>NC_080833.1:149376729-149676729 GCF_030435755.1 Ochotona princeps | reverse complement strand
AAAACCAGGATTGGATACAGGCCTGGTGAGGTTTTTGGAGGTTGCCCCAACTAGGCCATGACACCTGCTGGGGTACAGGAGACTGGGCCTGTGGCAGGCTTAGCTGGGCTGGGTTAGGCTGTAGCATGTGTCAGTTTGCATGAGAGATGGGGCTGTGTAGCACTGATCAGGTAGATGCATTCACTAGCATGTGTGTTGGCTTGTGCACGAGACAGGCCACGTCTGACCCTGGATCATCAAAGGACCGTCTGCAATTCCTGGGTGCTGATGGAGTTTGACAGCAAGGAATGGTACTTCCCCCCTCCTCCCCTGCTGACACAGGAAGAAAAAAAAAACATTAAAAGATATGTCCCACTCACCCTCCTCCATACCTGAACCCTCCCACCCTAATCAGAGGCCCACTTGGGCATCCCTTTTGACTGTATAAACAATAGTAAAAAGGAAATTTAAAATTAAAAAAAAAAAAGAAAACTCACCAGAGTCTTTTTTATTGGCAAGGTTACTAAGAGACTGTGGGCAAATGAAACTCATAAAACTAGATATTAGTGTGCAAAAATTTAAATGAGCCTCTTTCACTGAAAAAAAAAATCAATGCAAACTGAATTAAAAAATAGTTGGAAGCTACTGAACCATTACACTCTTAAAAATAATGGGGGCTTGGCACAGCAGCCTAGTTGGCATGGCAGCCTAGTGGCTAACTCCTCTCCTTGTAAGCATCAGGATCCTATATGGGCACCAGTTCATGTCCCAGCTGCTCCACTTCCCATCCAGCTCCCTGCTTGTGGCCTGGGAAAGCAGTCAAGGATGGCCCAAAGGTTTGGGACCCTGCACCCACGTGGGGGACCTGGAAGAAGCTCCTGGCTCCTGGCTGCAGATCAGCTCAGCTCCAGCCATTACAGCCACTTGGGGAGTATACTGCCAGATAGAAGATTCTTCTGTCTTTCCTTCTCTCTGTAAATCTGACTTTCTAATAAAAATAAATAAGTCTTTTTTCAAAAGAAGAGAAAAGTAAGATAAATATTTCCTGTTACTGTGCATGGGAAGGCAGAAGAGTGGCTCCAATGCTTGGGCCCCTGCTCCCATGTGCGAGTGCTGGGTGAGGTTCCTGGCTTCAGCCTGGCCTGGTCCTGGCCGGTGTGGTCATTTGACGAGTGACCCAGAAAATATAAAGATGCTTTTTCTCTGACTCTCCCCATCTCCCTGTAACTCTTTCAACACAGCAAATAACTAAGTAAGTTAATCTTTTTAAAAAGGAAACAAATCTAAAAAGACATTTTTCAAAGAAAGACATTCAAATGCCAACGGGTATATCGACAATACTCTCAACACTGTTAATAACCAGGGAAATGCAGACACCACGGCATGTCACTGCATCCAGTTAGCATGGCCAGCATCGAACAGAGAAAAGGCAGCGAGGACAGGTGAGAAGGCGGAGAAAAGGAAACCTCGGGTTTATCGTTGGGAGTGTGAGTCAGCACAGCCATCGGCGGAAACCAGGCCAGATACTCCCCAGATTAGAACTCGAACTATTTGCGGGGAATGAGACATCACACAGTATTTCATACATATGTGTAATTTTTGTTATATATATATATATACACATATAATTTTATTTATTAGTTAAAAGTTTAAAAACTTTTAAAGACATTTAAGATAACAGATGGAAGATGGCTCCCACTAACCAAGCCTTTCAAATAGACAAATCTTAAACACACACACACAAAGGAATGCCTAGGTGTTATACTCGTTCGTTACATTAATATGTTAACATTATAGCTAGATGTTATCATATAAAGGTGGCTGTATGATGTCACCTGGAAACTTGCCTACCACTATAACTATGAGATAATAAGAAAAACTGCCTAGGATATTTCTTACAAACTGCAAGTGACCTGCATATGTGGGGATGAGAACCCCCTCTGGCAGCAGGTCACCAGGAGTGACTGGGCAGAGAGGGCTGGATGGGAGCCAGGTCCCAGGCTGTCCCTTCTGTGGCCCCTGTGGGGATGGCTGCAGGCCGGAGCCCCCGTTTCTCCCTTTGACTTCATGGACCCTTTGGAGCTGGCAAGGTAACTCGCCCTGCTCACCTTGAGGCCTGGCAGCAGTGCCCCTGCAAAGCGTTTGTGTCTGCTGTGATCTGAGTACCAGTCTGGATGAGTTTCACTTCATTCTGGGAGAAACAGTGTATTCTCTCACCTCTGTCTTCCAGGTTCTGCAGCTTATGTTTGACACTCGTATTGTCCACTAGCAACTCTCGGTTCCTAACCTTAAAGACAAATAAAACACAGTTGACTGAGAAATACATGAACATACTTTTGTAACTGATATGTAAATGTTATATAATTACACACATATACATATATATGTAGTTATGCATGTGTGTATGTATACATATGTGTGTAACAAATGTAGTAGTCCCTTAAACATAACAAGCTCATGTTATGTGAATACATTAATTCTGGAGAAAGAACAGATGAATAGCCAACCACAAAGTAGCATCTTAGAAGTGTGATTGTGGGGTCTTGGGTGAGGCTGCCACCGGAGACGCCCACATGCTATATTACAGTGCCTGGTTGGGGTTCTTGCCACTCCACTTCTGATCCAGTTTCCAGGAATATGCATTTTGGGAGGCAACAGATGATGGGTTAAGTACTTCAGTTCCTGCTACCCAACTGGGAAGCCAGAATGGAGGTCTAGGCTCCTGGCTTTGCCCTGGCCATTGTGAAATATGGGAGAGTGAATCACTCTCACTGTGAGCTTGCTCACTCTCCACTTTTCAAACACATGACATTTTTGTAAAGGTACCTTGGAGGCATTTTCTTCAGCCTCTGAGAACTCCCTGGAAGAGAACCCACTCAGCAGCCGGGGACTTGCATATTCTGCATGTGAGGAAGAGGAGGTTCCAGTGAACAAACACACCAGCAATGAGGCAGTCACATCACACTACTGCTCTCCATAGTAAACCCGATTCCTTAAAACTGGACATAGTGCTAAATAAAATCCCAATGTTGCATTTTCAAGATGTTTGTTTCTTAGATTCGTAGTTCTGTAGACAAAACAGCCAATCACCTTGATGCACTAACTCAACAACGTTGGTAGCTATCCATCTGGGTAAGGTCACCCCATGAGTCTTCTCTTTTCTCCCCAAGGATCCCCTCCATATTTCCTCTGACTCGTGTGTGTGAGACATGATTTGACACATGTGTGCTGTGTGAGAGTTGTCATATTAACACCGAGGTCAACATCCACGCTGTGTCTCATATCCCTACCACTTGTTCCCTCTCCACCTGCTCACTCGGCGAGGGGTGTGTAGTTGCTTTTCACATCCTGTTAAGAATGCGACAATGCCCATGGGAACATAGACATCTTTCTGATATACCATTTCCCTTGGATGGAATCTCACAAGGGAGACTGTCATATTGTCCCATTTTTAATTTTTTGACAAACTCCTGTAACTTTTCCCTCTGTTGGCTCTACTGATGTGCATCCCAACAACAGACACCATCCCATCCAACACTTCTGCTTGTCCTTCTGCACTAATCACCAAGCAGACATGAAGTTACGGCTCATTGTGCTTCTAATTTCATTCCCTGGTGTTGAGTGCCTTTTCACATTCCTGTAAGCTGTCTGTATGCTTTCCTTAGTCAACTGTCTATTTAAATCCTTTGACCATTTTGTGTAAATTAGGTTACTTGGACTTTTTGTCTGTTTTGCTGATGAGTTGTATGAGTTGTGTATTTTTAACACTATATCTTATATATTATCCTTATATACTCATCATATACCTCAGATATATGATGTAAAAATATTTTCCCTAGGATCACCACTGTGGGAGGGCTAAGCAGCCACTTACAGTGCCACCATCCCGTATGGGCACCAGTTCAAGTCCTTACTGTTCCATTTCCCATAGTTTCCTGCTAACATGCCTGGGAAAGCAGCAGCAAATGGCTTGAGTGCTTGGCCTCTGTGTCCATACAGGAGACCTGGAGGAAGTCCCAGGCTCCCGCATCAGCACGGCACAGCCCCAGCTGTTGTGGCCATGTGGGGAATAAACCAGCAAATGGAAGGTCTTGCCCTCAATCTCCTTTCTAATACTGCCTTTCCAATAAATAAATTCATCTTCAGGAAGAAGAAAATATTTTCCTATTCTGTAGGCTGCCTTTTCATTTTGTTGATGGTTTCCTTGGCTATGTGAAGACTGTTCAGCTTGCAATACTTGTTCATTTTTACTCTGTTGCCTGTGGTTTTGGTGTTATATTCAAAACAAAGCAAAACAAAACACTACCAAAAATGCTAAGTACCAGAACAGTGGGGAAAAAAAAAAAAAAAACAGAATATCAAGGACCTATTTCCACATTTTTTTATTGGAATCTTTATGGGTCCTAACCTTTTTTTAAAAAAGATTTATTTATTTTTATTACAAAGTCAGATATACAGAGAGGAAGAGACACAGAGAAGATCTTCCATCCATTGATTCACTCAACAAGTGACCGCAATGGCCGGTGCTGTGCTGATCCGAAGCCAGGAACCAGGAACTTACTCTAGGCCTCCCACACAGTGCAGGGTCCCAAGGCTTTGGGCTGTCCTCCACTGCTTTCCCAGGCCACAAGCAGGGAGCTGGATGGGAAGTGGGGCTGCTGGGACTAGAACTGGCGCGCATATGGAATCCCAGCCCATTCAAGGCGAGGACTTTAGCCACTAGGCTACCACACCAGGCCCTACTGGTCCTAATCTTACATTTATATTTTTAGTCCATTTTGAGTCTGTCTCCACATATAGTGTAACATGTCCCCAATTTCATTTTTTAACATACATGTGAATATCATGTTCTCTCAACACCATCTCATAAAGAAACTTTTTCCCCCATTGTATATATCTTTTTAAGATTTATTCATTTTTACTGGAAAGTCAGATATACAGAGAGGAGGAGAGAAAGAGAGGAAGATTCTCTGTCCGATGATTCAGTTCCCAAGTGGCTGCAATGGCCAGAGCTGAGCCAGTCTGAAGCCAGGAGCCAGGAGCTCCTCTGGGTCTCCCACATGAGAGCAGGGTCCCAAGGCTTTGGGCCATCCTTGGCTGTGCCCCCGGCCACAAGCAGGGTGCTGGATGGGAGGTGGGCCCACTGGAACCATAGCCAGCACATACATGGGATCCAGACACGTCCAAGGTGAGGACCCCAGTCACTAGGCCACCACGCTGGGCCCCTCATTGTATATTCTTAACATTTTTCAACAATCAGTTGGATCATGCTATATGTATGTGTGTGTTTTTTAAGACTTCTTTCTTTTACTTGAAGTCAAAATTACACAGAAGAGACTGAGATCACCCATCCACTAGTTTACTTCCCAAATGACTGCAACAGCCAGAGCTGGGCTGGTCTAAAGTTGGGGGCCAGGAGCTTCTTCCCAATCTCCCACGTGGGTACAGAAACTCAAGCACTTGAGCCATCCTCCCCACCTTCTCAGGTCATTAGCAGGGACCTGGATCAGAAACGGAGCAAGCAGGACTAGAACCGGCACCCACAGGGTCTGCGGGTGCCACAGGCGGAAGCTTAGCTTGCAACACCACCCTGGTGGCCGCTATACTTTGCTTTCTGAGGTGTCAGTCTGTTCCAGGGGTCTGATGCGCCTCTGTTCCATCACCATAGCTTTCAAATACAGCCTGAAGCCAAGCAGCTTTGCCCTTCTCTGTCAAGACTGCTTTGGTTACTGGGGGATTTGAGGTCCTACACACATTGAAGGATTGATTTTTTTTAACTCTGTGAAAACTGACAGACATTTTATCAAGTGGGAATGCAGATATCTTTCTGATATACCATTTCCCTTGGATGGAACTCAGAAGGGAGACTGTCATATTGTCCTATTTTTAATTTTTGGGAGTCATGGCCATCTTAACAACATTAACAATATTAACTCCTTATTCAACTTATTTCATTACTATCCCATGGTTTTGGTATCCAGCTCTCTCCTCTCTTTGGATTTATTGCTACTTTTAATTCTTTTGGATTCGATTTTTAAAAAATATATTCATTGGAAAGGCAGATTTATAGAGAAGGTGAGACAGAGAGAAAGATCTTTCAGAAAGTTTGCTGGTTCATTCCACAAGTGGTCACGATGGCTAGAGCTGAGCTGATCTGAAGCCAAGAGCCCGGAACCTCTTTCTCTGGGTCTCCCATGCGGGTGCAAGGTCCCAAGGCTTTGGGCCATCCTCAACTGCTTTCCCAGGCCACAAGCAGGGAGCTGGATGGGAAGTGGAGCAGCCACTATACAAACCAGTGCCCATATGAAATCTCAGTGCACACAGGGCGAGAATTCAGCCACTAGAATATTGTGCTGGGCCCTCGCTTCTATTTTAATGGGATGGTTTTCTTGAGTTTTCAGATGGTTCACTTTTAAATCATGTAGAAGCACGGGTTTTTGCACTTTGATTTTCCACCCTGAAACTTTACTGAGTTGATGTGATTAGTTCTCACAGAGTCAGGGGAGTCTGTTTCCCATATATTGATCATCTCACCCAAACAGTGGAAACTTCACTTCTTTCTTTTTGATTTGGAAGCTTTCCTTCCCTGCCTGCTTGCTCTGTCTGGGACTTCTACTACTGTTACAAAGGGGAGAGGACAACGCTGTCTTGCTCCTGATCTTAGAAGAACAATTTTCAACTTCTCACCTCTGACTATGTTGTTAGCTGTGGAACCAATGCTATTAGTTTTCATTGTGTTGAAGTATAATCCATAAATACCTAATTTGTTGAGGATTTACATCACAAAGTTATTTTGAATCTTGTCAAATACTTTATTATGTATTTATTTTTCTTTGTAAAGGCAGATTAAATTTATAGAGAGAGGGAGAAACAGAGAAAGATCTTCCACCTGCTGGCTTACTTCCCAAGTGGCTGCAATGGTTGGAGCTGAGCCAATCTAAAGCCAGGAGCCAGGAGCTCCTCCCAGGTCTCCCACATGGGTGCAGGGTCCCAAGGCCTTTGGCCATCCTCTACTGCTCTCCCAGACCACAGGCAGGGAGCTAGAAGGAAAGCAGGGACAGCTGGGACATGAACCAGCCCATTACGGGATTCTGGGGATTACAAGGCGAGGATCTATCCAGCTAAGCCATCATGCAAGGCACATCAAATTCCATTTTATATGTCTGTCAAATCAATGGTCAAGGATGACATATTACTACTACTTGAATAATCTGTGGATATTTTAAGATTTTATTATATATATAAGTGAAACGGGTAACTTTTTTTGATTGTTGTTCCTAACCCTTGCCTGAATTCCCACTGAACTCGTGTTTCCATTTGAGTTCCTTGTTTAGTGGACCATTGAGCCTTTGCTCACAATGTAAACTGAAAAGATGTTATCTGGAGAATGAAGAAAGGAAGGGAGCAAGGGAGAAAGAGAAGGGAAGCATTAGTATATTGTTAAACACGAATCTACACTGTATCAACACCGCATTAACACGGTGGGGGAGGGATGTTCCAGAATTTCAGAAAGTATATTAAAACACAAAACCTCCACAACGTTTTTGTGGGGATAATCACATCTTCACACATTCCTCAATAGATAGCAAAAGAAAATTGCTTTATTTACCACAGAGTGTCTTTACTGGAAAATATGTCAACAGGAAGTCATGAACCTGGTTTCTGGGAGAAATCTTCAGGAATTAAGGTGGCAGGACTCCCCAGCAACTCTGGTTCAGCGATCTCTGGGCGTGTGGCCTTCCTCTGCCTGGACGTGTCCTGTAGTGGTGTGAGAAGTTCAGCCAATCCAGACACATTCAAAACATCATAAAAAAACAAATCCTCTAAGACACTGAAGAAGTGGAGTCATTGGATGCTTAAGCATTTAAAAATCAGTGTTTAAGTTTCAGCTGATCACTGTTAACCAGCAGTTCTCAAAGTATGACGATGCAACACCTTACAGCTTGATAGAAATGCAAATTCACAATCTTTTAAAAACTATGATTTATTTTTAATTTATTTATTTGAAATTCAGAGTTACAGAGTGAGAGAGGCGAAGACAGAGAACACTTATGTTTTCTGATTTATCCCCCAGCTGACTGCCATGGCTGGAGCTGCACCTGTCTCAATCTGGGAGTCAAGAGCATCTTCCGTATCTCCCACATGGGTGCAGGGAACCAAGGACCTGGGTCCTGCTCTGTTGTTTTCCCAGGTACAACAGCAGAGAGCTGGATTTGAAGTGGAGCAGCTGGGATGTGAATCAGTGCCCAATGGCGTAGCCTGATAGGCCACTCCACTGGTCCCAGCAATCCCTGTTTAACAAACCATCCTAATTCTGATGGTCGCTGAGTTTGAGAACCTGTGTTCTAAACCGGGGCTCGGTCCAACCCACTGCTGACTCTTGTAAGTAAAGTTTTATTGTAACACAGAGCACATTTTCACATTATGATTGCTTTGGGGTTACAAGTGCAGAGATGATGTGTTGCCAAAGAAGCTGCAAAGTTTGCAGAGCCTAAATTGTTTTGTTTTGTTTTGTTTTACCATTTCTCTGTCTCTTCTCTTTCTGCTGCTTTGCTTTCAAGTGAAACAAATGGGTGCCAGCAGGTGAAGTTGCCTTTTGGCCTGCACCCCGCATCACAGAGCTGGCAAGCCCCCCAGGCCCTCCACTTCCCCTTCCCGCTGTGCCAGCACAGCAGGCAGAGGATGCTGGCTCAAGTGCTTGGTTCCCTGCCACCCAGACAGAGGTCCTGGATAGAGTCCCAGGCTCTGGCCTCAGCCTGGCCCAGCTCTGGCTGCAGGCATGTGGGACATGAAGTAGAAGTGCCTCTTTCTCCCTGTTTCCCTTTATACCCGTCACCACCACTGCCAGCTCTGCCTCTGGAGTTCAATGGAAGCATATTAAGACTTATGCTATGTAGCAGGACAGAAACATTTCCCCTAATCTTTGCTCCAAGTCAATCATACTTTGAGCAGCAGTATTTATGGAAAATCATCAATTCATAGGAAATGCTAAGTTGTCCTTGCCATTGCTGCTGGAGTGATTTCCAAACCATTAGACCACTGGTTTGTTTTTCTCATATTCCTGAAAGCCTTAGCAAGAAATAGGCTCATCATAGCCATAACACGCAGAAGCAGGACAAAGTGGTACAAAGTGGATTTATTTACCTGATCTTTCTCATTGTCGCTAGCACTGCTGAGAAAAAAAAGTGGCAGAACTGGAAGAAAAAGAAGCCAATTATACCATGGCTATGTTTCCTGAAGAGACAGAAACTCAGCTCCCAGATATGCAGGGCCATGCCAGGAACGATGGCAACCTCCCACCTGCCACCTACAGACCCCTTCACTGTTCACCTCTTTCCTCACCACCCAGGCTTTGTCTCTGAGCACCACCAGCACGCCCTCACTGTGTCCTCCTGGTGTCACGGGCTTGCTGCCCCATCCTCTCTGCCCTTCAAATCTCACTTTGCTTCAGTCCCACTCCCCCATCCTCAGAGCCTTGCCTGAACTTACTGCAAACAGCTGTAACTCATAGTGAACAGTGCTTGGTCCATTCTCAGCTCTCTGTCTGAGAACTGTTCATTCCACATCTGCTCAATGTCCGTGAGACACAGAGACGGGGAATGAGGGTGCACTGGTCGCACAGTTCTCAGGCATCCTTTCATTTAGCACACTGAGAAGTTAATCCCTGCTGGTTGATTTCAGAGATGCCTCAGAAGCCAAACGCCAAACTTACCGCTGCCACATTTTCAGACTTTCGTCTTCCTTCTTTTACTACGATATGGTATTAGCATTTTCTTCTTCTGGTCACCAGTCCAAGACTGCTCACTGGCACTGCTACTGGAAGCCTCATTGCTCTCAGAAAAGAGATGTTTCCTGTAATTAACCTATTACAAACACAAATGAAATGACCAATGAAACCATCGAAGGGTGTCGGCACCATTTATGTGTGAGCAATCTATTACTACAAAGTTACACAGAAGAGAAGTGACTATTGAAGACTGGGCTCTTATACAAAAGTGATTCGGAAGTAATGGCGAGGAGAAAAATAATTTCTCATGAGTCAGTTATCAACCAAGATGCGGTCTCAAGGATGACCAAATTCTAATTAGGCATTTGCAACTAAGATGTAAGAGTTGCCAACTTTAAAATACTAAAATTTTTATTTATTTATTTATTTGAATGGCAGAATTATAGAGAGAAAGAGGGAGAGACAGGAATCTTCCATGGGCTAGTTCACTTTCCAGTGACTGCAATAGTCAGAGCTGGACCAGGCAGAAGCTGGGAACTGAGTCTAAGCACTTGAGTGTTCTCTGTTGCTTTCCCACACAGCCCAGCAGGCAGCAGGACTGGAAGTGGAGCATTCAGGGTCCAATGCTGGTGCTGCAGGCAGCAGCCTACATTTTTATGCCTCAACACTAACCCTTAGGCGTTTCCTGAGCAGAAGGATCTGCTTAAAGAATTGAAAAGAAGGGTCCAGCGTGATAGCCTAGTGGCTCAATCCTTGCCCTGCATCTACCATGATCACATATAGGTGCCAGTTCATGTCCCAGCTGCTCCACTTCCCATCCAGCTCCTGCCTGTTGTCTGGGAAAGCAGCAGAGGATGACCCAAAGCCTTGGGACACGGCACCCATATGGAAGACCCGGCGGAGGCTCCTGGCTCCTATCTTCAGATAGGCTCAGCTCCAGCTGTTGTGGCTACTTGGGGAGTGACCCAGTGCACAGCCGATCTTTCTCTCTGTTTCTCCTCTTTGTATACCTGCCTTTCCAATTAAAATAAAATCAAATAAGTTTTTTAAAAAAATGATTGAAGAGTAGAGATTTGATCTAGTGGTTAAGACAACAGTTGACATGCCCACATGCCCCATCAGATTCCAGCTCTAGCCTGGCAGGCAGTGGTGAGGACTGAAGTAGTGTGTCTCTGTCCCCAAGGCACAGCCTGGGTTGAATTCTTGGCTCCTGACTTTAAGCCCAGCTTTTCATGGTCATTTGATGGGCTGGAACAGCAGATTGAAGCTGCCCAACTTCCTTTCTGCAACAGTGTCTGAGTAATGAATTTCTCTTCAAGCCCCCTCTTGTGATCCTGGTGTGTAGCCAAATTTATGAACTGTTGTTCTAAATACGCATGCTTTTGCAAACAACTTTCAGCATTTTTTGATAGAGGAACAAAGAAACTGGGAAAGTCTTATTGCATGATTTTTTTTCTTTCCTGAAAGATGTATTTGAAAAGCAGAATAACAGAGACGTCACACTGTGTCGTGTCCCATCATGAGAACGACATCAGAATAGTAAGGTATTCCAAGAGAAAGATACCACATTCACAAAACTTTCATCGCTTGATTTTACTGCCAGCTATTACTGTTCGCCTCTCATCATGTCTACTGTGTAAGTTCCACTTGAATGTGGCTATCATGATCAGGAGAAAACAGCATTTAGGGGTTTCGTAGAATCTCTGGATTCAGGCTTCCATTTCTCATGAGAAAGAAGGAACCACTATGCCTGCCCATCAGCTGTCATCCAAGGTGAGCGAATTCTTGATGGCGTAAGAACTTGCTCTAGTCACATAAGACTGAATAAAGCACTTTTTCCATTTTCCACGACCTATCTGCCATCAAATGAGAACATGAAATGATAATTCCTTCTAAGACTATCAATGGGGCTGACCCACCTGTCCATCTAACTGGACAGACCTGAGTATGGTAGATTGACCCTTTCATAGTTTGCCAATCATTAAGCCCATTTCATGCAATGAATAGATCAAGTAATAGCATGCAGGGATTATTTTCACTTTATTTGGAGGCTTACTGCTACTTGTAATGAGTAATGTTCATTTCCAGTTAAAAATGAAATAAAATATTTATTTTTAAAATGCTTGAATAAATTTAAGATAATTTTCATTAAGAAAAAGGCATAGATAACAAAGAGAGCCACAGCACACTGACAGTGATGGGCAAGCAACTGAAGTGTAGGGCACATTGCCTTAAAAGGATAAAAGTTAGTACATTACCAGCATCCTTCTCCTTGTTTGTTTTCTGTCACTGTTGAAAGCAGAATCGCGCCTGAAGTAAAATGTGCCTGGTGAATGGGACAGGTACAACCAGCACCCTCTACCTTCCCCTCTCTCACTGCCCCAACTTCTGTTTCCCTCCTGTGTCCTTTGCCCAGTCACAAACCTGGTGCCCGGTAGTGCCCCATTCTACAAACTTGCTATCATGCAGTCTATGGCTGCAGATTCTCTGGCAGGTAAGAACAGAGAATAGAAACCACACATCCTGTGAGTCCCTTGTCTGTCAGGTTCAGAGGGAAGAGAAGGGTGGGTGGAGCAATGGGAAACCAGACAGCTGTGGCAAATACACCACCATTTCTAGGCAGCCACTGACCTAACTTGTGTCTGCATTTTCTAGCGTTTCATACAATAGAATCATTATATGTACTCTTGTGGCCCAGCTTCTTTTACTAAGCATAATTACTCTGAGATGAATTAAAGATACATATATCCAAATTCATTACTTTTTGCCTCAAAAATTTATTTATTTGAAAGGTGGAATTAGAGAGAGAGAGCAAAGACAGAAGAGAGAGGGGGAAGGGGGGAGAGAGAGGGGGACAGGCAATGGGGGGGAGACAAGGAAAGCTGGGCAGAGAAGGGAAGAGGGAGAGAGAGAGAGAGGGAGAGAGAGGGAGAGAGAGGGAGAGAGGGGGAGAGAGAGGGAGAGAGATGGCGAGAGAGGATATGAACTGATGTTCATCCACTACTTCACAGCCCAGCTAGCTGCAACAGGCAGACTAGACCCGACCACAGGCAGAAGTCAGGAGCTTCATCAGGGTCTCCCATATGAAGCAGGGACCCAAACACATGGGCCATCCTGTACCTAGTCTCCCAAGGCCACCAGCAGAGATCTGGATTGGTAGTGGAGCAGCCAGGACTAACATGTGCCATGTTGGATGCTGGCATCATCACAGGTGGCACCATGCCCAGCTATGCCTCAATGGTGGGCCCATTCCTTTCCATTGCTATGTGGCATTCCAATGTGTGGATATGTCAGAGTGCGTCAGTATGTCATCTATTGACGGACATTTAGGTTTGTTCCAGTTCAGAGCTATTACAAATAAAGTTGCCATAAACATTCATGCCTTTGTAAGGACACACTGATATTTCTCTTGGGAAAACACCTAGGATGAGAACAGCTCAACGAGTCAAAGGGTTGCTAAAAATCTAACATTTTAAGAAACTGCTAGAAGTATCTAAACTGCTCTACATTTTTACCAGTGCTTGGCACAATCTAATTTCAGCCAGTCTAGTGGGTGTATAGTGCCTCTGATTACAGTTTTAACCTAGATTTCCTCAGTAACTAATGATATCAGTAAAGTTGCAATATACTTATCTGGGCTGTCCTCCACTGCTTTCCCAGGCCACAAGCAGGGAGCTGCATGCGAAGCTGGGCTGCCGGGATTAGAACCAGCACCCATATGGGATCCCGGAGCGTGCAAGGTGAGGACTTTAACCATTACGCTATTGCGTTGGGCCCACCTTCAATGATTTGAATCAGGGGTTATATTTTTGAATCTATTGGTCAATTTCGGAGGTCCTTGTATCTTCCTCCTGAGTCTTCCATGGCAAGAGCTCATCTATCTCTGTTTATACTTTTTTTTTAAAGATTTATTCATTTTATTACAGCCAGATATACAGAGAGGAGGAGAGACAGAGAGGAATATCTTCCATCCGATGATTCACTCCCCAAGTGAGCTGCAATGGCCGGTGAGCACCGATCTGAAGCCAGGAACCAGGAACCTCTTCCGGGTCTCCCATGCGGGTGCAGTGTCCCAATGCATTGGGCCGTCCTCAACTGCTTTCCCAGGCCACAAGCAGGGAGCTGGATGGGAAGTGAAGCTGCCAGGATTAGAACCGGCGCCCATATGGGATCCTGGGGCTTTCAAGGTGAGGACTTTAGCCGCTAGGCCACGCCGCTGGGCCCTATTTCTGTTTATACTTAAGGACCCTCAGCAACATCAGAGATCCCAATGTATGCATGTGATCTTATGGAGCTCTGAAATTAATCTGTCATTAACTTGACTGCAAATGGTATTGGTTGTTAATTATTCTAATTGTTAGTAGCATTCAGAAAGGAAACTGATGTTTGTATATTGATCTGTGTCCTTTGGTCTTAAATCCAGTGTTTTGCTGACAAAAAAAAAAAAAGTACACTGCTTGAGATAACCCTGGAGGCGTGGGGAAGGGGCCCAAGGAGCAGGGTAACAGCCCACACTTCCCCCAGGTGTTCTCCAGGGACGCTGTGGCAGAGGTCTAAGCCATGATTTGTGATGCCAGAATCCCACACTGTAGTGCTGCTTCAAGTCCTAATTGCCCAACTTTTTAAAATATTTTTTTATTAATTATTTTGCATTATGTGACAGTTTCATAGGCTCTGGGAATCCCCCCATCCCTCCACACTCCCCTCCCCCCTGGTGGATTCCTCCACCTTGATGCAGTATTACAGTTCAAATTCAATCAAGATTCTTTCCTTGCAAACATATACCAAGCATAGAGTTCAGCTACTTATTGTCCAAATGGGTTGAACAGTTTCTTGGGGAGACCATTTCTGGTCTGAAGTTAGAGCTGATAGAATATCATTACAGTCAATTAAGAGTCCCAATATAACATCAACAGCAATTTGCAATATTATGGAATTGACATGGTGTTGAGTAACCAGCATGTTAAAAAAAAAAAAAAAAAAAAAAAAAAAAAAAAAAAAAGCAAGCCCTAACCACAACCTATGATTAGCTCATTGACATTTAAATTTTAGTTTACATACAGGACCGGCTGCTATATACCTTAAAATGGCTATAAGGTACCATTCAGCTGTCTCATGTCTATTTCATTTTAGTATTTAGCCATTTGTTGTGTTGAAGTATAATTTTGCTGATCTTGGCAGATTTTAGGATAATCTAGACTGGTTTGTAACTCTAACAAGATATTTGTCGACATTTAAGGTGCAGAACATTTTTGGGGGGGGGTGTGCAGGAAAATCCCCAACACCATGGTGAGGAGTAACTAATCTTTGTGTCCCACCCAGCGAGGCATGAGCCAATCCACACCAGCTCTTTCCTGTCAGATTTCAAGCTCTACTTTCTGTTGTTTGTCTATTTATTTAGGTTTTTTTAAGTTTGTATGATTGTTTGTTTGCTGTAAGGAGTTTTCGAAGTGATCCCGATGGTCATTGCCGAGGGAGGGTGGGGGTCCAGAGGTGGAGCCAGGCTTGGACCAGAGAAAGCTCTCCTTCCTGGTCCTGAAGGACATTTATTGTTCTTCTGTTTCTGCGAACAGCTCAGGGTTTCTGGTTGTCTTTCCGATGACGTTGGTTTCTGCCCAGTAGTGTTTGGAGTTCTTCCATCCCCTGCAGAAGCTCCGGTTGGCTAATTGCCCTACTTTTAATCTGATCGAGCTCCTTTTAATCTGATCCAGGTCCCTGCTTACACGCCTGGGAAAGCAGCGGAAGATGGCCCAAGTACTTGAGCTCCTGTGGGAGACCTGGATGGTTTTCCCAGCTCCTCCTACCAGCCTGGCCCAGACCTAACACTTGTGTCTGTTCACGCAGTAAACCAGTGCATGAAAAATCTCTGTCTTAAGCCCAGAGTTATGGTTCAGTGGCTAAATCCTATATGGGTGTCAGTTCTTATCCCAGCAGCAGCCTCCCTTCCTATTAGGCTCCCTGCTTGTGGCCTGAGAAAGCAGTAGAGGATGGCCCAAAGCCTTGGGACCCTGCACCCATGTGGGAGAGCCAGCAGAAGCTCCTGGCTTCAAATGGGCTCAGCTCCAGCTGTTGCAGCCACTTGGAGAGTGAGCCAGTGCATGGAACATCTTCCTCTGTGTCTCTTTCTCCCTGTAAGTCTGCCTTCCACTAAAAACAAACCTTTAAAAAAAAGACGGGGGGGCGGGAAGATCTCTCTCCTTACCTCTCTCTCCTGTCACTCTGCCTTGCAAAGAAATAATCTTAAAATTTAGAAACAACAACAACAAAATAATTCTTTTAATTCCGCACAGCGCTGTCTCCTGAGCAGGGGGTCGCCAAAGGTAGCAGTGGGAGACAGCTCCGGCCGAGAACCTGCACTCCCACACTCCCAGTGCGCAGCTTGGGATAGGAGCTGGGAGAGTCACTCACCTGGCCTGGCCACTCAGCTCAGGACTCTCAATTTTCACAGGTGATTCCAGTAAGTCTGAAGAATACGCATGCGCCAACGTGACTTCTAGTGACCAAAATGAAAAATAATGCTAAATCTCTAAGTAGTACTTACAACCAAAGAGACTCAAGTCTTATCTATGATATATCTATGTCTATATATCATGTATATTTATGGTATGTATTTTTAATAGATGATAAATTTATACATAAAAGAAACAGTCTCACCTTTCTTTATCACATCTGGCTTCAGCTTTTCAGGTAAATGTTTAGCTGTTTCGGTTTGCTGTCAAAAAAAACCAAAATTCTGATGATACCTTTGAAACCTCTGTGCTTTAAACTCTTTTGCAGCTGCTGTCTAGCTTATCAGCAAACCACACTTATGGGCCTGGCGCAGTGGCCTAGTGGCTAAAGCCCTCACTTTGCATATACCGGGATCCCACATGAGCACTTATTTCACTTTCCCTCCAGCTCCCTGCTTGTGGTCTGGGAAAACCAGAAGAGGACAGCCCAAAGCCTTGGGACCCTGCTTTCACATGGGACACACAAAAGAAGCTTCTGGATTGGCCCAGCTCTGGCACTTGGGGAATGAACCAGCAGTGGAAGATCTTTCCCTGTCTCTCCTTCTCTCTGTAAAATTTGATTTTTCAATAAAAACAAATACATCTCTTTAAAAACACACGCACCGATTAATTAAACACTAGGCTTTGGATTTACTAATAAATGGATTTACTTCAGGCAGCTCAGTGCCATAGCATGTTAAGCTACCACCTGCAATGCCAAGACCCCAGATGAGCACCAGTTCAGTTCAGTCCTAGCTGCTCCATTTCTGATTCAGCTCCATACTGATGCTCCTGGAGAAATACTAGAAGACAGCCAGAGAGCCTGGGTCCCTGCTGCCCACAGGAGGCATTCGGGGCTCCTGGTGTCGGCCTGGCCCAGTGCCTGGGTCCCTGCCACCCACAGGTGGCATTAGGGTCTCCTGGCTTCAGCCTGGCCCAGAGCCATCACAGCCATCTGGAGAGTGAACCAACAGCTGAAATGATCTTCTTCCCGCCTCTCTGCAACTCTGCCTTGCAAAGAAATCGTTTACTGAAAATGAAACCAGTGGCTCCAAACGTCTGTAGGATACTTCAAAACATTCCTAACCACTCTCAACAAAGAATTTTCTGCCATCCACGGCAATCATGGAGTGTCACAAAGACCAAGGGAGAGTCTCCCACCGGATCGTTGCTGCTGAAGTGTACAGATTCCGGAGGACTTCGAAGATGCCCATTTATGTGAGATCGTACGTGTTCAAAAGAAAAGCCTGTCATCGTATCCCTTCTTTCCCTACATGAGTTCCCAAGCATCAGTATCCTGATCCCAAACTGGGCACTGAGGCAGAGGACAGTCACGCCTTAGTCGGGAAACTGCACTGAAGGAAAGGGGGAGGGGTGTCAACAAAGCTGGTGAAGTTATCTAAAGAAAGGCAGGCTCAAAGCATTTCTAGTTTGGACAGCAAAATACTGTTTGCAGAACTTCCTCCTGCCAATGTCCCAGTAGACCCGGGTCCCAGCCTGGCTCCCAGGGCCCCCATACTCACAGGAAGCTGGGAATGATCACTGATGAGAACTGTTAGGCACTGGTCATCTTCCGGGCTCATGACTTGTACCAGATTGGTGGATTCTTCTGTCTGTTCTGTACACATTAAGAAAAAAACAGGGCCAGCTTTGTGGCACAGTGAGTAAGCCTCAGACTACACTACTGGCATCCCACGTGGGTGCTGGTTCCTGTCCTGACTGCTCCACTGCCGAATCAGTTCCCTGCTAATGGCCTGGGGAAAGCAGTGGGAGATAGCCCCAGTGCTTGAGTCCCGGCTACCCACAAGGGAGACCCACATGAAGGTCCTGGCTTTAGTCTGGTCCATCATTCCCTTGCGGCCAACGGTGAAGCAAACCAGCATATGGACGATCTCTATCTCACCCTTTCCATAATTCTGTCTTCCAAAAGAAATAAACATATTTTTTAAAAGTCACATAGGGGCCAACACGATAGCTCAATTGGCTAATCATCCATTTTGCAGGCCTAGCATCCCAAATGATGCCAGTTCATATCCTGGCTGCTCCATTTCCCATCCAGTTCCCTGCTTGTGGCCTGGAAAAGCAGCAGAGGATGGCCCAAGTCTTTGGGAGCCTGCAACCACATGAGAGATCCGGAAGAAGCTCCTGGCTGCTGAAGGGCTCAGCTACAGCCATCATGGCCATCTGGAGAATGGACCAGCAGATGGAAGATATTTCTCTATCTGCGTAAAATCTGCCATTGAATTTAAAAATAAATAAGCTTTTGGGCCCAGCGGCGTGGCCTAGCGGCTAAAGTCCTCACCTTGAAAGCCCCAGGATCCCATATGGGCGCCGGTTCTAATCCCGGCAGCTCCACTTCCCATCCAGCTCCCTGCTTGTGGCCTGGGAAAGCAGGAGAGGACAGCCCAAAAGCTTTGGGACCCTGCACCCGGAAGAGGTTCCTGGTCCCGGCATCAGATTGGTGCTCACCGGCCCGTTGCGGCTCACTTGGGGAGTGAAACATCGGATAGAAGATCTTCCTCTCTGTCTCTCCTCCTCTCTGTATATCTGGCTTTCCAATAATAATAAAATCTTTTAAAATAAATAAATAAATAAGCTTTTAAAAAATGTATCTGGTCTAGTCTATTGCTGCACTGGCCTCAAGGGAAGACAAGACTGACCAATGCTCCCATCTCCTGCTCCCTGCCACCCCAGCATCTGCACTGCTTTGCCATTTCTGAGGGACAAGCAACTCTGAACTGAATAGTAATTCCAGGCTCTGACCAACTCTTCCTTCTCCAGTGATACACTCATACTCAAACAATCTCACATGATGCTAGGTTTTCTGGGACTTCTTCCAAGTTTGATTTTTGTCATCACTTTTCAGAGCCAGAATTTTGCCATTTTCCAAAAAGACCTGTCTCTCTCTCATGGCTATTAGGAATCATAGCCATGGTGACTTCCTTCTCAAAGTTGGTAGAAAGTTCCCAGGAAGTTTGCATCTGATCAGGCAACACCTGAAACATAAGCCAGAAGCCATGCGACTTTAAAAGCAGAAGCCTGCCCTGGTGCTCCATTTCCAATCCAGCATCCTGCCAATGCACTCTCTAGGAGAGCAGTCACACAGCTCAACTATGTAGGCCCTTGCCACCCATGCATGGGACCTGAATTGACTTCCAGACAACAGGCTTCAGGACAGCCCAACTTTGGGTATTGCAGTGAGTGAAGGTCTCTTTTGCTCTCCTTCAAATAAATACAAATAAGTAACAAGTTTTAGAGTAGCAGCCTTTGAAAAAGCATCCAGGAAAATGCATAGCTTGGGATACAGCTCCGTGCTCCTGGAGAAGAGGTTAGTGTCTTAAAGGGTTTTTGGCGAGCTGGTTCACTGAACTGGTTCCAATTCTGCCCTCCTCCAAGTCCAGTGAGGGGGGACCAGACATTTGCAAGTGTAAGAGATCAGGATCTTCCCAATTCACTCTGTGAACAGGAAGGTGAGAGAGAAAGATGGGGGAGGGGGAGGGAGGGAGGGAGGGAGGGAGGGAGGGAGGGAGAGAGAGAGAGAGAGAGAGAAAACAAGTGCCAGAAGCCCACCAGGAATGTCCTTGGGACCCCAGGAAGAAATGGTCAGGAGGTGATGTCATCCCAGTCAAGTTTCCCATGGTGCACAGTAAATGGAGTAGATTATTTGGAGGCACACAGAGAGGGTCAGTGTTCCACACCATGGAGACACTGACACACAAAAAGGGAGAAATGGGATTAGGACACTTGACTCTTCAAGGGACACTCAGGAGACCATGGCTTTTTCAGCCAACGTTCACATCCTCCAATGCCAATGAGGAAATGAAAGAGCTGGGAAAAGAGTTTCGAATCATCAGCGAGAATTAATCCTGGTCCTGTTTGTCCTGTCCCAGTGCTCGAGTGGCTGCCTGTGTGATGGCAAGCTGTACGTCAAAGTGGATTTCTACCTTCATCACCTCTTCCCTGCTGATGACAATAGGCTGCTGCAGGCGGATGAGGAGTATCTTCATCATCTCCGTTTCTGGCAATGAAAAGGGGCAAGAATGCGTGTCAACACAGAGACAGGTTTTATTTTCTAATGTCATTGTTTTAAATGACCTCAGGGGGGTATTTGTAAACCAGATCTTTCCATGATAATAAGATGAAAATAAATCATATTATAACAGGTTTCTGATACTGCTTTACTAAATACGCATGTATATTTATGCACACACTTGTCATACACGTTTGTGGGGCTGACCTTGGAAAACCATGAACCAGCATAGTGCAGCAAAAAGGAAATGGAGGCAGGTTCTGCCTTCTGCAAGCCAATCAACTTTTTAAGGAGCACTTTGTTTTTATAGGGGGATCATCTGCAACAAGCATTTTGCTTTCAAATCCACTAAACACAATATCCATTCAATATCTCTTTGAAATCTTAGTTGCTGCTAAAATTCACATTGAAATTCAGCTTTCCCAATATGCAAACAGTAATAATTCACCTCCATTTCAACACACTCTTTTCTTTTAAGAAAATTATTTAAGAGACAGAGTCACAGAGAGACACAGAAACATTGCTCCCAATCATTGTTTCTCTCTCCAAAAACTCATCACAGCCCTGGCTTGAGGCCAAGGGCAGAAGCCAGGAACCAGCACCCGAACTACCACGACTGTGCTCCAGGCTCCGCATCAGCACGAACCAGTTGGGCTGGGCACCCGAGCATGCCAGTGCAGGACATGGATTTCCTAACCACCAAGACAAACGCCTACTCTTAGGTTCCTCTTACAGAAAAGAATGGAGCCAGAGTTGAGAGAAGCCTGCTGTTAGACTTCAGCCTCTGAATTAGATGACAGCTCTTTGCTGAACTGCAGTGAGCGCACATTAGAGGTGGCCCACAAGAAAGAAGCGAGTGAAGTGCAACAGAGAGCCTGCACAGCCACAAACTGAGGAAACTGGAGAGGAAGCCAACAGAAGCATACAGGCCTAGATCGACCTGTCCATCGCAGTGGAAGACCAAAACGCAACCAGTAAGGTGGGGATGCAGCAAGAGTAACTCAGACAGCAGACTGGGATTAATTGGGACCAGAAAGGGCACACCATCTCAATCATTTTGATATACGATATTTTGGCTGGAACTGATTAAACAAATTAACAACAGTTTTTATTTGACATGAATACTTGGAGATACAAGACAAAGAGGCAGAATCTACTAGATACCACAAAACAAAGAAAGAATGATGGTCCCAGTGGACTGCTTGAAAGAAATTCTTGGTGGAAAGTAGAATGAACAGACTCCTTGGCACAGTGAGGAGAAAGAACAGGTAGCTGCTGGCTGCACACCACCAGTGACACCTGCACACCGCTAATGATGCCTGCGTAGGCATGGCTACGGCACAGCTAGAATCACCATGTTCCATGACAAGGTGCCAGGAGGCAGTTCACTGAGCCAGAAATGAGTTCACTTCCAAACCCATACATGCGCAGTGCTGTCCTATCATAACTTTTGTCTCCCTATACAAAATGGCACCTGATTTGGCTCTAGGTGGCAGACTGGGCTATGGAAATCTACTCTTTTCCCACACTGCCCATCTGGGACCTGCTGCTCTGTCTCTGCTCCTGGTCAAAAGAAACAGACCAGCAGGATAGGCAGTTCTTTGTCTGGGGTCATCTCCTGAGCTCTGGGTGAATGCCCTTCCCACCTGTTGCTGGCAGAGTTCCAGCTACCAGTGGAGTTAAGACTGCTGCTGGCTGATTGCCATTGGGGTATCAGTCACTGCAACACCACACCATTGTGTCCGCTGCTTTCCTTGTGTCTGTCAGTCTCCAGGTACCCCTCTGCTATTGTTCTGTTCTCTCCTATGTCCTGGAATGTGCCCTCTCTACTCCACACTGGCTAACAGTTCTCCGTCTGTTTAAGCATGTCCTTACCCTATTCGGCCATCTTGATTCTCCGTAAATTAAATTTTAAAAATCATCCATTCAGACCAAGCAGCATTTATCCCAAAGATGCAGGGACAGTTTTCAACATATGCAAATCAATGAAAATGACATATCACACCAACAAAATGATAAGAAGCCACATGATTATTTAAATGAATAGAGAGAAAGCATTTGGTAAAGTACATCCGTTTGGGGACAGGATGCTGGCGTAGTGGGTTTAGCCCCTGCCTGCAGCACCAGCATCCTGTAGAGGCTTCTGGCTGTTCCACTTCTGATCCAGCTTCCTGGTTATGCGTTTGGGAAAACAGTGGAATCTCTGGACCCCTGCATCCACAAGGGACACATAGAGAAAACTCCTGGCTCTTGGTTTCAGACTGGCCCAGCCTCAATCTCTGTTCCCAGTTAGGGAGTAAATCAACAGATGGAAGTTCTCTTTCTTTCTCTCTCTAACCCTTTTTAAAAAATGAATGAAAAATAAAACATACTTTCATGATGAAAAATTCCCCCAAAATATTGTATATAGAAGGAACACACTTATAAACAATGAAGGCAACATAGGCAAATCTCACAGCCAGTATTATATTGAATGGAGAAAAGTAGAAGCATTCCCACTAGGATCCAGAACCAGACACGGTCGCCCACGCTCCCCATTGCTATTCCACACGAACCTGGAAACTCTATCTAGAGCTACTAGACAAGAAAAAGAAATCAAAGGGATACAAATTGGAGAGAAGGAAGCTGAATCATCCCTGTTTGCAGGTGACATGGTTCTTCATATAGCGGAACCAAAGATTCTAAGACTGTTGCAACTCAAGAGACTTTGGCAAAGTGTCAGGACACCAAACCAAACTAATTCCATTCTTACACACCAACCATGGTTGAGAACGAACTCTTAAGATCAGCCCCATTCCCAAGAGCTGCCAAACAATAAATAAAATAAACAAATACCTTGGGATATATTTAACCAAGGATACAAAAGATCTCTATAATGAAAAATTTTTAAATGTTAATGAAAGGAATAGAAAAACACACATGCACAAAATGGAAAAATCCTCCCCATGTTTAGGGATTTGTCAGAATATCATCAAAATGCTCACACCACCCAAAACAATTTGCGATCCCAATAAAAATGCAAAGGGCATTCTTCTCAGATCTGGAACAATACAGTAGCCCAGAAACTCCTATGAAAACACAAAAGATCCCAAACAATTAAAGAAATGTTAAACAATAAAAACCAACCCAGAGGCATCACAACACCATACTTGAAGACACACAACTGACACAGACCAATGAAATAGAAGGGAAGCCCCAAAAGGTCGTCCACACATCTATACTCCCCCCACCATACTAGGCACCTTGCCTCTATCTCAAGGCACGCACACAATCTTCTTTAGAACTAACCCAGCTTTTTACTGACAGAACTGCACACAGAAAACATAAACGAAAATAGATGTGGCATGAACAATTATCATCTTACCTGTTACGCAGAAATGGACCACTGCTTCCTTGAACAATCTTACTGGATCCCACAGAGTACTCTTAGAAGGAAAATAAATTTGTGAAATTAACAAGCACATGACACATACAGAGAACAATCCAGAAGCATTCGGATCTCACAGGGAAATGAACATCATTACCTCCACATTGTTTATATAAAATGTCACACTCTGACTTCTGAGGTTGAAATCAATCCAAAATTTCTCTATTTTTTCATCTGCAGGTTTTCTCATCTGAAAGAGAATTTCAGCATGAATTGAACAGAATATCCACATTAAATGGTCATGTAAAATCTAACCCATTAAAGAATTTGAACTTTTCCTAAAATAATACTGTCCTAACATTATGCAACTTGCCTTAATTACTTAACTCATTTATGCAAAATGGAAAGATAACAATTTTCTGTACCTAGTTCCAAGAAAAATTGCTATCTTAACATATCTCATGGACATTTAAGTGTGCCAAAAGACTCCATCTTGTAATTTTATCTATAATAAAACACTGGTTTACATAATTTATTGTCTGAATAAACGCAATAGTTATCATTATAGTTTTGCTGACAGTAGCTTTTAGCAAAGGTTATCTAATTAGAAGCCTATTTCATATTTTTTCATTATTTTAAATATATCTTTACTGTAAGTTCCAAGGCCAAAGAACAGCTAAACCAGTGAGATACAATTTGTAGTAAATAATAATAATAAAAAAACCTTGAGATTGCTGTAATCCTTAAATTCTTTTATAAACAGTCTGAGATATTATTAAGTCAATTTAATGTGTGCCTGATTTATGAAAATACATGTAACCACAACAGTGTTAAAGAAAGACTAAAAGAAAAATACTGTACAACTCCAGGAAATGATTCAAATACAGATGTAAATAAATTTTTTAAAGACTTTATTTCTATCTCTTTGAACGATTTTCCATCTGCTGGTTAAATGACTACCATGTTCAGGGCGAAAGCAAGCAGAAGCCAAGCCAAGAGCCTAGAACTCCTTCTGAGCCTTCTACATGGACGGCAAGGGTCACACACTCAGGCTACCTCCCGCTGCTTTCCCACACACATCCACAGGGAGCTGGACAGAACCAGGACAGCCAGAACGCACACCGGCACTGCCACAAAAGGACAGTGTTGCAGGGTTAGGGTTACTCAGTGGCTTGATGCTGCACCACAACGCCAGCCCCCTCAGTTACTTTCTCCAAACAAGAAACATGTCCAGATGGACAAGTTTACCAAATGAGGCTATCGCCAAATGTAATTTTTCCACCAAAGCACAACCTTGTAGGTTTCTGCCATGTTTTTCTGTCTGCTGATTAGGAAGAATAATGAAGCAACTGCTGCAATTGTTTTACATTTTTTAGCCGTTCTCATATACCACTACTAAATCAGTTCTTAATCACAGTTTTGTCTTACTAAAGTCATTTTGTCTGAAATAAGACCTCTGGCATTCTTCCTCTGCTTGATCCAGTCTGTTGTTCAGGCTTTCATTACTTTATTGAGATCTCTATGTCCCAGATTTTAGTCTGGTTCCTTTTCAAACATCTTTTTGTGAAATCTCATTCGTACCCTTGCATTGTCCGCCTCATTTCAGTAAACTCTCTGTACCTCTTGAACCTCTGACTATCCCTATAGTCACTCTCCTGAAAGTTTTGAATCAAATATTTATTCCCTCAACCTCCTTTTCTTTGGCGTCTGACACTACTAGAACATTACCATGCGCCAGCGGACACTTCATTCTCTCCTTCACCCCTCTGTTGATACTTGCATATCTGATGAATCCAGTGTCTCTTTGGCTTTTTTCATATTTTTTAAATGATTATTTTATGATGGAGTTCCACAGACTCTGAAATTTCATGTTCCCTCTCCTTAAAGCCCTTTGGCCCCACTGATTTTCCTTATATTATTACAATAGTACAGTCCTTCATAAACAGTCATAAGTCCATCATTCCACCATTTAAGCATATCCCAACATTGTAGGTATGGGCAATGACAAAGAGTTCAGCATCCTATTGCATATATATATGCATATATATATCAGTTTCATATATACATATATAACACAATTTCAATGGAAGTCCGTCTGTGGTTTGGAAGTAGAGATGCACACTGCATTGTATCTTCACATCTACGTATCATAATCTCCATTACACAGTTACTGTACATCCCCTTAAATGCAATGCCACAAAACAAAATCAACAGGAAGAAAAACAGAAAATTTACAACATGGAGTTAAATAACGTGATACTGAATGTCCAATGTGTCACTGAAGAAAGAAAAATCAAAAAGCTTTTGAAGCAAATAATGCTGCTGTATGCCCTATGTGTCACTGAGAAAATTACTAAGGAAAAAAAACTTGAAGAAATGAAAACAAAAAAATCAAAACCCATGAGATGTAGCAAAAACAGTACTAAGATACGTATAACATCAGGTGCTTACAAAAAAACAGAAGCATCTCAAATAAATGATCTAATAATGCATCTCAAGGACTTAATGAGAAAAAGTGAAAAGCATGAAATGATAATCACAGCAAAAATAACGGAATTAAAACTAAAAACCTACAAATAGCAACAAGAAAGACCCACTTTCTAAGAAGATGAGCAAAACAAATTCTAAGCCAGACTAGCAAAGAAAAGTAAGAGAGAAAAACCAAGTCAAATTAGAGTTGAAAATAAAAACATGCTAAGAAACAAGTAAGGTGATCTCTTCCTGCTGAAAACACAATCTCTGATCACTATGTGGTGTCCTTTCTCATCTCTTTGGTTATTTTTTCACGTCAAAGTTTATCTTATCTAACATAAGGATGCCTACAGCAGGACCTGGCATGGTAGTTTAGTGTCTAATATCCTCACCTTGCACATACTGGGATCCCATAATGGCACTGGTTCACATCCAGGCAGCCCCACTTCCCATCAAGCTCCCTGCTTGTGGCCTGAGGAAGTAATTGAGGACGGCCCAAAGCCTGGGGAGCCTGTACCCTATTGGGAGACCTGGAAGAAGCTCCTGGTTCCTGGCTTCAGATTGGTGCAGCTCTGACCATTGTGGCCACTTGGAGAGTGAATCAGCAGATGGAAGATCTTTCTGTCTCTCCTTCTCTCTGTAAATATGCCTTTCCAGTGAAAATAAATCTTTTAAAAAATGAAGAAAAATTGCTACATCAACTCTTTTTTCCATTACCTGGAATATCTTTTTCTTTCACTTTGTTTCTGCCTGTTTTAGTGAGATGTTTCTCCTGTAGGGAACAAATAGATGGATTTTGTTTTTTTTTTAATCCAGTCTACTAATCTATGACATTTGATTGTTGGGTTTAAGCCATTTACATGCAGAGTTAATATGAATGGGTGGTAACTCAATCCTGTCACTTCAGCAACGGTTGTTCATTATTTGATTTACTCTTCTGTTGTTATTTTACTGGGATGTTCTTCACATTTGCCTCTGGTTTTGGTAGGTGTTATTCCTTTTCTCTATAAAGAGAACATCTTTAAGCATCATTTGTAGGGCAGGTCTGAAAGAGGCAAATTCTTTGAGCTTTTCTTTACTGTGGAAGAATTTAACTTGATTTCAAAGACAAAGGAAAACTTTGCTGGATAAGTTATTCTGGGTTGATAATTTATCCCCTTTAAAATCTGGAATATGTCACTTCAATCTCTTCTGGCCTGTAGAGTTTGAGAGGTCAGCAGGGAGTCTGATTGGGGATCCTTTTAATGTTACTATCTTTTTCACATGCATATTTAAGTATCTTTTCCCTGTGTTCAACTGAAGAAAGCTTGATTATCATGTGTCATGGCAAAGATTGCTTTTTGTCAACCCCCTGGGAATTCTGTTGTTCTTCTGAATGTTGTTTCCCAATTTTTTCTCCAAATTAGGGAATTTTTCCCTTATTTTATTGAATATATTTTTAAACGCAGCCTCTCTTTCTGTGCCTTCTGGAACTCCCATATGTCTTATATTCGGTCATTTAATAGTGCCACCTAATTCTTGAATGCTTTCCTTAGCTTGACTCAGCTCCTCTTCCAGCTTTTCAAGTATTTCCCCATTTTGGAAGAAACGTCTTCCAAATCTGAGATTCTTTCTTCTGCCTTGTTCATTCTATCACTGAGGCTTTCCACTGAATTTCTAACTTGCTCCATCGTGTTCATTTCAAATAATTCGGCTTGACTTTGTCTCAGTATTGCTATTTCCTGTGTGACCTATAGTTCTTAAATTCATTCAACTCCTGTATGTGCTTCTCATTAAGAAGCTTCATAATAAGTTTATAAAATTCTTTATCCCCCATTTTCTTGATGTATTCCTCAGTTAACTCTGAGATCAACAAAGGCGTTTGCTCCTTTGCAGGGGAAGCAGCAGTAATATTCACTGTGTCTGTCTCCTCTTTCGCTCTTGGTCATTGCTATTCTGGATGGAAGATTCCTCTCCTTAGGGCCCGTTTCTAAACTGTGTAGCCCACTGAACTACAGATGGAGTTTACTAATTGAGTTTGGTATTTGGTTCTTTGTTTGCAGTCACTTGTGCCACTCTCTACAGCAAGTATCGGTTCTGGACTCTTGTTTTAGGCTTTTACCATGGTCTCCATGGCCCCAACTCCTGGCTCACCACTTTCAACCCCATGTGATCCTGTGCTGTGGCTGCACCATTTGCCATATCCTGTATAATCTTTCTCCCACTCCTGGCTCAAGCAATGCCTGGCATTAGGGAGACACCAGCTGTCCTACATCACTGGATGCTAGTCTTGCTGGAAGCTGTTGGTCTGAGGGCCACCTGGACCTATTTTGGTTGGAAGCTGTAACATGCAAAGTTGGTGCAATTTTCTCTGTGATACCAGCGCAATGCACTGAGCCAGAAGTGAGTTCTTTCCCGGCTGTGTGCCTGTGCAGCTCACTACAATTCCTTCTGCCCCACAACCTTTACCTTAGTACACAAAATGGCGTCTGATGAGAGTTCTGGGCCTCCTGGCTATTGGGCCTGAAGGCCACCTTGACTTATCTTGAGTAGAACCTGTAGGATGCCAAGTTGGTACCATTTCCCTGAGGGACCAGTGCAACGTGTTGAGTGCAGAGTGAATTCCCTCCTGGCTCAGCAACTGCACAGCTGTTGTTCCTCCACCCCAAAGCCTTTTCCTCAGAACACAAAATCACACTCCATGTGGCTCTGGTACGTGTCTGAGCCATGAAAGCGACCCTGTTCCTGTACCTTCTTGCCTGGGCTCTGTCACTCTGCTTCTGCTTGTGGTCGGATCAAGCAAATCAGAAGGATGGGTAGTTCTATGCCTGAGTTCTCCTCTTGAGTTCCTGGTGAACTTGCCTTCCAACTGGCCACCAGTGGAGCTTCAATCACTGGTGCCAACCACTGCTCCATCGTCTCTGCTGCTTCCCCATGTCCATGGATCTCCAGGTGTCTCTCTGCCATTGGCCTGTCCTCTCCTATTACCCGGGATTGTGGCCTATCTTCTTTACCCTGGCTACTGATTCTCCATCCTTTTTAAACATGTCCTTACCCTATTCTGCCATCTTGCCTGTCTCTTTGATTACTAAAGGTAATCTGCTTCCTGCAGATGCATCATTGGGTACCACTTGATTGACTTTTCAGTTCCAGCTGGATGTTGAGGTATGGATTCCCCTAACTCCTTCCACTGTCATCAATGGCTACAGGTCTATGGGGTTCTCACGTCAGTTCCAGCAGGTAGGTAGGCCCCAGTGGTGGCCTGGGGTTGCAGGAGGGTTGGCCAAGAGTCCTCAAGGACTGTATGGCTCTTTGTACCAATCAAAGCGCTGGAGGGTAGAGAACAGTCACAGTAGTACGTGCCCCAAGTTCAATGGGAAAGCAGACTTCCCCACAGTGCCATGTGCCACCGCAGGGGGAAGGAGAGTGTGGAGGTGGAATGGGCCCCCGTTCTGCTTGGGCAGGTGGTCTTACCTCTAAAGTCTTGGGAGTTCATCCCCCTGTTGTTCTCAGACACATGTCCCTGGTAGCACAGCACACTTTGGGGGCTGGAGTCTAGGGCATCACCATTTGTGCTATTTTACTGGGATGTCTGTGCAGCCCAGGCTCAAGGATTTGCCAGGGCCTTAATCCTCCTAGAGTGGCAAGAACTCTGTTAGTGATGACTTTCTACAAGATAATACGAAAATGTGTCTCAAGAGCAGAGGGAGATGCAGTTCCTCCTCTAGGGCAGAGGTCCCATGTGGCTCTGCTGGCAGGACTTGGTGTCTGTGTGACTGCAGATCCCTCCCCTAGCTAGGATTGCTGGGGCTCTCAGGGGCTCTCCTAGTTGCCCTCTCCCCTAAGGGGTGTCTCTGCGTCCAGGTGGACATTCCCTTTTGAGTCACAGCAGCTGATGTCTTTTGCTCCTCTTTCTGCTGTGGATTCTTTGTCAACTGACAGTGTCTCCATGTCTCCTCCATGAGTTCCAGGGCTCTGCCTCAGGCACCCACAACAACATGTGGCAGTTTACTGGTGCTTTCGGGTCTTGCCATGAAGGTGATAACAAATGGCGTCCCTAGGACCCCATCCTGGACTCTGTCTTGCACTTGGAAAAACTTGTGTAAAAACTTGTGTAAAAACAAGGTAAATCTCTGATTGGGACCCAAGCATCCCAATCAGAGTGCTTGACTGCTCTACTTCCAATCCAGCTTCCTGCTGTTGAAAGCAGACAAAAACCTAGGGCCTGGGCCCCTGTTAACTACATGGGAGACCAGGATGGAACTGCCAACTTCTGACTGTAGCCTGACCCAGCCCTGGCTGTTGTGGCCATTTGGGAAGTGAATCAGCAGATGAGACACAGAGAATGTGTGTGTGGGGAAGAAGGGGACAGCAGGTGTCTCCCTCTCTGTGCCTTTCAAATACAGGAAACTTCCTTTCAAAAAGAAGACGTGGACAGCAGCCTGCAGCACATCACTTTACGCCTAGAAGAGGATCTACTGCTGGTCTGGCAATTATTTTCACTTGAGGTAGGATTTGACTTCTTGCAGATTTTGTCGAAGAGCAGATGTATTCAGTACATCAGGTTTTCATCCATCTTTACAACCTCACTCCTGAGGCTCAGGGACTTTAGCTGAGCCATGCTGCCTGCATGCCCACCACTTGGTTCTGATGATGTTTCAGAGATTACCATGATATAGAAACAGTCACCATCTCGGCCTCTGCCTCCCAAGGTCCCGCGGTACTTCTCCATACCCAGCACTAATACAGTGTCTCTACTGCCTCCCAGACAAACCTAAAGAAGCATTTAACAGCTGCCCTACGATAGCCCCCAGGGATTGGTTCTGATGTCCCTTCAGAACCTGAAATCTGCGGACATTGAAGTTCCTTAAATAAAACGGCACTTGGAGTTGTCATTGTGGCACAGTGGGCAAAGCTACCGTCTGGGATGCTGCCATCCACATGGGCATCGGTTTGTCCCGGCTACTCCACTTCTGACCCAGCTCCCTTCTAATGGTATGGGGAAAGCAGCAGCGGGTGACCCATCCAAATGGGAGAGCTCTCTCCTCCCCTGACTTCAGCCTTGCCCAACTCTAGCCACTGAGGCCCCTGAGGCCATCTGGGAAGTGAATCTGCTGATGAAGATCTATCTCAGTCTCTCCATTTCTCAATGCAGCTTTAAAATAAACAAACTATATATATATAATATATATAAACTATATAACTATTTAGTTATATAACCTTCTATCATACTTTAAGCCATCTCTAGATTATTTATAGTTCCTATGACAATGTAAACACTAAGTAAATACTGTATTTTTAAGAAAATAATGATGAGGCAAAAATCAGTACACACTCAACCTAGATGCAACCATCATTGCAATGTCTAACTATATAGGACATATCAGCAACAACCTATAACACTCCATCTGCAGTGGGCTGAACCCGTGGCTGCCAGCCTGCAGACAGAGAGGGCTGACAATGTACAACTTTTGTGCCCACCTATGGGACACAGACTACAGACTCACTACTTTCCCAGAAGATAGTACTTCTTGGACATGGGCACCACCATGGGCGCCTAGTTTTTAATAGCCACAGAGTTAGACGAAGGTATTAGCCCACCATACATGTTCTAGAAGCTAGGATAAGGTGAAGTTCAAGGGCCCTGATAGAAGCTGTTGGAAAATTGCAAAGAAAATCCACAAAGAGCAGAATTTTCACAGTAACCTAAGGGGAAATAAAATAGACAGACTTTGGGTGCAGGACTGAGACTCCAAGAATCTGCTCTAGACAGAAGGAATGTGCCAGCAAGCCTGGGTCTACAGTCCCAGGAAGGCATGCTGGACCCAAACCAAGGACACGGTGCATGCAAACACTCTGAAGGCTGCGCCAAGGGACCAAACTCTCAGGTCTCATCCTGACACTGAGATGATGGGTTCGTGAGCACTGTGACAGGAAGGACCCTGTGTTTGTCTAGAAACCAAAGAGAAGGGTGAAAAGAATCTGATCTTACAAAGGAAGGATGAAAGTGCTGTCCATGTGCCCATAACATCCTGAGCTGTCCTGGCACATCCTTTGTCAGGTGTCTGTACTTGCACAGCCTGTACTCTATGAAGACAGAGAAAGGAAAGAGTGTGGCCCCTGTTGTTGGAGAAAGAAGAGGAAAGTTCAACTGGAAGGAAAGAGGCGAGGGTACCACCTCTTGCTTCTTGTATAATCTTTCCCTTGAGGAGGGTAAAATGAAACAAGCAGCTGGCTTCATGGGTACATTATGCACTCCCAAATCCCCCTTTCTGTCAGGAATAACCATGGAGCCCTCAAGCATGGTCTCAGAGTTGAAGCTACTTGGAGATGTTAGTATTCTTTTCAAAAAGTCTCTTGAGAATGACAGCAAAATTGAACAGAACTGGGTTTCACCATCCAGCACCCTCCCAACCCCCAGGCAGGACAAACCTACCTCACATTCATCGGCGAATGCGGCAATACATGGAAATGAATAAACCCTGGAAGAGACCATCACAGTTACAATGTAAAACTTGGATTATCCCAGCCACAACCCACAGACACAAGAATATTTATAACTAGGATATGCTGTTGAGTTTCTTGGTACAGTCGGGGGGGTTCAAATGTACAAATGGGATGCATATACAGTTTTTAAATGCCCACCTGGTAGACTCTGAATTACATTTAGTGATTCTCTATACCTCCACCAAAGCACTTGGCAGAATTCCCAAAGAAAGAAAGTAGCAAATATGTTCATACCAGAAACTCAACTGTTGGGCTTGGCAGTGTGGCCTAGTGGCTAAGGTCCTCGCCTTGGTCCCATATGGCCGCTGGTTCTAATCCCGGCAGCTCCACTTCCTCTCTATCTCTCCTCCTCTCAGTATATCTGACTTTGTAATAAAAATAAAATAAATCTTAAGAAAAAAAGAAGAAGAAACTCAACTGTTCATAACACACTTATCTCTGATGAGCTCATGTGTGTAACAACCACTCCTCTTAAAAATCTCCGGACTTGCTGGAGAGGACTGTATCAGAAATGTCCCAAATCAAACAAGTGTGCTAAAGACCAACAGAGCTCATTTTGAAAGACACTCACAGATCCCAGACAAGCTGTAAACACAGCCGACATCGCCAGGACACCGAGAAGCAAGGGAACCATGCTGAAGAAGCTGTCTTACCTCTTTTGGTCACCAAGTCTGTCATTCAGGAGATTGAGAAAACAGCGACTATCCTACAAAACAAGTCAAATGTTTTCATTAAAAATATATGTATATATCTTATTTAATACTACCCTGACCAGCACATACAGGTCAGTATGGGCTCCTGCCCAACTATATCCAGTAACATCATGATGCTGCATAAGGGTTCGGGATCATGTTAACTATTCTTTGCCACGAGAAAGAGGCTCAGGCCACAAGCAGACTCCCTTCCTCTGACTGTGAGGGTGACAACTGAGGAATACTTGGGAGTTCCAGAAGTTATCTGCACATTTGTATGTCAATGAGCCAGAAGAAGCAACAAGAGAATCACCACTTCCTGCCAGACCCCAGCAGGGTGAGCCTTTCAAGGATGAGTGGCCCAACTAAGAGCTGGGTGCCTCCAGGGGAGACAATTTCAGAAGCTAGATAATTAACGGATCCTGTATTTTCTTCCCTTTCACAGCAAATGTGCCAGTGAAACAGAAGAAATTCATGCCAGAAGCCCACGGGAGTGCAGGACCTTTCTATTTCTCTAAATCAGGTAGCTGGAACTCAAAGGCAAGCTTGGGATAGCCCTGACATGACGTCAACATCTCCACCTAGACCACAGGGAATCCTGGCAATGGGCTCAGAGCCTGAGAAAATAGAAACATTTAGATGTTAGAAAATCTGAGGCCCAGAGTGATGGCTCCATGGCTAAAACTTGACCTTCCCAGCACAGGGATCCCATATGAGCGCTGGTTCATGTTCCACATGCTCCACTTTCCTCCCATCCAGCTCTCTGCCTGGGGCCTGAAAAGCAGTGGAGGATGACCCGAAGCCTCGAGACCTGCATTCACACTGGAGACCTGGAAGAAGCTCCAGGCTTCTGACTTTGGATCGGCTCAACTCCAGCCACTGTGACCACTTGGGGGCTGAGCCATCAGACGGAGGCTTGGGGGCTGAGCCATCCACTTCTCTGTAAAATCTGACGTGCATTTCCAATAAAAATAAATAAATCTTAAAAGGAGAAAACTCTGGTTGTTTAGCTTTTGCCCAGAAGGGTACTTTTAGCCTAGATGCTGTTACTAAGGTTTTGCCTTATACTAAAAGCAGCAGCTTTAGGTATTTTGTTTTTGTTTTTGTTTTTTTTTAAAGAGGAGAGGATATGTTTTAGCCATGTGAAACTGAAGACAGATACACACAAAAGCCATAAGCTGCTTCTATGCCACTCAAAGGCAAAATCAAGGTGAGCCAGAGGTATAGAGAAGACCCTGAAAATAACCCTTCCTCTACATACAGATGGTGGGTGGACAGCTCAACACAACCACCCCACACGACTTGGCCACCAGAGCTAGCCCCACGCATAGGAGCCTGTCAACACCCATGGGAGCCTGTCACCACTTCTCCAGTTCCCCATCCCCCTACAAATCCATTTACTGTTACTGTTTTTATTTATTTATTTATTTATTTATTTATTTGTTTGTTTATTTATTTATTTATTTATTTATTTATTATTGGAAAGGTAGATATACGAGAGAAGCGACAGAGAGAAAGATTTTCCATCCACTGATTCACTCATCAAGTGGTCCCAATGGCCGGAGCTGAGTCAATCAAAAACCAAAAGCCAGGAGTTTCCTTCAGGTCTCCCACATTGGTGCAGGGTTCCAAGGCTTTGGATCATCCTTGACTGCTTTCCCAGGCCATAAGCAGGAAGCTGGATGAGAAGTGGAGTAGCTGGGACACTAACCAGTGCCCATATGGGATCCCGGCACTTTCAAGCCAAGGATTTAACCACTAGGTTACCGCACTGGGCCCTACATGTCCATTTACAATTGCTCTCCTCATTCAAAACAAAACATTTTCTGCTTGATCCATGAAAATCACTTTGTCTGTAGTCTGTACCATCCCTGTTTGTATTGATGGATCCCTTTCCTTGGAAAACAGGGAGTTTAACAATTTCAGTGAAATCATATAAATGGAAGGAAAAAATTCCTCCCTAAGCCCAACTCATTGCCAAGAATTCAGGGGAGACTTCGCAACTGTTCACTGTTAGGGCAGAACTCTCACCATCTCAAATTCTCGATCCTTAATGTCTTTGAAAGCTTCCGCAATGACGTTATCCTCAAACCACTGCTTGGCAAGTTCCTCCCTCGCTGTTCTAGTTGTCAACCTACACAAGGTTTTGGAAGCTGCAACCTGCTGGTCGTAATCTGGACATGAACACACAGCAGACATGGGTCACTCTGGACAAACGACACAACAAAGGAGTCCCAGAGACGGTGCTTGCTCTGACAAGTCCCATCTTGGTCGCTTCATGCCACACGAACTAACAGCAGAACGTATCCTGGGGTGGGACCCCCAGGCAAGCTGCAACTGACAAATCCTGGGAGAGAAATCTAAAAGATGTTAACAACATATAAATGAATAATATTTGTGGTTTTATGTTAGATACATTTAAAATTTTTAAAGGAAAGGGCTGGCACAATGGCAACACTGGCTAATCCTCTGCCTGCTGCCACTGGCATCCCACATGGGCACTGATTCATTTCCTGGCTGTTCCACTTCCGATCCAGCTTCCTGTTTATGGCCTGGGAAAGCAGTGGAGGATGGCCCAATCCTTGGGACCCTGCACCCATGTGGGAGACCAGGAAGTCCTTCCTGGCTCCTAGCTCAAGGTCAGCTCAGCTCCAGCTGTTGCAACAAGTGGACGGAAGATCTGTCTCTCCTTCCCTCTATAAAAATCTATGTTTTTTAATTTTTATTTATTTTTATTGCAAAGTCCGATATATAGAGAGTGGAGGAGAGACAGAGAGGAAGATCTTCCATCCGATGATTCACTCCCCAAGTGAGCCGCAATGGCCGGTGCGGTGCCGATCCGAAGCCAGGAGCCAGGAACTTCTTCTGGGTCTCTAGCAGAAGCCGTCCTTGACTGCTTTCCCAGGCCACAAGCAGGGAGCTGGATGGGAAGCAGGGCTGCTGGGATTAGAGCCCATGACCATATGGGATCCCAGTGCGCTCAAGGCGAGGACTTTAGCCACTAGGCCATGGCACCAGGCCCAAAATCTGCCTTTCAAATTAAAAATATAAATATTTTTTTAATTCGAAGAAATTTCATCAAAATAGCCATAAAATATTTGTTTAAAAAATAAAATTCTAAGGTCACTTATGATATTCACAATGGACTCTAAAACTGCATAGAGCAAAATACTTTCCATAGAACGGTACTTATTTACATTAAGGGCCAAGGCACCTGGCCTGGTTAAGTCACTGTTGGGATACCCATATCTGATTTGCAGTGTTTTGGTTTGTATTCCAACTTGGCTCCTGATTCCAACTTCCAACTAACGCAACCCTGGGAGGCAGGAGGTGACGGTTCAAGGGACGAGGTCCCGGCCACACACATACACAGGAGACCCAGACTGGGTTTCTGTTTCCCAGCTCTGGCTGAGGTGGGCACTTGAGGAATAAACTGGTGGATGGGAGCTCTCTGTCTCTGTCTCTCAAGCATTTTTTAAAATTGTGTTTTTAACTGATTTTTAAAATTTAAATTTAAAAAATAAAATTTTCAGTGCTTATGAAAATAGAAAATTTAGAGAAAGTTGCTTAGACATGGAAACTGTGAGTCAAGGAGAAATGAAATGGCCTGGGAACAAGGACACAGGGAACTCTTCTTCATTTTGACTCCATTTGTTTTCAAAAAGAGTATTTACGGTAGATGTGCCAACATACTAAAATTTAACAAAGTTGCATGGTGAATAAATATGCAATTCCTAATTATTCTTTACAGTGTTCGGTCTGTACCTCTTAAAATAAATTGAAAATCAAATCTCAATACCTCTTTTCAGAGTTTGACCATGATTCATCCTTCCTTCTCCCTGGGTCCCAAATGCTTAGAAAATCCCCATCTAGGGCCCAATATTTAATATAGTAAATATTTACATTCTTACCACCCACAGTTATGATGGTCCTTGCAAAGTCTTTCCTGAAACATTCAAATCAAGCACATTTACTGACAGGTACATCAAGTGGCAAAGTTACATCAAGTGTATCATGCTGACAATATTTTTAAAATCAATCTGTGCTTTTGAAATGACTTCAAATTCCCCTCACTGACGGTAATGTCAAAACTGTAACGAACACAGTCTCTCACTAGATGAGGTTACTCCTAAAAGTTGGTGGAAAACAGAACTAAAGGGTAGGTTTACTTGGCTGCAAAAAGAGATTCTTGCATATGGAAAGTTGTCTAAAAAGTTCACCAGAAGCAGAGCTGGCATTATGACACAGCAGGTTAAGCTGCTACCTGTGAAACCAGGTTGAGTCCTAGCTGCCCCACTTCCAATTGAGCTTCCTGCTAAAGCGCCTAGCAGAGCAGCAGAAAGTGACCCAATGACTTGGGCCCCTGCCACTCTTGTAGCAAACCAAAATTCCAGCCCTGGTCATTGCAAACTTTGGGAATAAATTAGCAGATGGAACACTGATTAATCTCTCAAAAAATGTATTTTTTTTAAAGTTTGCAAAAAAGTGCCTGTTACAAAAATCTGTGGAAACAGTGCTGTGGTACTGTGGGTAAAGACCATTGCTGGCAGTATAGCATCCTTATGGGCACCCGTTCATGTCTCAGTTGCTCCACTTAACCTCCAGCTCCCTACTGATCGTCTGGGGAAAGTAGCAGAAGATGCCGCAAGTGCCTGGGCCCCTGCTATGTATGTGGGAGATCTGGAAGAAGCTTCTGGCTCTTGGCTTCAGCCTGGCCCAGTCCTAGCTGTTGTGGCCATGTGGGAAGAGAAATCAGTGGATGGAAGAGGTGTGTGTGTGTGTGTGTGTGTGTGTGTTTCTTTCTATGTAACTTTCAAATAAACAAATTAATCTCTAAGAAAATTCATGCATGGAATTTCCAGATTTTCACAACAAAACACATTCTATTTTTAAATTCCATTTTCCACAAGCTTTTTTTAAAAATTTTATTTTAAATTCATTAATTACATTGTATTATGTGACACAGTTTCATAGGTACTGGGATTTTCCCCACCCCTCCCCAAACCCTCCCACCATGGTGGATTCCTCCACCTTGTTGCATAACCACAGTCCAAGTTCAGTTGAGATTCCCCCATTGCAAGCATATACCAAACATAGAGTCCAGCATCTTATTGTCCAGTCAAGTTCAACGGCTTCTTAGGTATACACTCTCTGGTCTGAAGACAGAGCCAGCAGACTATCATCCCGATCAATTAAAAGCTCCAACATACCATCAGCAAAAATTTACATCACCATGGAATTAATTGACATAGTAATGAGTAACCAATATGTTAAAAGTAAATGCGAGTTCCCAGCCACCTTCTGTGACCACCTCATTGACATTTCAATTTTAGTTTATACACAACCTATAACATTCAAAACATAACATGTTATACATAAGATCATATCATCTTAAATTAAGGCAAACATGTGGTATTTAACCTTTTGGGATTGGCTCATTTCCCTTAGCATTATGGTTTCCAGTTTGGCCCATTTGGCCACAAAGAACTGCATTTTGTTTTTTTAATAGCTGAGTAGTATTCCATGGAGTAGATGAACCATAGCTTTCTTATCCAATCCTCTGTTGATGGGCATTTTGGCTGCTTCCATGTTTTTGCAGTTACTGATTGTGCTGCTATGAGCATAGGAGTGCATGTTGGTTTCTCATAAAACAAGTGTTCTGGATATATTCCTAGGAGTGCTATTGCCGGGTCATACGGTATGTTGCATTTGAATTGTTTGAATGTTCTCCATACTGATTTCCATAGAGGCTGTACCAACCAGCAGTCCCACCAACAGTGGAGTAGGGTTCCCTTTTACCCGCAACCTCGCCAACAAGTGTTGTTGGTGCTTTTATTCATGTGGGCCAGTCTTACTGGCGTTAGGTGGTACCTCATTGATGTTTTAATTTGGATTTCCCTTATTGCCAGGGAACTTGAGCATTTTTTCATATGTTTATTTGCCATTTGGGTTTGTTCCTTTGTGAAGTGTTTGCCCATTTCCCGTGCCCATTTCTTGAGTGGCTTGTTTGTTTTGACATTTTGGTTGTTTTGTAGCTCTTTGTATATTCTGGAGATCAGCCCTCTATCACCTAAGTCGTGTGCGAAGATCTTCTCCCATTCTGTGGGTTGCCTTTTTACTTTGTTGATTGTTTCTCTAGCTGTACAGAAGCTACTTAGTTTGATGAGGTCCCAATTGTTTATTTTGGTCTTGATTTCTACTGCATTTGGAGTCTTTTTTAGGAAGTGAGGGCCTACCCCTAAGTGTTGCAGTGTGTTTCCACATTTTCTTCCAAAAGTTTGAAGGTTTCTGGATGTAGGTTTAAATCTTTTATCCATTTGGATTTGATCTTAGTATATGGTGAAAGATGTGGGTCTATCTTTTTGTTTCTGCAGGATATCAACCAGTTGTCCCAACAGCATTTATTGAACAGACCTTCCCATTTGCCTGGGTTGTCGTTTGTCTTTTTGTCAAAGATTATTTGGCTGTATTTGTGTGGGTTCCCATCTGGTGTTTCTATTCTGCTCCATTGATCTTCTTCTCTATTTTTTTGCCAGTAGATGGAAAAATCCACAACATAATCAAAGCAATATATGAAAAACCCAATGCCAGCATCATACTGAATGGAGAAAAACTGGAACCCTTCCCACTGAGATCTGGAACAAGACAGGGATGTCCGCTTTCTCCGCTGCTATTCAACATAGTTCTAGAGGTACTCGCTGAGGCCATAAGACAAGAAAAAGAAATCAAAGGAATCCAAATGGGAAATGAAGAAGTCAAGCTTTCACTATATGCAGATGACATGATTCTTTATATGGAAGAGCCAAAAGGCTCAACACAGAGACTACTAGAACTTATATGAGAGTTCGGTAGAGTGGCAGGGTACAAAATTAATGAACAAAAATCAACAGCCATAGTGTATGCTAACAGCCCCAAGTTGGAAAAAGATCTAACCAGCAAGATACCATTCAAAGTAACAAAGGAAAGCATGAAGTATCTGGGAATTAACCTAACCAAAAATGTAGGAGACCTATTTGAAGAAAACTACAAACTACTTAAAAAAGAAATTGAACAAGATCTAGAAAGATGGAGTAACATCCCATGCTCCTGGATAGGTAAAATCAATATCATTAAAATGTCTATACTGCCAAAAGCAATATATACATTCAACGCAATCCCAATCAAATTGCCCAAAACATTCTTCACAGATCTGGAAACAATGATTCAAAGGTTCATCTGGAAACACAAAAAACCACGAATAGCTAGAACCATTCTCAAGAACAGGAAGTTAGCAGGGGGAATCACAGTTCCGGACCTCTGGACATACTATAGGGCAGTGGTTCCACAAGCTTTTAAAGTACCTGTATATAATCAAGAATTTCAAGTCAAGTTTAACAACTGTGACACTAATCTTTCTTCCATGTTACAGTAACTCCCATTTTAAAGAAGAGATTTATTGCAACATCTTGTGATAGCCTAGTTTCTCATACGTGGATTGATCTGTTGCTACTCAACAAACAGCCCTAAAACAGCACCACTTCATTTTACGCTTGCAGGTCTCACTTGTGCCTGAAAGTCCAGAACATTCCAGACTTTCCTGAATACACAGATAAGAAGGCAGCATGACCATAGGATTGTAATTTGAAAATTGAGAAAACATCAGAAAACATGAGATCTTCCAATCTCAACATATTAGATATCAGAACATCAATATTAACTCTAAACACATTGAAGATAGTGATTTCACTGTGTCAAATGAAAAAAAAAAAAAAGGTGTTTTTTTTTGTTTTTTAGAAGAAGTCCAGTGCAGAAATGATGAGTGACATGGTTAAACATGACATCAATGCATTGATGATCATTGGTCACCACCTGTACACTATGGTAAACTCACCAGTAACAGCTGCCCAGCCAATAAATGTTGGACTGCCACTGTCAGCCATTTAAAATCACATTTCACAATATTGTGCTAAATTTGCTCTTTCTGCAGTCACACATGACATCCTTACTTCCAAATTTCACGCTGCAATGACTATGCAGGCATAGCGAGGTCACCCAAAATTCCACCACTTCAAAGCAATGCAAACTCCACGGCCTGTTGGGGTGGCGAACAGCTGGTAACCTAAGAGTCCATGCTCTCCGCAAAGCGTCCCGCTGGCCACTGTAAGACTGTCTCACTTGACCTTCACAAGAACTTCACTGGGAAGTTACTGCCAACCCCAGTCTATAGGTAAGCAGCATGAAGGACAATGTTCAAGCTGCACTCCACCCACGGAAGTGGCAAAGGTAGGATTGGAAGCCAAGAAGTCTGGCCCCAGGACTTGCACTGTCAACATTCTTCCCAGTCACTGAGTGAGCTCACATACACAAAAGGAAAAAAATCACGGATGGTCAAATAAAGCATTTCACCTTGCCTTGTAAAATCCAAACAACCTGGGCCCGGCGGCGTGGCCTAGCGGCTAAAGTCCTCGCCTTGAAAGTCCCGGGATCCCATTTGGGTGCCGGTTCTAATCCCAGCAGCTCCACTTCCCATCCAGCTCCCTGCTTGTGGCCTGGGAAAGCAGTTGAGGATGGCCCAAGGCTTTGGGACCCTGCACCTGCGTGGGAGACCCGGAAGAGGTTCCTGGTTCCCGGCTTCGGATCGGCATGCACCGGCCGTTGTGGCTCACTTGGGGAGTGAATCATTGGATGGAAGATCTTCCTCTCTGTCTCTCCTCCTCTCTGTATATCCGGCTTCCCAATAACAATAAAATCTATTAAAAAAATCCAAACAACCCATAAAGAAACAAGAACACAGTCAGTCTGCCTCTTCCTCGGTCCTCCCGCGTTATCTAGCACACACGGCAGATGCACTGAGCCTTCACAGAAACCACGAATGATTGCACTCATCCGTGAGAAGAAAGGCTGAACCAACACCACCACAAGAGAGTTGCTCTTAACAACACCACGTACTTGAGGCTAAAGCCACTTAAGATGACATATGCTTTCTGACAAGGGGAGGCTTTTTCTCTCTTCCCGAGGTACAGCTTGCAAAATGAAGTTCAAAGTCCTCACGGCCTTCTCAGAATTGGGGAAGGCATTCACAAGAAAGAAAGAAAACAGAGACCCATGCGTAAGTTTCTTGGAAGCTGCTGGAGCACTTGTTGTCTAGTTTCTTAACTCACCTCCTGCTGAAGCGAATGGCTGATCCTCCTTTCTGTCACCAGGAATCCTAAACTGAGGATGAAGGAATCCAACATCTGCATTTTCCCTGAAAGCATATTTTACAAGAATCAAATGTGTGCCAAAAAGAATTAGGGGAGCTAGTGGTTATGGTGTCCGTGTCCTACAGCACTTGGTCTCAACTCCTTGCCATGCAGTCTGTGGGAGGCAGTCAGGGTAACTGAGTTGCTGTTGCCCTCCAGGGAGACCAAGCCCCAGCTGTCCTGGAAGTTTTGGGAGTGAATCAACAGATGGCAGATAGCTCTGCCTCTCCTATCTGGGGAGGAGGAGGAAGGAGAGGAAGAGAAACTGACAAATGTAGGGGCAACAGCAGCAGGGGGAAAAAACACAGAAGAGGCACCAGGAAAGCAGAGACCAAAGCAGGTGAGGCAGCAGCAGTAACAGAAACAGCGCTGCACAGCAGCTGTAGCAGGAGGAAGAGAAGCCGCAGCAGATTCAGCACAAGCAAGAGGAGGAGGATGGCAGCAGAGCCGGCACACAAGGCAGCAGCTTACACAGAAGCAGGAAACACCTCAGCAAACTCTGCAGGTGCAGGCTCAGTACAAAACAGCAACACAGATGCAGTGGAAAGAACGGCAGGGGAAAAATAAGATGCCAACAATGACCAAGGAAATGACTCCCAAATGACATGGAAAGGCAAATCTACAAAAGCCATGGAATGATGAGGTCTGGCCATGAGACAAGATCAAGTCTGTGTTAAAGCCACTACCAGCAGGTGTTGTGGCACAGGAGCTAAGCCCTGGCACCTCAGGTCCATATTGGAATGCCCGTTGGAATCCCAGCCACTCTGCTTCCAGTCCAGCTCCATGCTAACAGCCCCGGCAGTTGAGACCATGGGGGAGTGAACCAGCAGATGGAAGAGGTGTCACTCTGCCTTTCAAATCAGCAAACCTGTTGGGTGAGCACTGGTACAGCGAGTTACGTGGTCCCTTGTGAGACCAGCATTCATAACAGCTTGCCAGTTCTAGTCCCGGCTCTTTCGCCTCTGATCCAGCTCCCTGCTAATGTACCTAGGAAGACAGCAGATGCTGGCCCAAGTGCTTGAGGTCCTGCTACCCCTGTGGGGAGCAGGAGGAAATCCCAGACTCCAGACTTTATCCTGGCCCAAACATAGCTGTTGCAGTCATTTTGGGACATGGAAAATCAATTGATCTCTCTCCTGTCCCTGGTGTGTGTAACTCTACCACTCAAATAAATTTAAAAGTTCCAGGCCACATATGTATGAATCATGCAGATATCCACGAAGGAAAACGGAACAAGCAGTATGACTCTTCCCTGTCATCATACCCAAAGCAAAACTGATTTCTGATTTCTACACCAACTAAGAATGTACAGTTCCTTGTACAGTTTCATTTATCATTACTACTATTATTGTTATCATTTTCTGATACAGTTCCATAGGCCCTAGGACTTCCCTTACTCCCTCCCCAAATTCCCTCCTCCCACAAGTTCTACTATATTATTACTATAGCACAGTTCCTCATAAACAGTCATATGTCCATCGTTGTGGGCATGGACAATGGCAGAGAGTCCCACATCCTATTGTCAAGATACAGTAAACAGTTTCATTGGGAGTCCATCTTTGGAAGTAGAGATGCATACTGCAATACATCCTCACATCTGGATAAGACAGTCTCCATTACAGTTACTATACATCTGCTTAAATGAAAAGCCACAATACAAAATCAACAGGAAGAAATAGAAATTTACAATGCTATGAAGTTGAATAACACGCTACTGAATGACCAATGTGTTGAAGAGAAAGAAAATCAAGAATATTCCTTAACAAAATGATGCTATCGTATGATCTATAAGTCGTTGAAGAATTTAGTGAGGGGAAAGAAAAAGTGTTTTGAAGAGATGGAATTAAAAAAAAATCAAAATCCATGAGATATAGTTTCTGTTAATCTTTGTTGGTGATATGTCTTCTACAGGCAACAAATAGATGGGTTTTGTTTCTATACTCCTCTCTGCTAATCTATGACATTTGATTGATGCGTTTAAGCCATTCACATTCAGGGTTAATATGAATAGGTGGCAATTTGATTCTGTCATTTTAGCAATGGGTTGTTCATTAATTTAGTCTACTGTTGTTATTTCACTGAGATGTTCTTCACATTTGCCTTTGATTTTGGTGGGTGCTATTTCTCTTCTCTGTCAAGAGACCGTCTTTAAGTACCCTTTGTAGGGCTGTTTTGAAAGAGGTATATTCTTTTTACTGTGGAAGAACTGTATTTCATTTACAAAGACAACAGAAAGTTTTGTTGGGTAATCTTGGGCTAACTATTTTTTGCTTTTAGAATCTGGAATATGTCACTCCATTCTCTTCTGGCCTGCAGAGTTTCCTGTGAGAGGTCTCCTGTGAATTTAATTGGCATTCCTTTATATGTCAGTTGATTTGTTCATGTGCACATTTAAGGATCTTTTCCTTATGTTTGATTGAAGAGAGCTTGATTATCATGTGTCATGGTGAAGATCACTTTTGGTCAAGCCTGTTGGGAGTTCTGTGTCTCTCCAGGATGTTGTTTCCCAATTCTTTCTCTAGATTAGGGAAATTTTCCCTGATTATTTCATTAAATACATTTTTAAAAGATTTATTTATTTTATTACAAAGTCAGATATACAGAGAAGAGGAGAGACAGAGAGGAAGATCTTCCGTCCGATGTTTCACTCCCCAAGTGCGCCGCAATGGCCAGTGCATGCTGATCCGATGCCAGGAACCAGGAACCTCCTCCAGCTCTCCCACACAGGTGCAGGGTCCAAAAGCCTTGGGCCGTCCTCAACTGCTTTCCCAGGCCACAAGCAGGGAGCTGGATGGGAAGTGGAGTTGCCAGAATTAGAACTGACGCCCAAATGGAATCCTGGGACTTTCAAGGTGAGGACTTTAGCCACTAGGCCGTGTCACCGGGCCCCATTAAATACATTTTTAAACCCAACTTCTCTTTCTGCACCTTCTGGGAATCGCATAACTCTTATACTTGACCTTTCAATAGTGTCTTTCAGTTCTTAAATATTTTTTTAGCTTGACCCAGCTCTGCTTCCAGCTTTTTGCTTGTTTCCTTCTGGTGACAAGAAATATCTTCCAATTCTGAGATTCTTTCTTCTGCCTCCTTCATTCTATTTTGGAGACTCTCCACTGTACTTTTTATTCACTCCACTGTATTTTTCATTTCTGATATATCAGCTTTCATTTGATTCATTTCCAGTGTGACATATTCCTTAAAGTCCTTAAACTATTAAAGTATTACATGATTCTTGTTGTTGATAAGAAGTTTCATAACAAGTGTTTTGAATTTTGTGTTCCCCATTTTCTCGATATCTTCCTCAGTGAACTCTGAGGTTGGCTAAGGGTTTTGCTCCTTTACTGGAGAGTATTCAGTAATATTCATTGTGACTGTGGCTCCTCTTTTGCTATTGGTCACTGTACTTCTGCTTCCTTGGGACAGGTTTCTACACTCTGTCACCCACAGGTCTGCAATTTGATTTTATTTATTGTGGTTGGCACACATCTCTTTGTTTGCAGTTACTTGGGCCACTTTTTCCACCAAGTTCCAACTCTGGGTTCTCATGTTAGACATCTACCATGGTCTAGACAGCCCCAGCTCCTGGCTCACCACTCTCCACCTTCTGTGATACTGTGCTGAGGCTGCATCGTTGTCTGTACAACCTTTCTTCCACTTCCGGTTGGAGCAGGTCCTAGGATTAGGGAGCCACCAGGTGTCCTATATAGCTAGGTTGATGGTGGTGCTAATCTTGCTGGAGCCTATTGGCTGTTAGGTCTGAGTGCCACACAGACCTGTTTTGACCCATATGCCATAGTTGGTATTATTTTCCTGTGGGACCCGTGCAATGCACTGAGCTCAGTGAGTTCTCTCCCAGCTCTGCACATGCACAGCTCACTGTTGTCACTGCAGTTGTAAAGTTTTTCCACACTGTTCAGATTTGTGCCTGATGTGTCACTACTAGAGTTCTTGATCTGCTGGTAGTCAGGACTGAGTTCTAAGCAGACCTGTCTTGGGTGGAACCTGTAGGATGCCACATTGTTGCAGTTCACTGAGCCAGAATGAGTTCATCCCAGCTCAGTGCATGCACAGTGCTGTCCTATCACAGCCTTTGCCTTCCTATACAAAATGCTGCCTGATTTGGCTCTAGCAGGCAGACTAGGCCCTGAAGTCCATGTTGTTCCTGCACTGCCTGTCTGGAACCTGCCACTCTATTTCTGCTCCTGGTGAAATCCAATAGATCAGCAGACAGGCAGTTCTTTGGGTTCACCTCCTGAGCTCTGGGGAAACGCTCCTACCCACCTTGTTGCCAGTTGAGTTCTCACTGCAGGTGCAGTTCAGGTCACCGCTGGCTGAGTGCTGCTGGGGTATCAGTCACTGCCACACCACACTGTTGTATATGCTGCTTTCCTGTGTCTGTCACTCTCCAGGTGCTCCTCTGCTGTCATTCTGCCTTCTCTTATTTCCTGGAATGTGTCCTCTCTGCTTAACATCGGCTAACGTTTCTCTGTTTAAACATGTCCTTACCCTATTCTGCCATCTTGATTCTCCCTAGTTTCCTTTTGTTTTTCCAAAATACTTATTTTGAGGCCAGTGCTATGGCTCAACTGCCTAATCCTCTACCTCCAATTGCCAGCATCCCATATACGCATTGGTTCATGTGCTGGCTACTCCACTTCCCATCCAGCTCTCTGCTTATGGCCAGGGAAAGCAGCAGAGAATGGCCCAAAGCCTTGGGACTCTGCATCCACATGGAAGACCCAGAAGAAACTCCTAGCTTCTGGCTTTTACATATATACGTATATATTTTTTTTCCATTGGAAAGGCAGATTTACAGAGAGAAGGAAGATCTTTCACTCTGTCTCTCCATCGACTGGTTTACCTTCCAAAAGGCCACAAGAGCCTGAGCTAATCCAATACAGAGCCAAGAGCTTCTTCCAGGTCTCTCATGTAGGTGCAGAATACTAAGGCTTTGGGCCATCATCTGTTGCTTTTCCAGGGCATAAATAAGGAGCTAAATAGGAAATGGAACAGCTGGGACAGTGCCCGCATGGGAATTTGGTGCTTGCAGGTGAAGGGTTACTGTGTTGAGCCACTACACTGGCCCCACAATTTCCTCTTATTTCCATATGCTTCTTACATTTGTGTATTACAATAAAAATTAAGATTGTGCAAAGGTTTAGTCTGACAGAGAAGCAGATAGCAGCAGTGTGAAAGTGCTCTCATCAGTTGGTTCATTCTCCAACTGTCCACTCACTCCAAGTCTCTTTACATGAATATTGGGGCTACAAATGTCCAAATACACAATGGAAAATACTTTTTCTGCCAATTTTTAAAGACCACAATTATCATTTATGAAGTTAACAAAAAAAATAACTTGAAGATATGTGGAGTCCACTGACAGATGGTGAAGACCTCTGACAAACACAGCACAGCTGGTAACAAGTCTGAAATCCCCCGTGACCAGACATCGTCAATAACCACTCTTGAACATGAAAAATCAAAAAGGTGTATCACACAAAAAGAATGTATCTGTTGCAAGAGGTCCCCAGTTTCTGAAATGGTCCAATGTTTTAAATATACCTTGGAGTTCATAATAATTGAAAGTATCAAAATCGTCTTTTCTGTGAGCCACGTTGGAAAAAAAAAAAAATCAACCACCTAGTCCCCAGTTTCCTTTTCTAGAATCCTTACCTTTATACTCTTAAAGGAGGAAAGCAGCCAAAGCAAATTCAGGTCAAGTCAGCAACAGCTACACTGGCCTGGTTTTCCTCTTGGTCTGCCTCTAGGTTTGAGTAACTGTGGTGGCATGAGGAGGGCTTTGTGGCAGATGGCACTTCAGTGGCCACATGCCAAAGAGATTACCCAGAAACAGGAGAGATGAGACGGCCAAACTTCCCAATCCATCCTCTCAGGACCTACCAGCCCCCGCTGCTGCCTCAGTGGGAACCACAGCACTGACCATGCTGCTGGTGTGCAATGACCAACCTGGTTTTTCACGACTTGAACAAAGCTTAGCAGCCATTTAGCGACAGCAGCAACTACAAACACAACCAGGCAAATAAACAGGTTTTCACAACAAAATGTATTTCAACACTATCATATGCTTTCTCAATAAATTCAAATATATTTAACCCCACTTTCAATAGTCTCTGTATTGTAATATTAATTAAAATAGGTAGCCAATTGGTAGCTAATAATAGACTTACCTTTTCTACTGCATCTGGAAATAACCTAATAAAAAGAAAGGTTTCAGCTATTATTCTAAAGCAGCATTCTAAACTGTAACGTTCATGTTAGTAGAGGTAGAGGGTGCCCTTAAAGAACTTTCGAGAAAGCTTATGTGAACCTCAGCCACCTGAATACAATGAGCAAGTGGCTATTTGTACATATGTAAATAAGCCATTTTTCTTTTAACACGGACATGTGTGTTGATGTACAGTTATTCTTTAAATGATACTCTGATAATAAAGTCTTTTAATGAAACGCACATCTTACAGAAATTCAGGCTTTGAAAATAACCTCGAGGGTCCAGCTCTGTGGTGTGGCATGCTCCCCCACCACCTACAGAGTGGCCTCCTGGATAGCAGCTGTTCTGAGTCCTGGCTGCTCCACTTCTGATTCAGCTCCCTGCGAATGCGCCTGGGAAAGCAGCAAAGGATGGCCCAGGTGCCTGGGCTCCTGTACCCGTGGAAGAGACCTGGATGAAGCTTTGCTATTCCTGTCCACTTCCAAAGGGGCATGCACAGTCAAGTTCCCCAGAGCCTTACCATAGCAGTGTCCAGGAAGTCTTCTGTTATACTGATCAGAGATACATCTGAGACCAGGTCTTCCATGGTCAGAAATCCTGTCATCCTCTCAAACCAGGAAACTATGTAGCTGAGACAGAAAATGCAGATGGAACCACAAAGGACTGAGTAATTGCAGCCTAGTCAATGAAAATTCTCTAGATTTTCTCAGGCGACCAGAATGGGACTAAAGCTCCTCTTCCCTGCACATGTCCAGGTAGGCCTGGCTCTCACATCTGCCATGCGGAAGACTCATGATGGAACCAGTAACCTCCAGGAGCCTCCTAAGCTCTCGGGTTCTCAGCAGGAATTGAAGACTTAGCCAGGATGGATGCCAGAAAGCTTCAGAAGGGACTGGCAAGACAGGACTGAGCTCAACGGATCTTCTCAACACAGGGGGAAACGTGCAGAAAGCAACCTGTCAACAGAGATGCAGAACTGGGAACGGCTCCACCCAGTGCCACCCTGATGGCACTCGATGGGCCCAGGCCTGGCTACCTTTCTTAGGTCAAACACAGCTGGCTAAAACAAGGTTTGGCTTTTCATAGAAATATATATTCGATTTCATATTAAGTTGCTATGATGGAAATAATTTATAACAAACTTTAAAAAAAAGACTTATGTTTATTAAAAAGGCAGACATGGAGAGAAGGAGAGACAGAAAGAAAAATCTTCCAACTGTGGGTTCACTCCCCAAATGGCCCCAACAGCAGAAACTGAGCCATTTGGAAACCAGGAGCTGCTTCTGGGTCTCCAGCTGTCCTTCTCTCTGCAAACCTCCATTTCCAACACAAATATCAGTAAGTCAGAAAAAACAAACAAAACTTCTGTCACCTTCCTAGAATATATTTACTCAATAAAGCAAAGGCCATCTGAAGACCATTTTTTGCTGAGACAGGTCAGAAGAGAAAACGGCTCTTGCTGAGCAGGAGTTTGGATAAACAGCTCCTTACAGAGCCTTGAACACTGCATTTCAGAATCAAGCACCCTGCTGAACATCACAAACAAGCCTCAATGGGAACTGGGACAAGCTGGCACTATCTGAAAATTCCCTGATCCTAGACGCAGGAAATCAAAATTGCTGGTGACAGAGCCCAGGCAATGGTTAACTCTCTCCACGTGACTGGTGACTGTAACATAGGCAAGGTCTGAGACATTTCCTGCATTTACATCAGAAAAACCTTCACTTTATATTCAACCACCTGGGGGCCTAGAGTTGTGGCACACTGGGTTAAGCCACTACCTGTGGTGCTGGCATCCCAACTGTTCTGCTTCCCCTGTCTCCCTGTTACTACACCTGGGAAAGCAGCAGAGGATGGACCAAGTGCCACCTGCTTGGGAGACCCAGCAGGGATTCCCAGCTCCTGCTTTTGCCCTGGTCCAGCGCTGGCTGCAGTGGTATCAATCGACAGATGAAACATCTTTCTTTGTGTCCCCTCTGGCACTTTGCCTTCCAAATGCATGAATGCCTAAGTCTGTGGGCACACTGAGGTAGATGCGGGCAGCCAAGAGACCTTAGAATTTCTCACCTCTGGTGCAAGAAGCCAAGAGAAATAACTCCCTCAGGACATTCTCTCTCCCCTGCACCCCCGTCAGGGTCCCTAAGGAGACAGCCAACAACCATCTCCATCCCTTGGCACCACTGTAGCCTGGCAAGGAGTGGCACACCTTCTCTCTCTACTCTTCCAACCCTCTTCCCCTGTGGACAGAGGAGGGAAGGCAGGAACATTTTTCTCAGCCATCCCACTGCCCCCCAAAACCCAGCCCCCTCCATCCTAATCAAAAGTCCACAATGGTCTGCAACCTCCTCACCTTTGCAATAAATATTAAAATTTAGAAATGCAAGTGGTATCCCAACAGCAAGAAACATAATTATGTTCCAAATCATCCACTGTCTATAAAAAATATTACTGAGTCCTTTAGTGCGTTAAAGGAAACAAAATGGTATGTTTAATTCAAAGCTCAGAGAAACATTTTTGGTGCGATGATGTCCAAAAATCAAAAGAATTGAATCATCTGTCTTCTGAAACTCTATTTTCTCCATCCTTAAATTCATGATTAAAATTCCATGCTCTTTTATGTTAATGTGATCCAACTTACCCCGGGACCTCCCCTCAAGAAGTGACCTCAACTGAGGGAGGTTAGTTCTTAAAAAAAAAAAAAAAAAAAAAAAAAGATTTGAAAGAGTAACAGAAGCAGGGACACACACATACATGCACACACACATGGACAGCTCTCTCTCTCTCTCTCTGAGAAAATAGCTCCTTCTCCTTGCTTTTCTCCCCCCCCCCCCACCCACAGAAAGCTGCTGCGCTGGCAAAGCTAGAACTGCATCCTGGTCTCCCACATGGGGTGCATTGGTCCAAGCACTTGGGCCATCTTCTGCTGCTTTTCCCAAACACATTAGCAGGTAGCTGGATTGGAAGTCGAGCAAGTTGGTGCCCGTGCTTGGCATTACAGAAGGTGGCAAGCACTGTCCACTATCCCATGAAGCTATGCTTTAAAATACCTCGGTTCAGCACAGTGTGATAGCTCAGTGGTTACATCCTGGCCTTGCAACTGCCAGGATCCCATAAGGGTGCCGGGTGGTATCCTGACTGCTCCACTTCCCATTAGCTCCCTGCTTGTGGCCTGGGAAAGCAGTACAGAACAGCCCAAAGCCTTGGGACCTTGCACCTGCGTGGGAGACCCAGAAGAAGTTCCTGGCTCCTGGCTTCGGATCAGCTTAGCTCTGGTCATTATGGACACTTGGGGAGTGAACTATCAGATGGAAGATCTTTCTGTCTTTCCTTCTCTCTGTAAATCTTTGCAATAAAAAAAATCTTTTTTAAAAATAAAATACCTTGGTCACCACTCCAGCTCTCCCCATCAAAAACTGTTTTTTGTCACCATTCCATCTCCCTCCCCACCATATATTTGTTGAATACAGATGTAGCAAAGTGGGGATACAGATGTGGCAAAGTGGAGATACCGATGTGGCAAAGAGGGGATACAGATGTGGCAAAGAGGGGATACTGATTTCTTCTCTGATTTGGTCTCCATGGGACAGAATAATGTAACACAACTAAACCCACCCTAATCCTTCAGGTTACCCAGAGCTTCAAGCAGTGACAAGGTGACACTTATCTTTGGGATCAGTCCCTGCTGAATTAGTAAAGGCTCATCTTCTTCAGGACCATCCATGAAGAACTGCCGACCACAGGTGAGCAGCAGGAAGATATGCCCAAAGGCATGCTCATCCAGCTCCTAGGCAGGAGACCACACTGCGTCACCACTCACGTCGGCAGTTCAATGCAGGTACTTTGGGCACACCAGAAAGCAAAACATACTTGCCTTATTGATGGAGCTATCGAGCTTTTGTAAGAGCAGACGACTGTATTTTTGGGGGGAATGGCTCTCTTTCTGTTCAAAGTATTCTTTGACTTTCTGAAATCTATTACAATCAAATGCGTCGGTAATGAGTGACTGAAGCTGGAAAGGCAACAGTGTGCAAATTACTCCTTACCCCAGAACATTCTATAATATATCTAGTTCATATTATCTGTAATAATTCAATGTGAAATAGAGGTCAGCATGGAACAATGTTGAATAGGAGGCAATCACGTAACAAGTGATCGAAGTTTCTCGGCTTGTTAATACTCAGAGGCAGCAGAGAGCCTGTCCCGTGATGCTGACACACCCTAAAGTTGGAGACCCACTTGACTGGAAACATGTGATCCTACAGGTGAAAATTCTTAGCAATGCTGGCAATCTTATAACCCTAAAATGCTCATAAAGTCACACAAATGATCCTAGTAGAAAAAAATTAAAATTCCATTACAAACAATGGAAGCTGATGAATTCACAAATTGGCCATTTTGAGATTGATTTGTTTTCTAACTAAACATTATCCAAGACCTGTTTTAAGTACATACACTTGTGTAACATTCTTAACTATCACCTCTAAAGGATGCCTGGAGCTGAGGTCAAACCTCTGGAGAGCACCCAGCGGGGCCTCCTACTCTCATCCTCTACCTCCTATCCTGCAACTCCTATCCTCTACCTGGCAGCCCCAGTCCTGCCTGCTGAAAACCCTACCATGGCTCTCCCTCCTCTCAGAATCAACCTAAACCTTTGGCTGTCATCTGCAGGTCTCTGTGTGGTCTGATCTCTGGCTGACTTCTAGGTCAACCCTCCCTTGCTGCCGAGACCTCGGATAAGCCAAGCCCTTCCCAGCACAACTGTTCCAAGGCCAGGCTGCAGTCTCCCTGCCCCTTTCCCTGTGACTGGTTCCTCCCCATCTCAGCTTGTCAGGTAGATCTTCCAGGGCTACCTGTTGTAAAGGAAGCCAGTGCCTCCTTGCATCTCCAAAGCTTTCCCATTCTGACACCTAATTCCTCTTGGCTGGGAACCTGCCTCCCTGACTCTGCCACAATCATGTGGGCAAGCACTGCTTGAGCTTGGTTCATTTCTGGCTGCTTACATCCAGCACAGCACTAAGGCACAGGATCCTGCAGCCTAGGGCGCTCAGGGTGGCTGATGGTGAAAACTGACCAGAAGCGTGGATACACTGGATGGGGGAGATTCAGGAAAGGATAGATTTCTCTGCTTCTGGCTTGAGAACTGAAGGGACCATTGTGCTGATGGCCCCTGGGGAACAGGGAAGGGGCTGGAACTTACCCACACAAAGAACAAGAAACAGTCTTTACCAAGAAAGCAGCTTGTGCAAAAAAAAAGACTTAAACATTCAAAGAATCCCACTTCAAAGTTTTTTTTAAGCCTTCTATTGTTTTCCTCAACACAAAATTTTAACTGTACGTTCCACTTCTTTCAGGTCAGAGTAAAACAGCATTTCAAAACAAAACTTTACAAATACAGCAGGAAGATTACCAGCAAAGTGCATCCTAATTGAACAAGTTTACAAAAAAAAAAAAAAAAAATGCCAAACTCCATTGTGCCGATAAAGCACAACTATTTAGAACCAACCATTGTCAAATGTCAGGTTGCAAAGTACAAACTAAACAAAGGGTCTCTACTCAGGAGTCTGTTTTCCGTACAAATTTAAACAGCACCAAAGGGCTCCCATACTGAAAATTTCAAGAATCAAACCACAAGAGAAATGTCCAGAAACTTTGATAATTGTCTGAGCTCTCTATTTTTTTTTTTTTTCAGGAAACAAGCCCTGGTTTTGCAACACCTTAACACAACATTAAAAAACTCCATGTTCCCTGCTCACTTCACCCTCACAATGGAATTGGAAAGTGTGAGACACACAGTATTTTAAAGTCCACTTTGAAGTCTAGACAGAGGTAACGGTGCTACTTCTTGAACTTGACCAAAAAATTCCCCAACGGTGTACTTTTGTCATATTCTATCACCACTATTTACAAACGCGAAAACAAGGGATATGAAGTCAAAGACCCAAATCCAGACTGACTTTTTCACCAACGGAGTATTCTAATTAACGCCAATTAAACGAATGTTGCAACTCGGGCAGAACCGCACCGCGGGTGCCTTAGGAGGTCTTCACTTAGTCGCAAAAGTTTTCTGGAGTCCCAGCGTTTGGGACCATGGGTCTGGGCCCAGAGAGAGCGACTTGAAAATATCTGCCTGGTAGCTTTCTAACTTGAATCCCCCCCTCCCTTCTGGAGTGCTGTAGTAGCCAGGAACTAGATCACCGTTCCGCCGCTGCCCAAACACTCAGACTAAACCTAAGGAGCTTGAAGCCACAGACCGGACCCGCTGCCCCATCCCGTGAGCTCAGAGCCTCCCCGCCAGCTTAAACCTCAGCCCGCCAGGCTAGTGGCCGAGAGACCAGGGCTCAGTGGACTCCGGGTTCCACTGGGGTCACTCACCCGCGGCATTGTGCTCCTCTGGGCCTGACGCTGGCCTTCCCCAGTCCCTGGTCCCTGGTCCCAGGCTCCTGGCCCCCGGCGCGCCGCTCACCTGAGTGCGCACACCTGCGCTATTCTCCATTCCACCTCCCATGAGTCGGGCGGGTGGAGGACGCTGGGTAGCAGGTGTCTGGATTTAGAGCTTCTCCAGAAATACTAGTTGATGGACAGGCCGCTGAAACCTACAACAACTCTGATTGAAATCAAGACACACGCGCACCTGACTAACCAGTGCACTCAGGTTGGGACACCTGGGCGCGCGCTCACAGGCGCACCCGCAGAAAATGGTGATCCCTGGAACAGGAACTCGGTGAAAGCTTTCCCTCCTGGGTGGAATTATGAAGCCAGAGCTGGTGAAGCGTTCTCTCTATGCTTCAAAGCCCTTAGAGCTGATTTTTGTGCCCTGATTGGAATGCATCCAAGCTACACTCGTTCCCTGCCAAGAACCAGGCCTGCCCCTAAAATTACAACAATGCTCCTGAGACCATAGAGATATTTTCATTTTGCTTTGCTTAAATGCCCTTCTGCGTGAGTGGCAGAAAAGGGGTGTTTGAAAAAAAAGACACGTGAATACAGTAGCAAAAAAATAAAACTGCAGTTTGAGTTTTAAAAAATGTACTTTTATAGGAAAGGCAGATTTACGGAGAGAAGGAGAGACAGAAAGATCTTCCATTTGTTTGTTCACTCCAAAAATGACCCCGAAGGGCAGAGCTGAGCTGATTCGAAGCCAGGAGCTTCTTCCAGATCTCTCATGTAGGTTCAGGGTCCCAAGGACTGCGGCCATCCTCTAGGCTTTCCCAGGCCACAAGCAGGGAGCTGGAAGGGAGTTGGAACAGTCAGGACAGGAATCAGTAGTGTCCTGGTGCTTACAATTGGAGGATTAGCCAATTGGGCCATCATGCCCACCCTCAAAGTTTGTTTTCTTTCTCTCTCTCTCTCCTTCCTTCCTTCTTTCCTTTTCCTTTATGATTTTTCTTTTTAAAAAATGACGCTTCCACTGGAAGTACCCCTTGAGTAAAAATCAACAGACACTGTTACTAGATGCTGTGCGATTTCATGCAGTGGCATGTATATGCGTCCACATCAAAGCTATAGAGGACGCAACTGGAGTCTCCTTTAGTCAACACAGGCTTCCCCTCACACTTTCAGTGTGATCCTTGGGCTGTCTTTCCCAGGTACTAGTGTGGGAAGAGGGATTGAAAGTAGAGCAGCTTGGACCCAAAGCAGCACCTGCACGGGATGTTGATGATGCCGATGGTGGCTTAGTCCTTGAGGCCACGTCACCAGCTCTATCATCAATTATTTTCAGATGAGGTTGGGGGCATGATTTGGGGAAAATGTATTTTATGTATTCTTTGGAACTCTGCAGTAGCAATACATGCAAATCTTCAGGGGACAGTAAAATATAATAACTATTATTAATTACATTTTTACTTTGATCAGCTTCCTTTTTTTTTTACCAGACATTTTATAGCAACACAGAATTAGATGCTCTTACTGTTCTCAAACAATACAAAGGAGAGGCTTTGCATCTTTAGTAGATTCTTAGGACGCATTTAGAAATTGAGTTTTCTTTACGTTAAAAGGTTTCATTTTGGGGGCCCAACGCGGTGGCCTAGCGGCTCAAGTCCTTGCCTTAAACGTGCCAGGATTCCATATGGTTCTGATCCCAGCAGCCCCGCTTCCATCCAGCTCCCTATTTGTGAACTGGGAAAGCAGTTGTGGTCACTTGCGGAGTGAATCATAGGACAGAACATCTTCCTCTCTCTTCTCTGTATCTCTGACTTTCCAATAAAAATAAATAAATCTTTTTTGAAAGTTTGATTTTTGAAGGGTGAGTATCCTGTAGTCACACTCTGAAAGGGGTGAGCCAACAAACCTAACCAGGTTTGCACAAGATCAGAAGCTAATTTTCATGCTTTTTCAGTGGTAATTATAAGTGACTTTCTGGAGTTATTTTAAAGCCACTTATGGATGTAAAGTAGCACATTTACCAAAATAACGATATTTTTAAAAATTTCAAGGCAGGAATGTTAATCTAACTTTGGAAGACAACACAAAAGCCGCGGGAAGGCTGAGGCGGCAGAACCCAGCACAGTCCAGCAGCAAAGACAAGAAAGACAAGGCGGGTGGGGCCAAGCCCAACCCGCCTCCGCCACCCCCTTCCCGGCAAGGAGGAGACCGGTGCCTTCCCTGCCGCCTGGACCAGCTGAGAGAGACCTTAAGCAGAAACTCTGAGTAAAGCCAAGGGGCAATAGAGTCCCCGGGATGTGCGATGTTGAGAATGAACCAAGCTTTGTTCCCCCGCCTTCCGGATTTTTTTTTCCCCATTGGTGAGCAGAACTTCGCTGCCTCTGGAGAGCTGCTCTGAAAGCTAGCCAACTAAGCAGGCTTGCCCGTGCCCTTGGCTGGACCGTGTGGACCGCGCTGATAATTCCGCGGATAATTCTTCACGTTCTCAGGCTGATGCGCGCCTGAGACACATTTGCTTCCCCCACACCCGCCAGCTCCTAGCTGGCGGCCCCCCACCCCGGCGCATCCCAGGGAAAGCAGTGTCTGAGTTTGGAGCTGTGCTGGTTCCGAATTGCCTCCTCTAGCAGTGACGCACCGCAAGGGGTCGGCTCTCTCTGGCTAGGGCTGCAAAAAACAATTGGCTTTGTCCCCTCCTGGCGCAGCTAGGGGCTGCAGGCATGCCGCGCCCCCTCCCTTTCCCTTCAGCCTGGGCTTTCTAGCCGCGCAGCCCCCCCCCACACCTCCCCTCGCCGCTGCTGCTGCTGCTGGAGACCCTCGGGAGCCGTGGCGAGGGTCACCGCTGCTGCTGGAGAACCCCAGCACCCGAGGCGAGGGTCCCAGCGCACCCGAGGCGCCAGGGCTCCAGGAGAGGACAGGACCCTGTCTACCGTGTTCCGGGGAAAAGACCGGGATCCAGTCTCCTGGGTCCAGGAGAGAACGTGGCCCTGTCTCCAGTTCCAGAGAGAGGACCAGGACCTGTCCAAGGTCTCAGAGTTCTGGAGAGGACCAGGGCCTGTCCAAGGTGTCAGGGGGAAGACCGGGGCCCTGCTTCCTGGGGTCCGGAGAGAGGACCGGGCCCTGTCTCCCGGGGTCCAGAGTGAGGACTGTGGCCCTGTCTCCAGTGGTCTCTAGCCACGCCGTGCCCCCTTCCCCTCCCTGTGCAGCGGTGGTCTCCACCTGCTCGGGGAGAGGAATCCCCTCCTGGCAAGGCTGGGGTCTGAAGCTGCGCCGCGCCCCGCCCTCTCCCCTCCCCTAGCGCGTGGCTGGGTGTTATTGTGGGTCGCTCTGACTAGGCTGCAGCTCCCACTGGTATGTGTGAGGGCCTAGTATGTGCTGGGCAGAACCAGGCTGGACTGCAACAGCCATTGGTCCCAGTTTATGTTGGGCCTGAAAACAGAACCAACCCAGCAATTGCAACCACCAGCTGATCCAGGAGATGGACTGTGCCGGGCCCTGTGCTTGCTAGAACATACGAGAATCTGGTCTATAAATACCTCACAATTTCTTTGGGGTTCTCCCCAATCGAAATGCTGGACTCAGAACCCTGGCCAAGAAAAGACAGAAGAAAGAACAAGTCAATCAACCACCTCAGCTCTATGTTGCCAGCGAAATACTGGGCAAATGAAGACTCTATGACTATGTCAATCAGTGGATTCTTCAACAACCCCCTCGTGCTTGGAGTGGTGAAAATGGCAGCGATTCATAACTGATGAACTATTAAAACCACTTGAGCAAGGATCTCAGAGCATGCCCCACATCCGGGACTTGGGGTGGGTGGGAAACTGGGAGGGGCTTCTCCCTCAATAACCCCCTTTACCTCAGATACAAGAAGGAAACAATATGGACATAATAGTCTTACCCACCTCCCTATAGCTCCTGAACCTTTTTACCATAATTAACTATGTAAAGATTGTCAACAATATAATTTTCAAAATTAAATAAAAAAATGCAAAAAAAAAAAAAAGAAGAAACGAGTTCACTCCCAGCTCAACTTATGCTCAGTCCTTTCCCTTGCTTTTGTCTCCTTACGCAAAATGGCGCCCAATTCGGCTCTATGGGGCTGACTGGGCTGTGAATCCACCCTGTTCTCGCACTGCCTGTCTGGGATCTGCTGCTCTGTCTCTGTTCCTGGTCAAATCAAATGGACTAGCAGGACGGCCAGTTCTTTGGGTTCACCTCCCAAGTTTCCAGTGCAAGTCCCTTCCCACCTGGTTGCTGGTGGAGTTCCGATTGCCGTCAGCTGAATGCCGCTGGAGTATCCATCACTGCAACACCACACCATTGTGTCTGCTGCTTTCCTGTGTCTGTCAGTCTCCAGGCATCCCTCTGCTGTTGTTCTTTTCTCTATTTCCTGGAATGTGTCCTCTCTGCTTCATCCTGATTAAATGTTTCTCCATCTGTTTAAACGTGTGCTTACCCTATTCTGCCATCTTGATTCTCCCAGCAGTGAACTTTCATAGAGCAGTCACTGCGTTCTTGGAATACTTGATTATTCAGCCATCATTCCATCAAGTAACTACTATGATCACCCACATTTTACAGATGCAAGAAGGTAAGGAGAAGAAAGTAACTAGCCCAAGGTAATACAGCCTATTAGTGACAGAATCATAATGCAGTCTCAGGAAGGCTGGATCCCAAAGTTTATACCTGCACTTTAATCCATCCTGCTACACTTCTATACTGGCACTCAAGGATGTGTCCTCAGTTCTCAGAAACCTAGTTTTGCTTACTACTTAATCATATTAAAATGGAAGATTCAGAAATTGAATACTTCAAATACTAGTCTCCACAATCTAGTCTTCATTGATTCATCAAATATATACTGCAAATGGCATGGTGCTATATAGATCCACGAGGAATATGGTGTTTGCTAAGGATTATGTCTCAAAGAAACTAGTGCTGTACACTATAGGTGTATGTGTGTATGTGTGTGTGTGTGCGCGCGTGTGTGTGTGCGCGTGCAGTGGGAGAAAGAGATTATGTATGAGTACAGGTGCATAGACATGGCTCTTTATAAACTGGATTTGGAAAAATGTTTCAGGTAGATATTTATACAAAGAGGAAAAGAAATTCTAGTAGAAGTAAAAGAACAAGTACATATAGAGATCAGGAATGTGTAGCAACCAGATGAAAAATTGGTAATATGGCGATATATATATATATATATATATATATATATATATATATCCCGATGTGCCTAGAATAATATTGCTTTACACTTGTTTTCTCAATTCAATGACTATAAAGGCCTCTTTCACACTTACTTATCCCTTCTGGAAAAATCAGATGGTTACCCTAAGTATAGACTATAATGAGCAAGCAGGTGGAGCCTTCCCTGAAGTGTAGAGTGACCCAAGAAGCACTTTGCGTTGAACTATGTAGGTTCTTCTGTAAATACGGAGACATCATTAAATATTTAAGTGTGCATATTTTAGGAAGATAAGGTAAGGAAAACCAGGAATGTGAATACCAGTTGTGAGGTTTCTGCAACAATTTTGGCAATATAGAACTAAGATCTAGACCAGGATAATGGATGTTGAAATGTGAAGAAGTGGACAAATGTGAAAGACACTACAGTTTATCTGAAATGTCAGCTTTTTCTACAAATACTGAATGTTTTAGGCTTTGTGGGCTATATGATCTTTGTATGCTTACATACAATTGTAGAATTCTGCCTTTATAACTGAAAGCAGCTGTAGACAATGTACATGAATAAACATCACTACGCTGCAATACAGTTTTATAGATGGACACCAAAATTAGAATTTCATACTTTTCATGCACATAAGACATTTATTGTAACAACTGAAATAGAGAAACCATTTGTAGTTTGTAGCTATACAGAAAGAGATAATGGGCCAGAAGTTCTTGCTTAACCCTGGCCTAATTAGGTCTCATAATAAGATCTACTAATCACATTAGCATGTTTGATCTTTAATTAAACAACTAGTTATGAGATAATCCCAACATTATTAAATCATCAGATTTTACTCTTCATTAGAACGGCAAATATCTTGACTAATGGAATTTCTTTCGTGGTTTGTCACAAAATACTGAGCACAATTAAATCAGCTGCTCTGACACCTACTTCTTTAGCAATAAGTTTAAGATGTAAGTAAATACAACCGTAGGGAAAAGGGCATTCATCTTGTTAATTCTTCAACAACACAATCCATCAACATTATGTCATAGAGCCTCAGACTTTTGGTAGATGTTCAAGGGTAAGTGCTTTGCAATTGCCTTGATCATCATCATCATCATCATAACAATAACGCAAGTGATTTAAAGCACACGGTCACTGGTGACATAACTTCCAAAGATGTTCACTATATCTGTGTACAAATTCTATCCAAACAGGACTCACCTCTACAGTAAAAAAAACAATCCTTCCATAAACGGTATCACCATCAAATCAAAATTGTTTCAACATTAGTACTTTGGGGGGGAAGAGAAGTAGACAGGAGAATGATACCTACAAGGTCCTTGTTTTCTGAAGTGACTTCTATATTTTCAGAATCTCTGGTTTCAACAAATGTAACATGACCATCTTGTTGCTGCTTCCTATTCACTTCCCTTATTAAACCCATCATTTCACACACCCCCACCCTCCCTAACTAAAGCTCATCCTGTTTTCCAAACAGTCCTGGGACTTCACTTCCTTACTCAGGTTAGCAAAAATTAATAACATTGAAGACTCTAGCACTACAATTCAAGAACAGGAAATGCAAACTACAGGTTAAAGTCCTGCCTGACAACTTAATTTGTCTTCCATTTCCAAAAACTGAGCAAGAAATTGAATCCATAATATAATACTGAGGTAATATGGAATAAGTGACACAGAACCCAAGTTGCACTAATCCAAAGCCTATGTTTAAACTTGAAATATTCAGGGAATAAATATTTAAAAAAACTGAAATGTCAGTTGCTCCCTTGGGCCATCCAGACGTTTGATTTTTTCTTGGCTGAAAGTTTTACTGCCTAGCTTTGAGCAACTTTTAATCCCTACTGTATTGGGAATCTATACAGAAGATGAACTGCCTATATTTGAAAATAGAAAGGCAGCTTAAGCTAATAAATGACAAAGGAACTGTTGAAGGAAGTTGAAGCCTGGGATTTAGTTCCCCAGAACTTTTAGTATCTTCACAAAATAGGACTTTATTCAAATCAAGTTCAAGGTCAAAAATTCAAACATGATTGTACCCAAAGGTACCCAGTATTCAAGTGTCTGTTAATTTTCCTAAAGCTTCACAAGAACTTTTCCTTTTGGGTTTCACATTTTAAGACCAGCACTTTACAAAGAACTAATGGCACCACCTGCAGGTATTTTCCAGACACTAGAACTCCCCATTCTCCCACCTTTACATACACTAACACCCCTTACTGTCACTTGGTTACAAACATCAGGTGGGCTCTTACAGGAAAGTGACATGCAGATCCAATGGGCAGGTTGTTTGTATCAGCTGGCGTGATGTCATCACTCTGCAAAGCACTCACTCATGACACCCCCTTCCTCCGTCTGGTTACCTCCTGGGATTGCAGCATTCGTTCACACAATCTGTTTCCACCAACTACAAAAGTTTAGAGTAACAAAACAAAACCAAAAAACCCAACAAACAAAAAACTGGGACAACGAGCTCAGCCCTGGTATTTCATGACTGTATGATTGTGAATGAGTTAGTCCAAGTTGTTAGACCCAATATCCCACACCCATAAACAGGATGATAAAACTATTGTTCTTAAGCCTACCGGAAATAATAAATGAGATGATGGGGAAGTTCTCTTGTAAAAAGTAAGAGGTAGGATAGAGCCCACCATGGCCACCAGATAGACTGTCATAACAACTAGGCCCAAAATGATCCGATATTGCAGATGGTGAATAGAAGCAAAACTTAGAAACAAAACAAAATAAAGGGAAAGGGAGAGAATGAGCTTCAGTTTGGTAGTAGGAGAAACATAATGCAATGTTGTGGAATGGCCCAGGGTGACAGTAAGATGCAGCCCTAGAAACATACTTACTAGTAGCTGTTCTTTAATCCAAATGCTTGGCAAAACTGTTTCTATTTAATTTATACTTTCTAAAATAGCCTCTTCACTTACTTTTCCTCAAGTTTCAGAGAAACAGGGGTAGAAAGGACAGCTTCGCCTGCCCTCTCGTGGCCACCGGCACTCACTGCAGGACGCTCCTCCTAACTGCTGCCAAGTCAAGGGAAGCAGCCCCAGCCACAGAGACCTTCTCTGTCAAGCACACTCTTTACAAGTTGCAAAGGAGTCCCATTATGGAAGCCCTACATACGCCCTCGGGGTCTGCATTCACAGGAAAAAGCAGTAGAGACAGAGCACAGCACACAGCACACAGCACACAGCACGCTCCCTCCCAGGAGGGCAGCAGGTGTCTATCTCTTCCTGCCTGACTGCCTGCCTGTGTGCATGCCAGCCTTCCTCTGTGCTATTTGCTTTGAAACACAGAGGAACAGAGAGGGAGAGAGAGCAATCTTTCTTGCATCTGCTGGCTCACTTCCCCGAGGACCAGCACCAGAGCCAGCCGAGGCTGGGCCATGACAATCCCGGGAACCAGGACCTTCCTCCAGGTGTCCCCCTGGGCACAGGGGCACAGGGGCACAAAGCCCTGCACCATCCTCCACTGCTCTCCCAGGAGGATCGGCTGGGAGCTGGCCTGCGGGGGAAGCAGCCAGGATCTGAAGCAGCACCCATGCAGGCCATCTGCCTGGCAGGCTGATTCTTGACCCACTGGGACACCACCCTGGACCACTCCACCCCAACAATCACCACTCCATACCACACACACAGGGCAGTTGTGAGGGCCTCTCCAAGGGGATGGGGTGCATGGCCAAGGCAGGGACAAGCGGGAAAGGGGCGACGGGTGCCTGAGTAGAGGGCAGGGATGCAAGGGTGCACCTCCCCTAAAGAAGGGTTCAGGGTAGAACGCAGGAAAGGCTGCTGGGAAACAGTCCAGGGATCCAGGCCCGTGCTGTCGGGAGCACAGGCCCTGAAAGCGTTCCCTTGTCCAGGCCCAGGTGGCTCCCCCGCCAACGTCATACCTGCTCATGGCTTTTTCCACCTACAGTACAAGTTCCCAAATGTGCTCCAAAAAGCCTGACCATCTGGCGCTGCAACCCAGACACTGCACTGCATACCTGCTCGATTGAGCTCGGCTGTGCTCGGCTGTACTCGACTGTGCTCGGCTTGGCCTTGGCCTGGCGGCAAAAGAGTTGCTGGGAATATACGTCCCACGATACACTTTGAGAGACAAGGGGATGGTGTCTCTTGTCCCAGAGCGGCCTATGGAAGGCTATCTAGTGGAACATCTTTTCCCAAAATGCCTCACGACTCCAGAGGCTAGAGTACTTAGGCGCTCTGACGTGGGACTGCAGCTCCCACAGTGCGCTTGCCCACGCTGAAGTCGGACTCCAACTCCCAGACACAGGTGGGAACACTGACGTGGACTGCAGCTCCCACAGTGCCTGTGGGCACGCTGACGTCGGACTGCAACTCCCAGATGCCCATGGGCACGCTGACGTGGGAATGCAGCTCCCACAGTGCCCGTGCCCATGCTGACGTGGGACTGCTTTGAAACACAGAGGAACAGAGAGGAAGAGAGAGCAATCTTTCTTGCACCTGCTGGCTCACTTCCCCAAGGACCAGCACCAGAGCCAGCCGAGGCTGGGCCATGACAATCCCGGGAACCAGGACCTTCCTCCAGGTGTCCCCCTGGGCACAGGGGCACAGGGGCACAAAGCCCTGCACCATCCTCCACTGCTCTCCCAGGAGGATCGGCTGGGAGCTGGCCTGCGGGGGAAGCAGCCAGGATCTGAAGCAGCACCCATGCAGGCCATCTGCCTGGCAGGCTGATTCTTGACCCACTGGGACACCACCCTGGACCACTCCACCCCAACAATCACCACTCCATACCACACACACAGGGCAGTTGTGAGGGCCTCCCCAAAGGGAGACCCCAGCAGCGGGGTCCCCGTCGAGAGTTGCCTCTGCTGCTGGAGACCCCTGGCAGCCGAGGAGAAGGTCTGCAGCCATTCCGCGGCCCCTCCCCTTCCCTTCTGCCTGGGCTCTCCAGATGCACCATGCTTCTTAGGCTCCCCTCGCCATGTGCCTGAGCTATCCTGGCGGGCTGCTCCCACCCCTCCCCTGGCCAGTCGGCTAGAGACCACAAGCACCCGAGGCGAGGGTCACTGCTGCTGATGGAGAACCCCTGCAAGCCAAGGCGAGGGTCACCGCTGGTGCTGGAGACCCCTGCAAGCCAAGGCCAGGGTCACCATCGCTGCTGAAGACCCCTGGCAGCCGAGGCGAGGTCGCCAATGCTGATGGAGACCCCCAGGTGCAGCAGAGAAGGTCTCTGCTGCTGCTGGAGCTCCACTCACAGTGCGGGGAGGGTCTCAAGCCATGCCGCGCTCCCTCCCCTTCCCTTGCTCCAGGCCTTACCAGCCCCGCTGCGCCCCCTCTCTTCAGCTCGCCACCACTGCTGCAGACCTCTGTCAGCAGCGGCGAGGGTAGCTGCTGCTGGAGACCACTGGAAGCCAAAGCGTGTGTCTTCCCCTGGGCCAAGGCCCCTCCCCTTCCCTTGTGTCTGGGCTCTCCAGCCTGGCTGCGCTGCTTCAGCTCCCCTCGCCTAGTCAATGCTGGAGACCCTCAGCAGCTGAGGCGAGGGTCGCTGCCACTGCTGGAGACCCCCGCCAACCGAGGCCAAGGTTGCCAATTCTCCTGGAGATCCCCTCGTGGCACAGCTAGGGGTTGCAGCAGTGCCTCGCCTCCTCCCCTTCCCTTGCTCCTGGGCTTTCCAGCTGCAGCGTGCCCCCTCCCCTCCGCTCACCGCCACTGCTGAAGACCCCATGCAGCGGAGGCGAGGGTCGCCGCGCGGCTGGACACCCCCAGCACCCGAGGCCAGGGTCGCTGCTGCTGTTGGATCCCCTTGTGGCGCAGCAAAGGGCTGTAGCCCTGCTGACCCCCCTCCCCTTCCCTTTAGCCTGGACTCTCCAGCTGCACCCCGCCCCATCCCCTCCCCTTTCCGCAGCTGCTGGAGACCCCTGCAAGCCAAGGCGAGGGTCGCCTCCGCTGTTGTAGACCCCCAGCACCCTAGGCGAGGGTCTCTGCTGCTGCTGGAGACGCCTACCAGCCGAGGCGAGTGTCGCCAATGCTGATGGAGACCCCCGGGTGCCACAGCGTGGGTCTCTGCTGCTCCTGGACTTCCCCTCGCAGTGCTGGGAGGGTCTCAAGCCATGCCGCACTCCCTCCCCTTACCTTGCTCCTGGCCTTACCAGCCCTGCTGCGCCCCCTCTCTTCAGTTCTCCACTGCTGCTGGAGACCCCCGGCAGCAGGGGCGAGGGTCGCCTCAGCTGCTAGAGACCCCTGGGATTTGCGTCGAGGGTCGGCTCCACTGTTGAAGACCCCCTAGCAGCAGAGGTCAGGGTCTGCAGAAATGCCGTGGCCACTCACCATCACTTGCGCCTGGGCCAAAATGTGGTATGTTTTTATTTATAGAATGTCTTAATTTGGAGTCTTACATGATTGTTTCAAAATGTAAATCAAGCAAATAAGCAGGTTATTAAGGAAGAGAATTGCTTGTAGAATATTGTCCTACAGAAGTATGGCTATCGTAGAATGGAAAAGCTGGGACAAAATACTAAAGGCTTAAGCATGTTGAGAAATGAACCTTGCAAGTTTTACATATAGAATTGTTTATACTATAAGATACTACTACCACATCGTTGAAGTGTTTAACATTAATACCTAGAGTACACCTACATTAGAATTAAGGGTGCATACATAGGAATGCTAGTAAATTTGAGAATTTACACGGGAGAGGTCTGGCGCAATAGCTTGGCAGTTAAGGGGTCTGGTACAGTAGCCTAGTAGCTAAAGTCCTCACTTCAACCATGCCGGGATCCCATTTGGACACTGGTTCTAATACCGGATGCTTTGCTTCCCGTCCAGCTCCCTGCTTGTGGCCTGGGAAATCAGTAGAGGACAGCCTAAAGCCTTGGGACTGTGCACCCATGAGGGAGTTCTGGAAGAAGCCCCTGGCTTTGGATTGGCTCAGCTCCGGCCATTCTGGACACTGGGTGAATAAACCAGTGGATGGAAGATATTTCTGTGCCTCTGCTTCTCTCTGTAAACCTGCATTTCCAATAAAATAAAGAATCCAAAAAGAATGATGTGGAACACTCAAAAAGACATAAGACACTTCAACAGAAAATGAAATTAGAAAATCAATGCATGATATGAGAAATTTGGCAAGGACTGACCTTGAGGAATTGAACAGATATTACAAAATCTACTGTGGACTGGCTCTTGTGAGCAGCAGGCTGAGCTACTGCCTGTGTACTAATCTCCTATGAGCTCCGATTCAAGTCTTGGCCATTCTACCTTGGATCCAGATGTCTGCTAATATGTCTGCAGAGGCAGCAGAAGAGGGCAGAGGTACTTGGGTCCCTGTCATCTACAAGAGGGACAGAGCTCCAGGCTCTGGCTATCCAGTGGCCCAGGCCTTGATGTCAGCCATTGAGATGGAGGATCTGTCTCCCCCTCTTTATCTACCTTGCAAATCAAGTATTTCTTAAAGAAAAATTAAAAATGAAAATAGTTGAAAGTCAAGATAAATGAGGATCAACAGAATTAAAAAATATTTGAACTTGAAGACAGGTTCAATATTTTCTAGCCAGCTTTTAAAAAAATGTGAGAAAGGGAATGAAAGCAGCCCGAGAGCTTTGAGACCTTACTGAAATGAACACTTTCTTGGAATTCCTGAGAGGAAGAGAGTATGCTGCATATTCAATGAAACAGCTCATAACTTCCCTGATCTTAATAAGTACACCTCCAAATACAGAAGGCCCATAGGATGTCAATTGACAGGATCAGAAAAGATCCACGTTCCCTTGACCTATGTGGTCCAGCTCTTTTAAGTGCAAACAATTGTTCATTCTCAAAAGGAAAGCACTGTCGTTTTCAAGGGGACCTCCACTAAATGAACAACATTGTCAAACAGAAATTCTATAGGCCAAGAGGGAATTGAATGGTTTAGCTCAAGTTGTGAAGAAAAAGTAAGACTATCAGCCAAAAATACTTGGCTGAGTAGAACTATCCTTTATAACTTAAATATTCTCCAAAATGAGTGAAAGTCAGGAAAGTCATCAGAATCAACTGGCCTCCTAAAACTTGTTTGAGGGAAATGTACAGACAGAAGCAAATAAAAGGTAGCAGGCTAGCATCATGAGAACATGCAAAACTTCTATTTATTCTCATTACAAAGTCAGATATACAGAGAGGAGAGACAGAGAGGAAGATCTTCCGTCCGACAGCTCACTCCAAGTGGCAGCAATGGCTGGAGCTCAGTCAGTCCAAAGCCAGGAGCGCCGACCCCCCATGTGGGTGCAGGGTCCCAAGGCTGTGGGTCATCCTTGACTGCTTTCCCAGGCCACAAGCAGGGAGCTGGATGGGAAGCAGAGCCGCCGGGATTAGAAAGAGTGCCCATATGGGATCCTGGCATGTGAAAGGTGAGGACTTTAACCACTACGCTATTGTGCTGGGCCCAAAATGGAAAACTTTGAAGCTCACCCATAACTGGATGAAGAATACTCAGAAGAAACCAACTAATTTTTAAGTGCATAGATTACTTACTAATAACAGCTACTTACTGTTACTACTTATTAGCAACAGCTTTGAAAGTCAATGGACCACACTCCCAGGTAAGATATAGTTTGGCTAAATGGATTAAAAAATAACCAAGGATATGTACCTTAAGAAACTCATTAGTAAAGACACACACTGGTGAAAAGATGGAAAAAAATGTTCTACCTAAGTGGAAACCTAAAGCAAGCAGGAGTAGTGCATTAGACAAAATACACTTCAGCCAAAAGCTATAAAAAGATACAAAGATCATCAGATAGTGATCAAGCAATTAATTCAACAATAAGATAGTACAGATTGGGTACTATATATCCAATGCCACAGCATGTCATTTTCTTAAAAAGCCTTATTATATCTAAAGGGAGGGCCCGGCAGTGTGGCCTAGTGGCTAAAGTCCTCGCCTTGAATGCCCCGGGATCCCATATGGATGCCAGCTCTAATCCCAGCAGCTCCACTTTCCATCCAGCTACCTGCTTGTGCTCTGGGAAAACAGTCGAGGACAGCTCAATGCCTTGGGACCCTGCACCTGCATGGGGGACCTGGTGGAGGTTCCTGGTTGGATCGGTGCAGCACCGGCCATTGTGCTCACTTGGGGAGTAAACATCAGACGGAAGATCTTCCTCCATCTCTCCTCCTCTCTGTATATTTGATTTTGTAACAAAATAAATCTTTTTAAAAAACACATACATATCTGAAGGGAGAGTCAAGCTCCAGATCAAGAAAAGTGGAGTTAAGGAATCAACTAACATGTCAGTCAAGCCAAAAATAAAACAAAAACAAAACCAAAAAAAAAAAAAAAAAACAAAAAGAAAAACCACAGTTCTAGGGTATACAGACACTGACACAGCATTCATTGCAATAGCTTTAGAATATGTACTTGAATACACTAAACTTCCTCTAAGACCACATATTAAACCACAACAAAAAGTACATCATATCTTTTCTAATCACAAAAATATAAATCCAGACAAATTTGGTAATTATAAAGCCATAGATTGAGGGGCTGGCCCTGTGGCTCAAGAGGCTAATCTTCCACCTTGCACACCGGCATCCATGTGGGCACTGGTTCATGTTCCGGGGGCCTCACTTCCCATGTAGCCCTCAGCTTATGGCCTGGAAAAGCAGTGGAGGATAGTTCTCGTGCTTGGACCCTGCACCTGTGTGGAAGACCTCAAAGAAGCTCCTGGCTCTTGGCTTGGGATTGGTTCAGCTCCGGCCATTGCAGCCATTTGGAGAGTGAACCAGTGGACAGAAAATCTTCTCTCTGTAACATCTGCCTTTCAAATAAATCTTGAAAACAAAACCATCTGCAGATTAAATATTATGATCCTGAAATCCAAAGAAGAAATGTGGAAGAATCCAAAAGAAAACTTAAAAATTGAATGAAATGAAAATACAGCATTTCAAACCTTACATAAGACATCTAAAGAAATACTAAGTAAAGGTTGAAGCATTAAATGCCTACATAAAAAAAATGGAAAGGTTTCAAACAGGTTAGGTGCATTTTGGGTATCTAGAGAAGGCAGAATAAACTAAATCCTAAAGTTAGTAAAGAAATAAAGATCAAACCAGTAAATGAAGAGAAAAACATGAAAGATCAGTGAAACAAAGGTTATTTCAAAAAGAAATAAAACCAGCAAACTTATAGACTAACCTAGAAACAAAACATTGAAATGAAATTAGAGAGCTGGGCCCGGCGGTGTGGCCTAGCAGCCAAGTCTTTGCCTTGAACGCTCCAGGATCCTGTATGGGTGCTGGTTCTAATCCCAGCAGCTCCACTTTCCATCCAGCTCCCCACTTGTGGCTTGGAAAAGCAGTCAAAGACAGCCCAAAGCCTTGCGACCCTGCTCCCACATGGGATACCTGGAAGCAGCTCCAGGCACCTGGTTTCGGATCGGTGAAGCATGGGCCATTGCACTCACTTGGGGAATGAATCATCGGATGGGACATCTTCCTCTGTCTCTCCTCCTCTCTGTATATCTGACTTTGTAATGAAAATAAAATAAATGTTAAAAACAGTGAAAAGAAATTAGAGGAGAGCTGAGAAACGAAATCTAACCAACACTAGAGAAAGGTGAAAGGTCACTAGGGACTATTGTGAAGAACTGTATATGCATTCATGGTGTTCATTTTACAAAAAACGCAAATTTTAAGACCTTTTTCATCAAGATAAACAGATCTTTAATTCTGTCTTCTACAAACTTTTTGAAACATTGTTTGGAATTTAAAGTTGAACTCATGTGAATTTAGAATAATATCACAGATTGGGGGGAAGAAGGGAGAGGGATAGAAAAATGGGAGAAGTCTGACGGACAAGTTGAAAGTAATGGCTGGGTAGAAGAACTAAGTTCTGGTGTTCTATAGTATGACAAGGTGATGACAGTTACCAATAACATGCTGTGTGTACATACATATGTGGACGCGTCTACACATTATATATAACATACAGTTAATACATATAAAGCTAGATGGAAGGAATTTGAGTGTTTCACCACATAGAAATTATCCAAGGAACTACGTAACTAGATCTATTCACCCCCATTTCATCACTACCCAATGTTTCTTTTACATGCAGCAAACCCTTGCAGAGTCCCCGTGGAAGCATATTTGTGTCAATTGATCTTAAAAATGTAAAAAGTTGCACTTAAAATTATGACTACCTTATATATTCAAGTAACCAGAAACTTAAAACATGAGGATTTTAATTGTTGTGGAACATTCAGACTGATTTAATGAGAAAATTATGGAGACAGGCGTCTGCTAACTATTACATGCAAACAATTGGAACTATCAGGTTTTGACTGGTGCATTATTTTACCAGTAAGATTCTTTGCAATGGTGAAAAATATTCAAAAATTCACCTTTTGTTCTTACAGTCTGCCACAAAGAACAAACCCTCACTTTCACTCCCTCGCTTAACTACACCTCGTGTCTTTTTCCTCCATGGCGATGTGTTATGTTTCTTTACAAGAGCCAAGAGACTCAATACAGAGACAGCTAGAACTTATATGAGAGTTTGGTAGAGTGGCATGGTACAAAATGACGTAACGAAAAACAGTTATAGTGTATGCAAACAGCCCCAAGATGGAAAGGGATCTAATCAGCAAGATATCATTCAAAATAACAGAAAACTATGAAGTATCTGGGATAAACCTAACCAAAAATACATATGAAAAAATGCTCAAGTTCCTTGGCAATAAGTGAAATCCAAATGAAAACATCAATGAGGTACCACCTAATGCCAGTAAGGATGGCACACATACAAAGAAACACCAACAACACCTGCTGGCAAGGAACCGGGGAAAAGGGAACCCTACTCCACTGTTGGTGGGACTGCAGGTTGGTACAGCCTCTATGGAATCAGTATGGAGAACATTCACACAACTCAAAATCAACATACCGTATGATCCAGCAATAGCACTTATAGGAATACATCCAAAACATCTGTTTCATGAGAAACAAACATGTACCCCTATGATCATAGCAGCACAATCAGTAATTGCAAAAACATGGAAGCAACCAAAATGCCCATCAGCAGAAGACTGGATAAGAAAGCTATGGTTCATCTACTCCATGAAATACTATTCAGCTATTAAAAAAACCAAAATGCAGTTCTTTGTGGCCAATTGGGCCCAACTGGAAACCATAATGCTAAGGGAAATGACCAATTCCAGAAGGTTAGATACCACATATTTGCCTTAACTTAAGATGAAATGATGCCAGTTCGAAAAACAGTACCTGTAAATTGTAGTATTATTCCAAGCCCAAACAGTCTGTAGCTCATGCAATAAGATATTGTGATGTAACCAATGAACCAACAATCAATGTGAGTCAAACTGCTTATGATCTACATCAAAGAATTGTAAAACCTGATATACTTTTAAGACCCTATGCTACTTGGAAATGGGGTGGGAGAGCAGAGAAATCTTCCATCTGCTTAGAATGTGAGGAAGACGTGAAGCATAACCTGTCAGGAATGGAACAAGTAACTCAAACTACAAAGACATATAGGGGGAATCAAGAGCGATCCTGGCAATCTCTTAACAGGTCGTACACACAGAGCAGGGGGGCACCCCAGAGTGGAGCAGGTGGACAGGAGGAGGCTTGTATCCCAACCCTGTAGACTCCCGGATCCTCACCAAGGACTATCACTACGGGCACCAAGGACTATATCCCAACCGCCAAGAAGAACATAGGGAATTGGAGTGCCTTCGGAGCCTGCGAATTCTGAGGTCATCCACCCCCGTCTGGATCTCCCACATGGGATGGAAGAAGCCCAAATCCTTCCTGGCAGGATCCAAGGTCATCGGAACAACAGCCAGGAGCCCTGAGCAGTCTGCAGAAACAGAAGAGCAGTAAACTTCCTTTGGGACTAGGGAGAGGAGCTTTCTCTGATCCTTACTTAGTTCCAACTTTGGATCCCCACCCTCTCCTGCAAGGACCATCAGGGTCGCTGCAGAGACCCCCCCCCAAAAAAAAAATTAGGATACAGAACAACAAGAAAAGCTTAGAACCAGGAGGAAATGGTCGGCGTAGACTCACACATACCTTACTAGGCAGGACACAAAGATTGGTTACTCCTCACTAAGGCATTGAAGATTTCTCTGCACACCTCTTCTAAAACTGGTCTGCACCTCAACTGTTGACAGAGTTATAAGCTTTGTCAGAGTTATAAGCCAGTTTAGACTATCCTAAAATCTGCCAAGTTCAGCAACATTATGTTTTAACTCTATAAACTGCTAAATACTCCAATGAAAATAGACATGAAACAGCTGAATAGTACCCTATAGCCATTTTAAGGTGTATACAAGCCGGTTCCGTGTGTAAACTAAAATTGAAATGCCAATGAAGTACTCACAGGATGTGGTTAAGAACTTGCATTTTAACGTACTGATTACTCAATACCATGTCAATTAACTCCATAATGTTGTAAATTGTTGCTGATGTTTTGTTGTGGCTTTTAATTGATTGGGATGATATTCCGCCAGCTCTATTTTCAGACCAGAGATGGTCTCCCCAAGAAACCTGGAGTTTATCTGGACAATAAGATGCTGGACACTATGCAAACTATATGGTTGCTGTGAAAGAATCTTGACTTAATTTGAACTGTAATACTGCAACAAGGTGGAACAATCCACCATGGGGGGATGGCACGGGGAGAGGTTGGGGGAATCCCAGAGCCTATGAAACTGTCACTTAATGCAACGTACTTCATAAAAAAAGTGAGGGAATTGTAACTCAAATAATCCACAAGTCTAATTTTCATTGTAGTTAGACTTCCTCTAGAGCTAATAAGTAGGTCCATTGTCTAATTTGATCATCATTAATTTCCCACTTTTTACCCACACCTGCCCAAAGAATAAAAATCCAAAACACATCTAGCCAGAAGGCAGAAAATACAAGCTAAAAATTATGGAATTCTCACAAGTTGGGTACTTAACCAGGAACAGGTGTACTTTTCCTAACATTGGTGAGCTATAGAACTCACATACACTGTCTCTTTCAACCAGTCTTTAAAATGTTTGTGGAGAATGATCATGAAAGCCAACATGTGGATTTCAAGTCTGCATGGAAACTTCTCTTTTGACTCCATTTTTACGGACTTTGTGAAGCATCCCACTTCCTACTTCCTCAAACACCTCCATGAGGCAGAGAAGCGCCAGACTTTCATCCTTGTCTGATCTTCTCCTATCTCGGTATTGAGCGTTTGAGCATTACTCCCACGTTTGTCTACACGAGGAATGTTGCTGGCCAATGCTGACAAATTAACGTCTAGTCCAATGCACGTGTCAGTTTCTCTACCATGCCGTAACAGTAAATAACTTTGGAAGTACTCTCAACATTATGGCTTTTCTAGAAATCACTTGGTCCCTAAATGATGGAAAACAATCCTTACTGACATGTATGCATAATTCCAGTAAGGCAAATCTCACTTGGAATCCACACAGCTCGTCAGAAGCTCCGAGATCAAGAATGATCTACTAGGTGATGCTAGGGAACGCGGGGCTATGCTTAACAGACGAAGCTGTAACAGCCTAATGGAAAATTGAGACATTTGAATTTTTAGTAGGAAATGAGCTAAAAGCAGATAACTATTTAAGAACCTTAATGGGGTGAAGTTCATGCTCACACAAGCCATCTTTCTTTACAATTCTTGCTTGCGTGTGTGTTTAGGAAGTTTCAGCCCTGTGCATATGGAGTAATTCTGACAGCCTAGTTATCCTTGAAAAAAAGGCCAGCATTGGTTTAGGAATGGGCTACCAACATGGGATATGTTCAGCTCACAATGTACTGGCCTTCAGTATTTTAGTTGGAGAGTTAAGATTTTCGACCTGGTGAGGTGGCCTAGCAGTTATAGTCCTCGCCTTGAATGTGCAGGAATCCCATATGGGCACTGCATCTAGTCCTGGCAGTCCTGCTTCCAATCCAGCTCACTGCTTGTGGCCTGGGAAAGCAGGTGAAGATGGCCCAAAGCCTTGGGACCCTGCACCCACGTGGGAGACCTGGAGGAGGTCCTGGGCTCCTGGCTTCAGATCGGCTCAGCTCCAGCTGTTGCGGCCACTTTGCCGAAGGAATCATTGGACAGAAGATTGTCCTCTCTCCTTTCTACATGTCTGGCTTCCCCAAAAAAATAAATAAATCTTTAAAAAAATATTCTTACTGTAAAGTCAGATTTACAGAGAAGATGAGGAGACAGAAAAATCTTTCATTTGCTGAGCCACTCCAAGTGATTGCAACAGTTGGAGCTGAGCCAGAAGCTTCTAGGTCTCCCATGCCAGTACAGGGCCACAAGGCTTTGGGCTGGCCTTGACTGCTTCTCCAGGTCACAAGCAAGAAGCTGGATGGGAAGTGGAGCAGCCGGGATACAAGTGAGCGAGCAGCCCTGTTGGATCCTGGCACTTGCAAAGGTGTCGACTTTAGTCAGTAGGCTACTGCTCCGGGTCCAGTTGGAGATTTGTCACTCAAATGTTTACGGTTAAAGATCCTGATAAGCCATAGAATGCGTTTACATGTAAAATAGTAGCAAGTGAGTACAGCATGGTTTTGCACATGATTTCCTGCACATCTGCAGGTAAGTAGTTCAACAGCTGTTCAAACGATAGCAGACACAATCCCTCTGGCAATGTATTTCACTGGAACTGTTCATCTTATTGAGAGTTTCTGGCAGCAAAGCATGATATTCCAACAATTCCTTCATTTTGCTTGACTGAAAAAAAGAAAAATCTGCCCAGTGACTGCAGTAGACCTTGTTCTTAAGGTAAGATTACCAGGGAACTAAGCAAAAACATACATTCAGAATATTTGATTTGTTGATGTCCGTTTGGCATTGGTAGGGGACTTGTGCATTGTTTTCTGCAATAGAAAACATGGCATCACACAGTCAATCTTTCCAAGGCTTCAGGGAACTGGCCTCGCTTCTCCTACCCAACTCTCAGTAGACTGCAACTGAGAATTACAGTCATGTTTTTGGAGTTCTTTGAGGTTAGACAATGTGATTTCAGTCTCTGGCTCTTTCCACAAACCAAAATTTATAGTCAGCACTTATTGATAGTTTTATGCTATTGAATAATTTTCAGTCCTGTAAGACGTCGGAGAGGATGCTGGCAAATGCTTTCGTCCTATACATCACTCCCAAGTTACTTAGCTCCCCTCAGTACCTTCCCGTCAGCCTTCCAAGTGCCTCATTTGCTCCAACTCCCTGGTTTCTGATGAGATGGAAATAGATATTTTAAGAGGATCTTCTCTCTCTCTCTCTCTCTCTCTCTCTCGCTCTCTCTCTCGCTCTCTCTCTGTCTCACACACACACACACACACACACACAAGAAGTCACAGTATATTTCTCCCATGGGAAGGGATGACTGATCAAGAAGGATGGCTGTTTTAAATTTTATTATTTATTTGAAAGAATGGAGGCAAGTAGACACTTGCCTCTTATACTTACTGAAATAAAAAAGTCCCCCAAAGACAAATGGTTTCCTTCCTGTTTGTCAGCTAATACAAAGTACAGAAGTGGAATATGACTGAAACTGACACCTTGAGATTTGATTAATGTTTATAACCCTCATCTGTATTCTTGAGAAATAGTGGTTTTTCTACTTACTACTTGTGGAATTCTTTAATGGAGGATTAAACTTGTGGTTATAACCTCAAAATATGCTGCAGTGAAAAGTTAAACAAAAATTATAAAGGAAGGAGGAGAAAAGGCGAGAGTGTGGCAGAAGGCTAGACTGGTTGGGAAATCTCATTATGCTCTTAACTTTAAGTAAAATACAAGGAATGTATTCCAGTTAAATAAAACTTTACAAAAAAGAGAGGAGAGTAAGAGAATAGAGAAAGATTTTCTATTAACCAATTTAATCTCAAAATGTCTGCCACAGCATGGGCTAGGTCAGACCAAAGGCAGCTGTCAGATATCCATCCCCAGGTGTATGCGGATGGCAGCAACCTAGCTGTTCAGATTATCACTTGGTTACTTCCAGGGTTCATTAAGATGAAGTTAGTATACTTGGCATATGCTTGCTAAGAGGGAATATCAACTGAACTTGAACTATGGTTACGCAACAAGGGGGAGGAACCCACCATGGGGGGAGGGTGTGGGGAAGTGTGGGGAGAATCACAGTTCCTATGAATAAATTTAATAAAAAAAAAAACAAAAACAAAACAAAAGCAAAAAAAAAAAAAGATGAAGTTTAGACCCCGCAGTTGAAGCGGCATTGGAATCCAGACCCCATGATATGGGCTACAGGAGTCCTCCAGCATCATCTTAATCTCTGCCAACATTTGCCTAGGGATGATATTTTAAACAGTTTAACCATAATAGTAGCAGGAACTAACTTAATCACATGCCTTTAGCAAGTAGGAAAACAAAATGTGAAGCCTGGACTTTGCCACCCAACATCCCTCCCCACGACCTCCCCTGCCCTGGCGCTTTACCTTAGGTTCCCTAGTTTTGGTGTTTCTGCTATGTGAAGTAGGATTCGAGTTACAGCTTTCCATGAGCCAAAATGAGTTATGAGCACTTCATGTATTTGTCAAGAAACTTCTCTGTGCCTTTGTTTCTCATCTGTTGAATAGGATCACTGATTCCTACCTTCTGAAAGTCAGTGATAGTGTGCTTGGTGTAACACTTGGCATGCAGAACGCAGCATTGTTGTTGCCATCTGTGGATCCACTTGCAAAGTATTAATCAGAAATTGGATTCCCTACATATTAAGTGAATATTTCTCAAATTTGAAATCTAAGAATAGGATGGCTTATCTGTAGGTCCCTTAGTTCATAGACAGTATGAAAAGTACAGGTTCACAAATATTTCTTTTCCACATATATTCTTTATACAATGTTAACTTTGTTATGGGAAAATAGCTGAATAGTTCCTTTTGTCCTTGCCAGCAAAGTGACACAACAAGAGGGTAACAGAGCCGGCATTTCTCAACATGTTCCTCTTTATTTTTCTCTAATTTAAATGTAGGCATCCCAGACTGGACCAGTCACTCTTTATGGACCTAAACTGCTCAAATAGTGGACAATTACTTAATAAATCCTTCTCCAACTCTCTCCCCCATATCCGGCCACATGCTGTGATGCATGACTGCTGGCCTTGTCCGAAGGCTTCTCTAAGCCAGTGACTCACCATAGCTCTATTACCATGAAGCCAAAGATCAGCAGTCTCTTTATGTACAAACTATCGCTGCAAGTTTGATCAGTTCCCTTATTGCACGAGTAGGTACTGTTTATGACTCGGACAAAACTTTTCTCATGGCAATAACAAACACAAATTAAGGGTAAAGTGCCCGTTGGTATGGCCTAGTGGCTAAAGTCCTCACCTTGAAAGCCCCGGGATCCCATATGGGCACCGGTTCTAATTCCAGCAGCTCCACTTCCCATCCAGCTCCCTGCTTGTGGCCCGGGAAATCAGTTGAGGATGGCCCAATGCTTTGGGACCCTGCACCCGCATGGGAGACCTGGATGAGTGTCCTGGTTCCCGGGTTCAGATTGGCGCACACCGGCCATTGCGGCTCACTTGGGGAGTGAATCATTGGATGGAAGATCTTCCTCCCTGTCTCTCCTCCTCTCTGTATATCTGATTTTGCAATAAAAATAAATAAATCTTTTAAAAAAATAATAAAATAAAACAGGAGCCAAGAAGCAGCTCTAGACTTACCAGTCATGCAAAAGGGAGGCGCATGCTTGCAGTCTGCCCTTTGGAACGAATTCAGGACCTTGGGCTGTAATAAAATGAATAAATCTTTAAAAAAAATTAAAGATAAAAAGGAACACTCTAAGTAAATGTACTTTTAAACCAAAAACCTTATTTTTTTCCCAACAGTTTTGATAGGTTGGCAGGGGAATAGTCTACAACAATGTTTGTGTGAGTGCACTTCAAAACACCAATGGGAAAAAATGGAAATTAAGTGCAAGTGCAAAAAAAACGCTGGAAATCTCTGCAGTTTTTTGTAATTTTTTTCAAAAACTTGAAGACCACTGGGTTCATGGATTTTAGGGCTTTTTCTTTTGCACCAAACTTCTATTTCAATTGCACTTTGCCAGAACTTTTTACCCTCTCTTACAGATGATCTCAAATCCATCAAAGCAAACCATCTCCATGGATTTTTCTTCAACTGAATCTCAGTGGAAGAAAATCCAAGGGTACACAGTACTTACTTCCACCTGATCTTCTAACTTCATAGCAACATTACTATGATACTCAAAATCACCATTACTTTTTCTATTGCTTTAAGATATTGAGATGTGACATCTCATTTCTAGTCAAGTCAGGCTTAATTATTTGGATCTACTCTCACTGATAAGCAGTAAAGCTAAATTTAAAGCATCTTTCTTAGCAATTGAAAACCTGGCAAAACAGTATCTGGCAAAAACTGACAGGACAAGAAAGAACCTCATGCGATAAAACCTGAGAGCTGCTTTTGTGGGCTCTGTGACCTGAACACATTTGGAAGTGACGTTTAGGAGAGGGTCAGACATCAGAGCCCTGTGTCTGCTGGAAGTTGAGAAGCTACTAGCAGACACACTCAAAAAAGTTTCCACTGGACATCAGCTAGAATAAATGAGCCACAGTAGAGTCCTCATATACCCCTACAGCCCGAGATTATATAGATGTATTTTTAAAGATTTTTCTTTGTAAAGGCAGATCTATACAGAGAAGGAAAAACAGGAAGATCCTCCATCTGCTGATAAAGTGACAATGGCCTGAGCGGAGTTGATCCGAAGCCAGGAGTTAGAAGCTTTTTCTGTGTCCCCAGGATCTGGGCCATCCTATAGTGCTTTCCCAGGCTGCAAGCAGGGAGCTGGATGGACAGTGGAGCAGCAGACATGCAGTGGCACCCATATGGGATCCTGGTGACTTCCAGGCAATGATTTAGCCACTAGGCCACTGTGCTGGGTCCTTGGGATCACAGATTAAGGGAATTAATTTCAAGTCCTGAGCATCAATGAGGGGGTTGCAGGTGGGTAGGGAAGAGGTAAATCCTCTCCAGAGAGGTTAGTTTTCTGAGACCTCCACATTTATTGCTATATACAAACTTGCAAAATAATCTGTATGAAAGATTAGGTACACCAGGAAATAGGATATCAAGAGTGAGAAAAAGCAGAAGTAGATCCACGAATTGCACATTGAGAAACAGTAACCATGGGAAATGTGATCAACATTGTCTTTAAAGCAATAAAATACAAGCAGATTTAGAAGCAGAAGCAAAAGACATAGACTTGAAAATGATCTACTAGAACTTCTGGAAATTAAATTTTATACACAAAGTATTACCAAGTCAATAGATTTAGTCAATTAGACATACTTGACATGGGCAAAGCAGGCAAACAGTGAGGGACAGGAAGCTGAATACTGCCAACACCCTAGCCATCTGCACTGCCATCTCCTCCAGGCTGTTTCCACATGGCCAAAGCCTCAGCACCCCTGCTCTGCATCCTGCAGCTAAGCCTCACTTTGCATCAGGTACCAGGTGTCCTTAACCAGCATAAGGAGCTCACCACACATACTATAGCTACACTCCTTATGCTAGAAGGAAAATGTAACCCCAGCCAGGTGGGGAAATTGTTCATTTTGAGATTGCCTGCACACATATCTGAGTGAGGACTGTCCTTTTGTCCTACTGTTCATCTGTCTCTCCTTTTACTTGTAGAATGACAAAAGCCTGCAGTTTAAGTCTAGCTGGGGCTGGCGGGTGGGGGTGCGGTAGCTGAGCCTCTCCAACTACCTCCAGGGCTCCTGAGCCCTACAACACCACCAGGAGGCTGCATTTCCCACCATTAGTAAACAGAGATCAAAGACGTTGTAGAGCATGGAGGTGCAAAACATGTCAAGAGACAAACAGAACTCCTGACATGACGGTTGAAAATGAATCCCAACCTGTTTAATCCGAGTTCTAGGATTTCCAGAAAGAAAGACAATGAGCAGAGGTAGTCTGAGGTTTCTCCAGAGTAACTGTCTACACGTTTTTTTTTAATGCCAGTTATTTCTTCAAAAGCATCTGATTTTCATGAAAACAATCACTGGAAAACTAGTTTGTTACTTTAAATAAAAATGACAGCATTGTAAAATAACAGACAATAGTTCCTGGGCTTGGGAAAACATAGCACTACACAGGTGAAACATACATAAAGCATATGCTGGGGGACAAGAGGCCCTGACCATAGGAGTATCTTTAGCTTGGTAGCAACGAGCAGACAGCAGTTCCCGGGATTGGGAAAACATAGCACTACACAGGTGAAACATACATAAAGCATATGATGGGGAACAAGAGGCCCTGACCATAGGAGTATCTTTAGCTTGGTAGCAACGAGCAGACAGCAGTTCCCGGGCTTGGGAAAACATAGCACTACACAGGTGAAACATACATAAAGCATATGATGGGGAACAAGAGGCCCTGACCATAGGAGTATCTTTAGCTCGGTAGCAACGAGCAGACAGCAGTTCCAGGGCTTGGGAAGCATTTTGCACTTGCATAGGTGTTGCACACAAAAAGGCATACGATGGGGTGCAAGAGGCCTAGACCCAATCTCACAGCCTGTGCTGTTCCTCTGCCAACAGATCAACCCGCAGTTACAACACAAGGGTGCCCACCTGCTCATGTACATCAGTAAAGTCCTATTGTTCCATAACTCTGGCAGTCTGTACCGCAACCTTGTTCATTGTCACCAAGGTAACTGGTGGTGGCAGCTGCTGATGTACTGGCTATGGTGGTCGCCATTATGCCAGTCTCTTTTATTCTTTATCAGGCCAACAGAGGCCTCTCCGTCAGTCCCAACAGGCACAGGCAGGATTCAGGGCAGGGGCTGAAGAACAGCAGAATTGCAATTGCCATTCCAGGACGCTGTCAGGGTGCACTGGAACGTGGTGTCATTTACTTCAGAGGTGTTTTCTGTATGTGAGAGAGAAACATGCGGATAACACAGGCAGACACAAGCTTCAAATTCAAGGAGCTGAGGTTCACCTATGTAAGCGAGTCCTCAAGTTCAGACGAATGATGGAACTAATAGATTCCACAGGAATCATTGCATTCCTAAAGAAGGGAAAACGGGGTGCATGCCATTGCATGTCCCAACCCCACAAAGCTGCCACGTAGAGAAGGTGGGTATTTTCCCTGTGGTAATAACAGGAGAATGATAAGCAAAAGCACGGGCAGAGATTATGCTATTTATAAAGGGAGGGCCAGACCCCCAACAGCTGGGGTCACACACCAGACAGTCTGATAGTCTGGTTAAAATAGAAACTGGCAGGAAATGTCGGAACCTGGTGCTCATAGCAGAAAAACAAGATAAAGAGAGGGGTGCTTCACAAATACTAACATACTTACATAATATATAAAGGCATAATATACCTGCCTGAGGGGGAACCTCTCACGGAGGCCCCAGCAGAGATGGAGAAGGATTTCGAGGGGGACCCTCAGGCTGAGGACCCAGCAGAGGGGTTCCTGAGTGGGACCTTCTCACTGAGCACACAGCACAGAGAGAGGGGAGGTCGGAGGGGGACTCTCGCTGAGGCAAGAGCAGAGGGGGTCCAAGAGGGACCATCTCACTGAGGCCCCAGCAGAGAGGGAGGGTGGTCTGAGGCCAAACCTCATGCTGATGCCCTAGGAGAGGGGGTCCCAAGGTGGTCCCTCTCTCGCTAAGGCCCCAGTAGAGGTGGTGCCCAGGGGGACCCTCTCGCAGAGGACCCAGCAGAGAGGTAGTGGGACTCATGGGTTCCTTTCACTGAGGCCCCAGAAGATGGGGTCCTGAGAGGGACCCTCTGGCTGAGTCCCCAATAGAGAGAGGGTCGGGTTCTGATGATCTCTCTCGATGAGGCCCAGGCAGAGAGAGAGAGGGGGGTCTGGGGAGACCCTCTCGCTGAGGGAGCAGCAGAGAGGGTCCTGAGTGGAATCCTCTCGCTGAGCCCAAAGCATTGAGAGTGGAAGGTTCTGAGGGGGACACTCTCACTGAGGCTCCAGCAGAGGGGGACCCGAGGGGGACCCTCCTGCTGAGGCATCAACGGAGAGGGAAGGGGGCTCCGGGTGTCCCTCACGCTGAGGCCCCAGCAAAGGGGGTCCTGAGTGGTACCCTCTCACCTAGGCCCCAGCAGAGAGGTAAGGTGGCTCTGGGTGTCCCTCTAGCTGGGGCTCAAGCAGAGGGGGTTGCCGGGGTTCCCCCTCGCTGAGGCCCCAGCAGAGGGGGTCCCAAGTGGGACCCTCTCGCTGAAGCCCCAGCAGAGAGGGAAGGGTCGCCAGGGTTCCCCCTCACTGAGTCCCCATCAGAGGGGGTCCCAAGCGGGTCTCTCTCACTGAGGCCCCAGGAGAGGTTTTCCCCAGGGGGACCCTTTCACAGAGGACCCAGCAGAGAGAGTGTGGGACTCAGGGGTCCCTCTCACTGAGGCCCCAGAAGACGGGGTCTTGAGGGGGACCCTCTGGCTGAGTCCCCAACACAGAGAGGCTTGGGCTCTGAGGATCTCTCTCGCTGAGGCCCCAGCAGAGAGTGTAGGTGGCACCGGGGGTCCCTCTTGCTGAGGCCCCAGCAGCGAGGAAGGGGTTGCCGGGGTTCCCACTAGCTGAAGCCCAGGTAGAGAGCGAGAAAGGGGTCTGAGGAGGACCATCTCACTGAGACCCAGGCAGAGGTGCTCCCGAGATGAACCATCTTGCAGATGCCCCAGCAGATAGGGAGGGGATGGGGAGGCAAGGGTCTCTCTCACTGAGGCCCCAGCAGAGTGGGTCCCGATCGGGACCTTCTCACTGAGGCCCTAGCAGTCAGAAAGAGAGAGAGAGAGAGAGAGAGAGAGAGAGAGAGAGAGAGAGAGAGAGAGAGCGAGAGAGAGAGAGAGAGAGAGAGAGGGCGGCCGATGGTCCTTCACCCTGAAGCCCCAGCAGACTGGGTCCCGAGGGGGAACCTCTCGCTGAGGCCCCAGCAGCGAGGAAGGTAGGGTCCGAGGGGGACCTTCTCCCTGAAGCCCCAGCAGAGTGGGTCTCAAGGGGGACCCTCTTGCTGAGGCCCCAGCAGAGGAGGTCCCACGGGGGACGATCTTACTGTGGCACCAGCAGAGGTGGTCCCGAGGGAAAACCTCTCGCTCTGGACCCAGCAGAAGGGGTTGCGAGGGGGACCTTCTCTCTGAGGCCCCAGCACCGAGGGAGGGGACTGCCGGGGTCCCTTTTGCTGAGGCCCCAGCAGAGGGGCTCCAGAGTGTGACCCTCTTGTTGAGGCTGCAGCAGAGACAGAGGGGTTATATGAGAGGGGTACCCTCTTCCTGAGGCCCGAGAACATGGGGTCCCGAGGGTTACCTTCCTGCTGAGGCTCCAGTAGAGAAGGAGGGCGTGTCTGAGGGGGACGCTCTCACTGAGGTCCCAGCAGAGATGGAGGAGTGTTTGAGGGTTCGTCTCGCTGAGTCCACAGCAGCTAGGGAGGGGGGCTCTGGGAGTCCCACTCGCTTAGGCCGCAGCAGACAGGGTCCCGAGGGGGACCCTCTCTCAGAGGCCCCAGTAGAGATAGAGGCTGTGGCTGGGAGGGTCCCTCTTGCTGAGCCCCCAGCAGAGGTTGTCCCGAGTGGGACCCTCTCACAGAGGCCCCAGCAGAGAGAGGGAGGGTCCGAGGAACACGCTCTCACAGAGGCCCCAGCAGAGGGGCTCCCCAGGGTGACCCACTCACTGAGGCCCCAGCAGCTAGGTAGTGGGGCTTTGGTGGTCCCTCTTGCTGAGTCCCCAGCAGTGGAGTCCCGAGGGGGACCCTCTCGCTGAGGCCCCAGCAGAAACAGACAGAGAGAGAGAGGAAGACGAGGGTCCCTCTCGCTGAGGCCCCAGCAGAATGGGTTCGGAGTGGGACCCTCTCGCTGAGGCACCAGCAGCGTGAGGGTCCTTCTTGCTGATGCTCCAGCTGAGGAGGTCCCAAGGGGGACACCCTCGCTGAGGTCCCAGCATACAGAGATGTGCGGTCCGAGGGGGACCCTCTCTCTGAGGCTCCAGCAGAGGAGGTACCAAGGTGGACAATCTCGCTGAGGCCCCAGTACAGGGGGTCCCGAGTGGTCTCTTTTGCTGAGGCCCCAGCAGTGAGGGAGGAGTCGCCAGGGGTCCCTCTCGCTGAGGCCCGAGCAGAGGGGGTCGCTAGGGCCTCCTTCACTGAGGCCCCAGCAGAGAGAGGTGGGCGAGGGTCCACTCCCTGAGGCCCCAGCAGAGAGAAGGGGGGGTCCAAGTGCTAACTTCTCTCGGGGCCCCAGCAAAGAGAGAGAGAGAGAGGGGTGCCAAGTGTCCCTCTCTCTGAGGCCCCAGCAGAGGGGGTCCCTATGGAGACCCTCTCGCTGAGGCCCCAGCAGCGAGGGAGGGGGCGCCGGGGAACCCTCTCGCTGAGGCCCCAGTAGAGGGTGTCTCAAGGGAGTTCCTCTTGATGAGGCCCCAGCAGAGACGGAGGGGGTATCCGAGGGGCACCCTCTTCCTGAGGCCCGAGGAGAGGGGGTCCCGAGGGGTACCTTCCTGCTGAGGCTCCAGCAGAGATGGAGGGGTGCTCGAGGGTCCATCTCTCTGAGGCCCCAGCAGCTAGGGAGCGGGGCTCTGGGGGTCCCTCTCGCTTAGGCTGCAGCAGACGGGGTCCGGAGGCAGACCCTCTCTCAGATGCCCAAGCAGAGATAGAGGCTCTGGCTGGGAGGGTCCTTCTCACTGAGGTTCCAGCGCAGAGACAGGGTCCTTCTCGCTGAGGCCCCAGTAGAGGTGGGTCCCAAGGGGGACCTTCTCCCTGAGGTCTCAGCAGTTAGAGAGCGAGGGTCCAAGAGTGACCCTCTCGCTGAGGCCCCAGCAGAGTGGGTCCCCAGGGTGACCCTCTTGCTGAGGCCCCAGCAGAGAAAGGGGGTTATGAGAAGGAACCTCTCACTGACCCCAGCAGAGGGGGTTCCGAGGGGTACCTTCTCGCTGAGGCTCCAGCAGAGAGGGAAGGGGTGTCCCGCTGGGGACCCTCTCGCTGACCCCAGCAGAGATGGAGGGGTGCTTGGGAGTCCTTCTCGCTTAGGCCGCAGCAGCAGAGGGGGGCGCTGGGGGACCCTCTCGCTGAAACCCCAGCAGAGGGGGTCTCAAGGGAGTCCCTCTCGATGAGGTCCCAACAGATGGGATCCCGAGGGGACCCTGTCGCTGAGGCCCCATCAGAGAGAGAGAGAGAAGGGGGGTGGTTGTGAGTCCCTCTCGCTGAGTCCCAATCAGAGAGAGAGAGAGAAAGGGGGTGGTTGTGAGTCCCTCTCACTGAAGCCCTGGCATCGAGTGAGTGGGGCTCTGGGGTTCCTGTTGCAGAGGACCCAGCAGAGAGGTAGTGGGACTCAGGGGTTCCTTTCACTGAGGCCCCAGAAGACGGGGTCCTGAGGGGGACCCTCTGGCTGAGTCCCCAACAGAGAGAGGGTCGGGCTCTGATGATCTCTCTCGATGAATCCCAGGCAGAGAGAGAGGGGGTTCTGGGGGTACCATCTCGCTGAGGTGGCAACAGAGCGGGTCCCGAGTGGTACCTTCTTGCCTAGGCCCCAGTAGAGAGGTTAGGTGGCTCCGGGTGTCCCTATCGCTGAGGCCAAAGCAAAGGGGGTCGCCAGGGTTCCCCCTTGCTGAGTCCCCAACAGAGGGGGTCCCGAGGGTGTCCCTCTCACTGAGGCCCCAGGAGAGGTGTTCCCCAGGGGGACCCTCTCACGGAGGACCCAGCAGAGAGAGTGTGGGACTCAGGGGTCCCTCTCACTGAGGCCCGAGAAGACGAGGTCTTGAGGGGGACCCTCTGGCTGAGTCCCCAACACAGAGAGAAGGTCGGGCTCTGAGGATCTCTCTCGCTGAGGCCCCAGCAGAGAGTGTAGGTGGCACCGGGGGTCCCTCTTGCTGAGGCCTCAGCAGAGGGATTCCAGAGGGGACCCTCTCACTGGGGCCCCAGCAGCGAGGAAGGGGTCGCTGGGGGTCCCACTAGCTGAAGCCCAGGTAGAGAGAGAGGGGGGTCCGACGAGGACCATCTCGCTGAGACCCATGCAGAGGGGCTCACGAGATGGACCATCTTGCAGATGCCCCAGCAGATAGGGAGGGGATGGAGGGGGGGCCAAGGGTCCCTCTCACTGAGGCCCCAGCAGAGTGGGTCCCCAGGGGACCGGCTCTTGCGGCTCATTTGGAGAGTGAATCATCGGACGGAAGATCTTTCTCTCTGTCTCTTCTCCTCTCTGTATATCTGACTTTGGAATAAAATACATAAATCTGTTTAAAAAAAAAAAAAAGGTAGGGCAGCATCGGGCACCCTCGTGGCCACCCAGACTCACTACAGGATGCTCATCCAAGGCTCTCCTGCCAAATCAATGGAAGCACCCCAGCTCAGAGAGGCATTTGCTCTCAAGGACACTCTTTTTAGAGCTTGCACACAAGTCCCATGACGGAAGCCATATGCATGCCCTGGGGGTCTGCATTGACAGCTAAAAGCAGTCTAGAGTCACAGCACAGCACAGCACACAGCATGCTCCCTCGCAGGAGGCCAGCAGCTTTCTGTGTTTTCCTTCCTCCCTCCTGCCTCCCTTTGTCTTCTTTTCTTGGAAGCACAGAGGAACAGAGAGGGAGAGACAGAATCTTTCTTGCATCTGCTGGCTCACATCCCCAAGGACCACCACCAGAGCCAGCTGTGGCTGGGTCAGGACAAGCCCAGGAACCAGGAGTTCCCTCCAGATCTCCCAAAGGGGCACAGGGGCACAGGGGCACAGGGGCACAAGCCCCTGCAGCATCCTCCGCTGCTCTTCCAGGAGGATCGGCAGGGAGCTGGACTGCAGGGGAAGCAGCCAGGATTTGAAGCAGCACCCGTACAGGCCATCCACCTGGCAGGCTGAGGCTTGACCCACTGGGACAATACCCTGCACCACACCACACCACACCAATCCTTGCTGGACCCTTCAGCAGCTCCTTCACCAGGCTGCTGAAGGTGCCTGTCCCCCTGGCTTGCACAACTTATGCTGTTCCGTGCTGTGAGAGCAGCCAGTACAGACGAGGGATCCAGGCATGTTGCTACTCTACCTGTCCTGGGGAGAAGGACCTCTGTGAAGAACAGATGTCAGCTGTTGGGATGTCTTGTGGAAGATGGCACATCAGCGGCGGCCGACGGTCAACAGCTGACCAGCAGGAGGAAGAGTCTTGAATCCAGAAGGATCCATGGAGGAGGGTGAAGCACTCCCTGGTGAACAAGAGGGCAGCAGCATCTGGCTGGAGGCTGTGAGGCCAAATTCCTGCCTCCAAAGCACATGACAGGGATGGCTGACCCCTCAAGTGCTAGCTAGAGATAGGAAAGGCAGCTTTGTGGACCCTGTTGTGTGCAGGAAGCACAGGCCCTGAAAGCCCTACCTTGTGCGGGCCTTGGTGGCTCCCTGGCCATCATCATATGTGCTGGGCAGCAGGGCTGCATGTTGCAGGGTGCTTTCTTTAGCAGCTAGGGCCTGGGACTTCCTATTGCAGATGGCTGGTGACCTCTGGTGCCTACTTGCCCATCCACCTGGCTCCTGGCTTAGGAGCCCACATGCCCAGACACCACTCAGCTAGGCCAAGGCAGGCCGAGTAGTGTATCACCCTAACCACCACCCAACACATGCAAAAATACATGAAGCCGGGGCCCATCAGAGTAGCCTAGTGGCCAAAGTCCTTGCCTTGAACGCACCGGGATCCCATATGGGCACCGGTTCTAATCCCGGCTGCTCCACTTCCCATCCAGCTCCCTGCTTGTGGCACGGCAAAGCAGTCGAGGACGGCCCAAATTTTTGGGACCCTGCACCCACATGGAAGAGCCGGAAGAGGTTCCAAGTTCCCAGCTTCAGATTGGCGTGCACCAGCCATTGCGGCTCACTTGGAGAGTGAATCATTGGACGGAAGATCTTCCTGTCTCTCCTCCTCTCTGTATCTCAGACTTTGTAATTAAAAAAAAAAAAAAAAAGGTCCATGAAGCCCTCTTGGCAGCCCATCAAGGAGCTGCTCCACTTGCCAAAGAATTCCCGGAGCCTGCATCTCAGGGTGCTCTGCGAGGAATGTGGGTGGCGGTAAGGTTTCCCGGGACCTCATCTGGCCAAGTACAACCCCAGTGCGCTGGTGTTTAACACCAGCTCTCAGAGGGCTCTGAGGATGCAGGCATGGGACTCCAGCTCCCTGAGGGCCTGTGGGCATGCTGATGTGAGAGTCCATCTCCCAGGGTTCTTTAAGTGCCCTGCTGTTAAAGGCACCCTGACACTTCCTATCACAGAGGCCTGGGCTGATGCTAGGCCCCAAAAGTCCTCCTCCCTCCCGGGCTTTGGTATGTGGGCTGTTCGACCTTGGAGCCCTGATCTTTCAACAGCACATGTAGCAGAATACTGTCCAGGACCCCCACCTGATGCTAGGATGGCTCAGGTTGGACTGTCTAGAGCTCAGAAGGCCTGAGCACACCAGGGGTAGAAAGGGCAGCTTGGGCCCCTGCGCCGTAGCGTAGCAACTAAAGTCTTTGCCTTGAACGCGCTGGGATTCCATATGGCCACCGGTTCTAATCCCGGCTGCTCCACTTCCTATCCAGATCCCTGCTTGTGGCCTGGGAAAGCAGTAGAGACGGCCCAAAGTTTTGGAAACTTGCACCCACATGGGAGATCTAGAAGAGGCTCCAGGTTCCCAGCTTTGGATTGGAGTGCACCAGCCATTGTGTCTCACTTGGAGAGTGACTCATCGGATGGAAGATCTTCCTCTCTGTCTCTCCTCCTCTCTGTATATCTGACCTTGGAATAAAATAAATGTGTAAACAAGAAAAGACAAAAAGTAAAGAAAGAACGAACGGCGGCTTTGGGCGACCTCTTGTGGCCATCAGCACTCAGTGCAGGACGCTCATCCAAGGCTCTCCAGCATGGATGAAGGTTCTCTGCTGCTGGACCCCAGCAGCAAGGAGCGTCCTCTGCTGGCAGACCCAAAAATAGAGGAGGGTCCTCTGCTGCAGGACCCCAGCAGAAAATAGGGTCTTCTACTGCGGAACGCAAGCAAAGAGGAGGATTCGCGGATGTTGGACCCAACAGAGAGGAGGGTCTTCTGGTGCTGGATCCTAGCAGAGAAGAAGGTCCTCTGGTGCTGGAACTCAGCAGAGAGGAGGGTGCTCCGCTTCTGGACCCCAGCAGAGAGGAGTTTACTCTGCTGCTGGACCACAGCAGAAGACGAGGCTTCTCTGGTCTTGCACTACAGCAGACAGGAGGGTCCTCTGCTGCCAGACCCCAGCAGAGAGGAAGGTCCTCTGCTGCTGGACCCCAGCAGTGAATAGGATCCTCTGCTGCTGGACCCAGCAGTGAGAAGGGTCCTCTGCTCCCGAACCCCGCAGGGACGAGTGTCATCTGCTGCCGGACCACAGAAGAAAGGAGGGTCCCCTGTTTGCCAGACCCAGCAGCAGTTGAGGGTCCCCTGCTGCTTCCTTCTTTATTGTCCAACAGAAGAGGATTGTCCTCTGCTCCTTTCTCTCTGCAGGAAAACAGCAGTGAGGGGGAACCTATGGTGCCAGGCAGCAGCAGAGAGGAGGATCTTGTGCTGCCGGATCCCAGCAGAAGAGGATGGTCCTCTGCTGCCAGACGCCAGCAGAGATGAGGGTCCTCCTCTGGACTCCAGCATAGAGGAGGGTCCTCTGCTGCTTCTTCTCTGCTGGACCCCAGCAGAGAGGCGGATCCTCTGGTGATGGACCTCAACAGAGAGGAGGGTCCTCTACTGCTGTACCCCAGTAGAGAGGATGGTCCTCTGCTGATTCCTCTCTGATGGGGTCCAACGGAGAGGAGTGTCTTATGCTGCCAGACACCAAAAGCAGAGGATGGGCATCTGCTGCTGGATATCAGCAGCAGATGAGGGTCTTCTGTTGCCGGACCCCAGCAGAGAGGAGGGTACTCTATTGTTGTACCTCAGCAGAGAGGATTGTCCTCTGCAACTTCCTCTGTGCTGGGGTCCAGCAGAAAGGAGGATCTCTGATGCTGTACCCCAGAAGAGAAGAGGGTCATTTTATGCTTTATCTCTGCTATGTTTCTTCAGCAGAGGAGGTTCCTCTGCTGTCCGAATCCAGCAGGAAGGAGAATCCTCTGCTGCCGGAACACAGAAGGAACGAGGTTCCTCTGTTGCCGGACCCCAGCAGCAGAGGAGGGTCCTCCACTGCTGAACCCCAGCAGGGAGGTGGGTCCTCGGCTGCCAGGCACCAGCAGAGAGCATGGTCCTCTGCTGCCGGACCCCAGCAGAAGAAGAGGTTCCTCTGCCGCATCCTCTCTTTGGGGTCGAACAGGAGTTGAGTGTCCTCTGTACTTCCTCTCTGCTGGGGTCCAGCAGCAGAGAACGGTCCTATGCTGCAGGTGTCCAGCAGGAGAGTAGGAACTCTGCTGCTTAAACCCAGCAGAAGTGGTGTGTCATCTGCTGCAGGACCCCAGCAGAGTGGAGGTTCCTGTGCTGCTTCCTCTGGTGCTGGACCCCAGCAGAGAAGAGGGTCCTCTTGTGCTAGACCCCTGCAGAGAGGGGGTCCTCTGCTGCCGGACCAGAACAGCAGAGGGTGGTCCTCTGCTGCCAGACCACAGCAGGGAGGAGGGTTCATTCTTCTGGACCTCAGCAGGGACGATGGTCCTCTGCTGCCGGACCCCAGTACAGAGGAGGGTCCTCTGCTGCCGGAAACCATCAGAGAGGCGGCTCCTTTGCTGCTATCTCTCTGCTGGGGTCCAACAGAGTGGAGGGTCTTCTGTTTCCAGACCCCAGCAGCAGAGCAGGGTGCTCTGGTGTTGGAAAACAGCAGGGAGTAGGGTCATCTGCTGCTGGCACCATCAGCAGAGGTGGGTCCTCTGGTGCCGGAACCAAGCTACAGAGGGGGGTACTCTGATGTTAGACCCCAGCAGCAGTGGAGGGTCCTCTGGTGCTGTCGGACCCCAGCAGAGAGGAAGCAGCAGAGGACTCACCTCTCTGCTGGGGTCCTACAGAGTGAAGGGTCCTGTGCTACCAGACCCCAGCAGCAGTAGAGCACCCTTTTCTGCCGTAAAACAGCAGGGAGAATGGTTCTCTGCTGCCAGTCCCAGCAGCAGAGGGGGGGTCTCTGGTGTGGGACCACGGCAGAGAGTAGGGTACTCTGCTGCCGGACCCCAGCAGAGAGCAGGGTCCTGCGCTGCAGGACCCCAGAAGAGAAGGAGGGTCCTCTCGTGCTAGACCCCAGGAGAGGAGGGTGCTCTGCTGGGGGACTCCAGCACATAGGAGGGTCGTCCTGTGCTGGACCCCAGCAGAGAGGGGTGTCATCTGGTGAAACACTCCAGCACAGAGAAAGATCCTCTGTTGCTGGAACCCAGCATAGAGGGAGGTCCTCTGGTGCCGGACCCCAAAAGCAGAGGTGGGTCCTCTGTTGCCAGACCACAGAAGGGAGGAGTGTCCTCTGCTGTCTGACCTGAGCAGTAGAGGATTGTCCTCTGGTGCTGGGCCCCAGCAGAGATGAAGGTCCTCTGCTGCTCGAGCAAGCTGAGAGGAGGGTCGTCTGGTGCTGGACCCCAGCAGAGAATGGTGTTCTCTGTTGATGGACCCTAGCAACAGAGGAGGGTTCTCTGTTTCTGGACCCCAGCAGAGTGTAGGGTGTTGTTGTGCCGGACCCCAGCAAAGAGGAGGGACTCTGCTGCCATAGCAAAGCAGGGAGGAGGGTCCTCAGCTGCAGGAACCCAGCAGAAGGAGGGTCCTCTGGTGCCGGACCCTAGCATCAGAGGGGGGTCCTGTGCTTCCAGACACCAACAGCAGAGGGAGGAACTCTGCTGCTGGACCCCAGCAGAACATGGGTGTTGTCTGCTGCCCGAACCCAGCATAAGGAGTGTCATTTGCTACCAAACCCCAGCAGGACAAGGGGGTCCTCTGGTACCGAAACACAGCAGCAGAGGGGGGTTCTCTGCTGCCGTACTCCAGCAGAGAGGACTTCCTCTGATGCCGGATATCAGGAGAGAGGAGGGTCCTCTGCTGCAGGACGCCAGTAGAAGAGTAGGATCCTCTGCGTGTCCTCTCTTTGGGGTCCAGTAGGGAACAAGGTTCCTCTGCAACTTCCCCTATGCTGTGGTCCAGCAGCAGAGGCGGGTCCTCTGCTGCAGGGGTCCAGCAGGACAGGAAGGTCCATTGCTGCTACCTCTCCACTGGGGTCCAGCAGCAGAGGTGGGTCCTCTGCTGCCGCACCACAGCAGCAGAAGGCGGTAATCTGGTGCTGGACCCCAGCAGAGTGGAGGGTCCTCTGCCGCTCGACCCCAGTAGGAGAGGAGAGTACTTGGGTACTGCACCACAGCAGAACAAGGTGTTCCTCTGGTGCCGGACCCTAGCAGCAGAGGGGAGTTCTCTGCTGCAGGAACCCAGCAGAAGGAGTGTTCTCTGCTGCCAGACCGCAGGAGCATACGGAGGTCCTCTGGTGCTGGACCCCATCAGCAGAGGAGGATCCTCTGGTGCTAGACCCCAGCAGAGAGGGTTGTCATCTTGTTTCAGACAACAGCAGCAGTGGTGGATGCTCTGCTGCTGTACCCAGCAGAGAGGATGGTCTTCTGCCACCAGACCCCACCTGGGAGGAGGGCCCTCTTGCCTCCACAACCCAGCAGGGAGGAGGGTCTTCTGGTGCCGGACCCCAGCAGCAGAGGAGGTCTGATGGTGTCGGACCCGAGCAGCAGAAGAGGGTCCTCTGCTGACAGACCCCAGCAGGGAGGAGGGTCCTCTGCTGCAGGAACCCAGCAGAAACAGGGTCCTCATCTGTCGGATCCCAGGCGAAGATTAGGGTCCTGTGCTTTGTCCTCTCGGTGGGGTCCAGCAGAAGATGAGTGTCCTCTGCAACTTCCTCTCTGCTGTGGTGCTGTAGCACAGGAGAATCCTCTAGGCTGGGGTTCAGCAGCTGAGAACCCTCCTCTCTGCTGTGTCAGGCAGGAGATGACGCTGCTCTGCTGCTGGGATCTGACAGCAGGAGAGGAGGGTCCTCTGCTGCTGGAACAGGAAAGAAGAGGAGGGTCCTGTGCTGCAGGACTCCAGTTGAGAGGAACGTCCTCTGCTGCTTCCTTTCTGCTGCACCCCAGCAGAGAGAAGGGTCCTCTCATGCTAGACACCAGCAGAGAGGATGGTCCTCTGCTGCTTCCTCTCAGCTGGGGTCCAGCAGAAGAGTAGGGTCCTCTGCTGTCAGACGCAGCAGCAGTGGAGGATCTTCTAATGCCGGGCCCCAGCAGAGAGGAGGGTATTCTGCTGCTCCACCCCAGCACAGAGGAGGGTCCTCTGGTGCTGGACCCCAGCAGAGAGGGGTGTCCTCTGGTGCCCGACCCAAGCAGCAGAGGGGGTTCTTTTTCCTGGACCTCAGCAGAGAGGGGAGTCCTCCGGTGCCTGACCCCAACAGCTGAGGGGGGTCCTCTGGTGCCGGACCACAGCAGTGAGGAGGGAGGACCTCCACTCCCTGACACCAGCAGAAGCGGGGGGTCCTCTGCTGCCAGACCCAACAGAAGGGGGGTCCTTTGCTGCCAGACCCAGTAGCATAGAAGCGTCCTTTGGTGTCGGACTCCTAGAGCAGAGGGGGTTCTCTGCTGCCGGACCCCAGCAGCAGAAGGCGGTCCTCTGGTGCTGGACCTCAGCAGAGTGGAGGGTCCTCTGCTGCTGGAACCCAGCAGAAGGAGGGTCCTCTGCTGCCAGACCACAGCAGTAGAGGAGGGTCATTTGGTGCCGGACACAAGCAAGAGAGGGGGTCCTCTGGTGCCGGACCCCACCAACAGAGCAGGACCACAGCAGGGAGGAGGGTTCTCTCATTCTGGACTTCAGCAGCGACAATGGTCCTCTGCTGCCGGACCCCAGCAGCAGGGGAGGGTCATCTGGTACCACACCCGAGCAGCAGATGAGGGTCCTCTGCTGCCATATCCCTGCAGGGAGGAGGGTCCTCTGCTACCAGAACACAGCAGAAGGAAGGTCCTCTGCTGCCAGACCCCAGCAACAGAGGGGTGTCCTCTGGTGCCAGACCCCAACAGCTGAGGGGTGTCCTCTGGTGCCCGACCACAGCAGCAGAGGGAGGACCTTCACTCCCGGACACCAGCAGAAGAGGGGTGTCCTCTGCTGCCAGACCCAGTAGCAGAGGCGGGTCCTTTGGTGTCAGACCCCAAGAGCAGAGGGGGTTCTCTGCTGCCGCACCCCAGCAGCAGAAGGCGGTTCTCTGGTGCTGGACCCCAGCAGAGTGGAGGGTCCTCTGCTGCTCGACCCCAGCAGGAGAGGAGAGTCCTCGGGTACCGCACCACAGCAGCACAAGTGGTTCCTCTGGTGCCGGTCCCCAGCAAGGGGGGTCCTCTGGTGCCGGAACCCAGAAGCAGTGAGGGGTCCTCTGGTGTCAGAAACAGCAGCAGAGGGAGGACCTCTGCCTCCAGACTCTAGCAGCAGAGGGGGGTCCTCTGCTGCAGGAACCCAGCTGAAGGCGAGTTCTCTGCTGTAGGACACCAGGAGCATAGGGGAGTCCTCTGGTGCTGGACCCCAGCAATAGAGGGGGGATCTTCTGTTGCCGGACGCTAGCAGCAGAGCAGAGTCTTCTGCTGCCGAACGCCATTAGAAGAGGGTCACCTGCTGTTTCCTCTCTTTGGGGCCCAGTTGGGGATGAGGGTCCTCTTCAACTTCCTCTGTGCTGTGGTCCAGCAGCAGAGGAGTGTCCTCTGCTGCTGGACCCCAGTAGAAGAGTAGGGTCCTCTGCAGTGTCCTCTCTTTGGGGTCCAGTAGGCAACGAGTGTCCTCTGAAACTTTCCCACTGCTGGGGTCCAGCAGCAGAGGACGGTCCTCTAGTGCAGGAGTCCAGCAGAGGAGGGTCCTTTGCTGCTACCTCTCCGCTGGGGTCCAGCAGCAGAGGAGAGTCCTCTGCTGCTGGACCCCAGAAGCAGAAGGCAATCCTCTGGTACTGGACCCCACCAGCAGGGGACGTTCCTCTGCTGCCGGACCACAGCAGAAAGGAGGGTCCTAGGCTTCCGGACCGTCCTCTGCTGCCGGATCTTTGCAGAAGAAGGTGATCCTCTGCTGCCGGATGCCAGTAGAAGAGGAGGGTCCTCTGCTGCTTCCTCTCTGCTGGGATCCAAAAATAGGTGGGTCCTCAGGTACTGGACCCCAGGAGAGAGGAGGGTCCTCTGCTGTCTGACCCCAGCAGGGAGGAGGTTCTCTGCTGCCAAACAACAGCACAGAGGATAGTCTTCTGGTGCCGGACCACTGCAGAGAGGAGGGTCCTCTGCGGCTGGAGCCAGCAGAAGAGGTGGGTACTCTGCTTCTGGACACCAGTAGAGGAGGAATGTCCTCTGCTGCGTCCTCTCTTTGGGGTCCAGGAGGGAGGAGGGTCCTTGGCTGCAGGGGTGCAGGGTCCTCTGCTGCCAAACCCCAGTAGCAGAAGAGGGTCCTCTGCTGCCGTACCATAGCAAGGAGGAAGAACCTTTGTGGCCGGACCCCAGCAGCAGAGTTGGGTCCTCTGGTGCCTGACACGAGCAACCTAGTAGGGTCTTCTGGTGCAGGACCTCAGAAGGGAGAAAGGTCCTCTGCTGCCAGACCACAGCAGCAGAGAGGGGTACTCTGGTTCCGGATCCTACCAGCAGAGTGGGTGTCCTCTGCTGCCAGACAATAGCAGCAGAGGGGTTCCTCTGGTGCTGGAACCCAGCAATAGAGGGGGGTACTCTGCTGCCAGACAACAGAAGCATAGGGGATCCTATGGTTCCAGAACCCAGCAAAGAAGGGGAGTCCTCTCCTGCTGGACCCCAACAGCTGAGGAGTGTCCTCTGGTACCAGACCCCAGCAGAGAGAAGGGTCCTCTGCTGCCAGACGCCATCACAAGATTAGGTCCTCTGCTGCATCCTTTCTTTGGGGTCCAGTATGGGACGAGGGCTCTCTGCAACTTCCTCTGCTGTGGTCCAGCAGCAAAGGAAGGCCTCTGCTGCAAGGGTGCAGCAGCAGAAAAGAGTCCTCTGCTGTGGGACCACAGCAGCAGAGCAGCATCCTCTGCTGACAGACGACAGCAGCAGAAGGGGATCCGCTGCTGTCGGATACCAGCAGCAGAAGCTAGTCTTCTGCTGACGGACGCCAGCAGCAGAGGGAGGTCCTATGCTGCGGGACCCCAGCAGCAGAGGGGGTTTTACAGTACCGGATGCCAGCAGATGAGGGGGGTCCTCTGGTACTGGATCCCAGCAGAGAGGAAGGTCCTCTGGTGCCAGACCCCAGCAGTAGAAGAGTGTTCTCTGGGCCCGGACCCCAGCAGCAGGGAGGTGGGTCCTCTGGTGTGGAACTTCAGGAGCAGAAAAGGATCCTTTGGTGCAGGACCACAGAAGAGAGGAGGGTCCTCCACTGCCAGACCCCAGCAGAGAGGAGGGTCCTTTGCTCCCAGACCTCAGCAAAGAAGAGGGTGCTCTGGTGCCGAACATCAGCAGAGAGTAGGGTCCTCTGCTGCTGTACCCCAGCAGAGAGGAGGGTCATTTGCTGCCGGACTCCAGCAGAGAGGAGGGACCCTGCTGCTGGACCCAAGTCCATCAGGGAAGAGTGTCCTCTGGTGCTGGACCCCATTAGGAGAGGAGGCTCCTATGCTCCCTGACGTTAACAATAAGGAGGGACCTCTGCTGACAGACCCCAGCAGAACAGGAGTGTCCTCTACTGCTTCCTCTCTTTGATGCCCAGCAGGAGAGGAGGGTCCTCTGCAGCTTCCTCTCTGCTGGGGTACAGCAGAGAGGAGAGTCCACTGGTGCCGGACCCCAGCAAAAGAGGAGTGTATTCTCCTGCGTCCTTTCCCTTGGGTGCAGCATGAGGGGAGGGTCCTCTGCAACTTCTTCTCTGCTGTGGTCTAGTAGCAGGGGAGAACCTCTTTGCTGGGGTCCCACAGAAGAGGAGGGTCGTCTGCTGTTGGACCCCGGAAGGCAGGAGGTGCCCCGGCTGCCATACCCCAGCAGGGAGGAAAATCCTCTGCTGCCGGACTTCAGCAGCAGAGGAGGATCCTCTGGTGCCAGATCCCAGGAGCAGAGGAGTGTCCTCTGCTTCCAGACCCCAGCATGGAGGAGGGTCCTCTGCTGCTGGAACCCAGCAGAAAGGAGGATTCTTTGCTACCAGAACCCAGCATCTGAGGGGGGTCCACTTGTGCTGGACCCCAGCAGCAGAGGAGTGTCCTCTGCTTCCAGACCCCAGCATGGAGGGGGGTCCTCTGTTGCCGGAACCCAGTTGAGAGGAGGGTCCTCTGCTGCCTGACCCCAGCAGGGAGGAGTCCTCTGCTGCCGGACCCCAGCAGAGAGCAGGGTTCTCTGCTTCATCCTCTCTTTGGGGTCCAGCAGGAGACGAGGATACTCTGCATCTTCCTCTCTGCTGAGGTCCAGCTGCAGAGGAGGGTCCTCTGTGGCTGGACCACAGCATGGAGGAGGTATCTATGCTACTTCCTCTCTGCTCCACCCCAGCACTGTGGAAGTTCCTCTGCTGCCAAACAACAACAGGTTGGAGGGTCCTCTGCTTCCAGACCCCAGCAGAGAGGAGTGTCCTCTGCTGCCAGACCCCAGCAGAATAGGAGGGTCCTCTGCTGCTTCCTCTCATTGTTGTCCAGCAGGAGAGGAGGGTCCTCTGCTGCTTCCTCTCTGCTGGGGTCCATCAGCAGACGAAAGTCCTCTGCTGCTGAAATCCAGAAGGAGAGGAGGGTCCTCTGCTCCCAGACTCCTGCAGAGGGGAGGTTCCTCTATTGCTTCCTCTCTGCTGGAAACTAGCAGAGACAAGTGTCCTGTCGTGCTAGACCCCAGCAGAAAAAAGAGTCCTCTGCTGATGGACCAAAGCAGCTGAGGAGGCTCCATTGTTGCCAGAATCCAACAGCAGAGGAGGGTCCTTCTGTTCCACACCGAAGCAGCATAGGATGGTCCTCTGCTGAAGGACCCCACCGGCAGAGGAGGGTCCTCTGGTGCCAGAACCCAGCAGCAAGGAGGGTCTTCTTCTACCGGACCCCAGAAGCAGAGTAGTTCCTGTGGTTCCGGACACCAGCTGCAGAGGAGGGTCCACTGCGGCTGCTGGACCCCAGCAGCAGAAGGCAGTCCTCTGAGGCTTCCTCTCTGCTGTGGTCCAGCAGAGAGGATGGTCCTTTGGTGCTGGACCATAGCAGAGAGGAAGGACCTCTGATGCTTCCTCTCTGCTGGTGTCCAGCAGCAGGGATGAGGGTCCTCTGTTGCTGGACCCTGCAGGGATTAGGGTCCTCTGCTGCCGCACCCATGCAGGGTGGAGGGTCCTCTGCTGCCGGTCCCCAGCAGGGAGGATGGTCCTCTGCTGCTGAACCCCAGCAGGGAGGAGGTTCCTCTGCTTCCGGACTCTGGAAAGTTTTCAGGGTACCTTATCTGAGAACCATCAGTGCTAGTCAGCTGGTGTGTAATTCCAGTCTCAGAGGGTCCATGGACACGCTGACGTGGGACCCCAGATTCCACAGGGATTGGGGAATGCTGAATTAGGATCGAGGTACAAGAGGGCTCGTGGGTACACAGACATGGGACTCCAGGTCTCACGGGGCCCATGGGCACACTGATGTGGGATTCCAGCTCCCAGAGGGTCCGTGTGCACACTCACATGGGATTCCAGCTCCGATAGGGCTCGTGGGCTTACTTACTGGGAGTCCACATCCCTCAGGGCCTCTGGGGACCGTGACGTGGAACTCCAGCTTCTAGTTCTCCTTGTGCCCTAGGTTGTACCTTGCTGGTGAAGACAGACAGCCACTTCCTAGCACAGAGGCCTGGCCTGATGCAAGGCCACAAGTGTCTTCCACCCCCTCCTGATCCTTCATATGCAGGCTGTTTGGCCTTGGAGTTGAGGCCGCAGTAGAGAGAGAGGAGGCCACAGTAGAGAGAGAGGAGGGGTCCGAGAGGGACACTCTCGCTGAGGCTTCAGCAGAGGGGGTTCCGAGAGGAACCCTCCCACTGAGGTACGCACAGAGAGGGAAGGGCCCGCGGGGGGCACTCTCACTGAGGCCGCAGCAGAGGGGGTCCCGAGTTGTACCTTCTCGCCTAGGCCCCAGCAGAAAGGTTAGATGGCTCCGGGTGTCCCTCAAGCTGAGGCCCCAGCAGAAGGGGTCCCGAGGGGTACCTCTTGATGAGGCCCCAACAGCCAGGGAGGGTCGCCAGGGTTCCACCTCGCTGAGGCCCCAGCAGAGGGTGGCCCGAGGGGAACCCTCTCACTGAGGCCCCAGCAGCGAGGGAGGGGTTCGCCGGGGGTTCCTCTCGCTGAGGCCCCAGCAGAGGAGTTCCCAAGGAGGATGATCTCGCTGAGGCCCCAGCAGAGGGGATCCTGCGGGAAAACCTCTAGCTCTGGCCCCAGCAGAGGGGGTTCCGAGGGGGACCCTCTCGTTGAGGCCCCAGCAGAGGGGGTCTCGAGGGAGTCCCTCTCGCTGAGGCCGCAGTAGAGTGGCTCCAGAGGGTGACCCTCTCGTTGAAGCTCCAGCAGAGATGGAGGGGGTACCCGAGGGGCACCATCTTCCTGACGCCCGAGGAGAAGGGGTCCCAAGGGGTATCCTCTCGCTGAGGCTCCAGCAGAGAGGGAGGGCGTGTCCGAGGGGGACCCTCTCACTGAGGTCCCAGCAGAGATGGAGAGGGGCTCTGGGGGTCCATCTAGCTGAGGCCCCAGCAGGAAGAGAGTGGGGTTCTGGGGGTCCCCGTCACTTAGGACCCAGCAGGTTGGGTCCGAAGGGGGACCCTCTCTCACAGGCCCCAGCAGAGATAAGAGGCTCTGGCTGGGAGGGTCCCTCTCACTGAGGCCCCAGCAAAGAAAGGGTCAATCTCACTGAGGCCCCAGTAGAGGTTGTCCCGAGTGGGACCCTCTTGTTGAGGCCCTAGCAGTGAGGGAGGGAGGGTCCGAGGGTGACCCTCTCCCTGAGGCCTCAGCAGAGTGGGTCCCAAGGGGAACCCTCTCGCTGAGGCCCCAGCAGAGAGATAGGGGAGTCCGAAGGGGATCCTCTCGCTGAGGCCCCAGAGGAGAGAAAGAGACTGTGGGTCCCGAGGGGGACCCTCTCGCTGAGGCCCTAGCAGAGTGAGTCCCCAGTGGGACTCTCGCTGAGGCCCTAGCAGAGTGGGTCCCTAGTGGGACTCTCACTGAGGCCCTAGCAGAGTGGGTCCGTAGTGGGACTCTCTCGCTGAGGCCCAAGCAGAGTGGGTCCCTAGTGGGACTCTCTCGCTGAGGCCCAAGCAGAGAGAGCGGGTCCGAGGGGGAACCTCTCGCTGAGGCCCCAGCAGAGTGGGTCCCGAGTGGACCCTCTCACTGAGGCCACAGCAGAGACAGAGGGGGAGTCTGAGGGGGACCCTCTTGCTGAGGCCCCTGCAGAGAGGGTGGGGGGCGCCAGGGGTCCCTCTCGTTGAGGCCCTAGCAGAGTGGGTCCCTAGTGGGACTCTCTCGCTATGGCCAAGGCAGAGGAGGGTGGTTCCGAGGGGGACCGACTTGCTAAGGTCACAGCAGATAGGGAGAGGGGCTTCGGGTGTCCCTCTCGCTGAGGCCCCAGCAGAGGAGGACCCGAGGGGGATCCTCTCGATGAGGCCCCAGCAGAGAGAGAGGGAGGGATCCGAGGGGGACAATCTCACTGAGGCCCCAGCAGAGTGGGTCCCAGGGCGACCCTCTTGCTGAGGCCTCAGCAGAGAGAGAGGGGGTCTGACGGGGACTGTCTCGCTGAGACCCCAGCAGAGGAGGTCCCAAGGTGGACGATCTCGCTGAGGCCCCAGCAGAGTTTGTCCCGAGTGGGACCCTCACACTGAGGCCATAGCAGAGAGAGGAGGCTCCGAGGAACACCCTCTCGCAGAGGGCCCAGCAGAGGAGCTCCCGAGGGGGACCTCATTGCCGAGGCCTCAGCAGAGAGGGAAGCAAGCTCCAGGGGTCCTTCTCACTTAGGCCCAAGCTGAGGGGCTCCCGAGGGGGACACTTTCACTGAGGCCCCAGCAGGGAGAGACAGAGAGAGGGCGGCTGAGTGTCCCTCTCTATGAGGCCCCAGCAGAGAAGAGAGAGAAAGAGGGGTGCCAATGGTCCCTCTCGCTGAAGCCCCAAGAGAGAGTGGGGGTCCCGAGGAGGAACCTCTCGCTGAGGCCCTAGCAGAAACAGAGAGATAGAGGGGGATGAGGTTCCCTCTTGCTAATGCCCCAGCAGAATGTGTTCGGAGTGGGGCCCTCTCGTTGAGGCACCAGCAGCTTGAGGGTCCCTCTTGCTGAGGCTTCAGATGAGGGGGTCCCAATGGGGACCCTCTCGCTGAGGTCCCAGCAGACAGAGATGGGTGGTCCAAGGGGGACCCTCCCACTGAGGCCCCAGCAGGGGAGGTCCCAAGGTGGACAATCTCGCTGAGGCCCTAGTAGAGGAGGTCCGGAGGGGTCTCTTTTGCTAAGGCCCAGCAGCGAGGGAGGAGTCACCAGGGCTCCCTCTCGCTTTGGCCCCAGCACAGGGGGTCCCTAGGGGATAACTCGCTGAGGCCCCAGCAGAGAGAGTGGGCCGAGTGTCCCACTCCCTGAGGCCCCAGCAGAGAGAAGCGGGGGTCCAAGTGCTAACTTCCTTCAGAGGCCCAACAGAAGAGAGAGGAGGGTGCCAAGGGTCCCTCTAGCTGACGCCACAGCAGAGGGGGTCCCGAGGGGGACCCTCTCTCTGAGGCCAGCAGAGGGTGTCTTGAGGGTGTTCCTCTCGATGAGGCCCCAGCAGAGGGGGTCCAGAGGATGACCCTCTCGCTGAGGCTCCAGCAGAGACGGAGGGGGTCCCAAGGGGGAGCCTAATCCTGAGGCCCGAGGAGAGGGTGTCCCAAGGGGTACCTTCTCGCTGAGGCTCCAGCAGAGAGAGAGGGGGTGTCCAATGGGGACCCTCTCACTGAGGGCCCAGCAGAGATGGAGGGGTGCTTGGTGGTCCGTGTCACTGAGGCCCCAGCAGCTAGGGAGGGGGGTTCCGGTGGTCCCTCTCACTTAGGCCGCAGCACACGCGGTCCCGAGGGGGACCCTCTCTCAGATGCCCAAGCAGAGATAGAGGCTCTGGCTCAGAGGGTCCCTCTCGCTGAGGCCCCATCAGAGAGAGAGAGAGAAAGGGGGTGGTTGTGAGTCCCTCTCACGCAGGCCCAGGCAGAGAGAGAGGTGGGGTACAAGTGGCACCCTCACGCTGAGTTCCCACCAGAGAAGAACAGAGAGGGCAGCAGACGGTCCCTCTCCCTGAAGCCCCCACAGAGGGGGTCCCGAGGGGAACCTCTTGCTGAGGCCCCAGCAGAGAGAGAAAAAGAGAGAGAGAAAGGAGGGCCGAGGGTCCCTCTCACTGAGACCGCAGCAGAGAGAGAGGGGGGTTCGGGGTTCCCTCACTCTAAGATCCCAGCATCGAGGGAGTGGGGCTGTGACTGTCCCTCTCGCTGAGGCCCCAGCAGAGGGGGTCCCGAGGGTGACCCTCTTGCTGAGGCCCCAGCAGAGTGGGTCCCGAGGGGACTGGCTGTTGCAGCTCACTAGGAGAGTGAATCATCGGACGGAAGATCTTCCTCTCTGTCTCTCCTCCTCTCTGTATCTCGGACTTTGGTATGAAAAAAAAAATAAAAGTCCATGAAGCCCTCTTGGTAGCTCATCAGGGAGCTGCTCCACTTGCCAAAGAACGCCCAGAGCCTAAATCTCAGGGTGCTCTGCAAGGAATGGGGGTGGCGGTAAGGTTTCCTGGGACTTCATCTGGCACAGTACAACCCCAGTGGGCTGGTGTGTAACACCCAGCTCACAGAGGGCCTGTGGTACGCAGGTGCGGGACTCCAGCTCTCAGGGCCTCCAGGGTGCTGGTGTTGGACTCCAGCTCCCTGAGGGCCTGTGGGCATGCTGACATAGGACACCACCTCCCAGGGTTCTTTAAGTGCCTTGCTCTTAAAGGCACCCTGACACTTCCTATCACAGAGGCCCGAACTGATGCTAGGCCCCAAGCGTCCTCCACCCCTCCCGGCCTTGGTATGTGGGCTGTTGGGCTTTGGAGCCCTGATCTTTCAACAGCACGTGTACCAGAATACTGTCTGTGACCCCCACCTCACCCTAGGATGGCTCGGGTTGGACTGTCTAGAGCTCAGAAGGCCTGAGCCCACCACGGGTAGAAAGGGCAGCTTCGGGCCTGGCACCGTAGCCTAGCAACTAAAGTCCTCGCCTTGAACTAGCCGGGATCCCATATGGGCACCGGTTTTAATCCTGGCTGCTCCATTTCCCATCCAGATCCCTGCTTGTGGCCTGGGAAAGCAGTCAAGGACGGCCCAAAGCTTTGGAAACTTGCACCCACATGGGAGATCTAGAAGAGGCTCCAGGTTCCCGGCTTTGGATTGGCGTGCACCAGCCATTGTGGCTCACTTGGAGAGTGAATCATCGGATGGAAGATCTTCTTCTCTGTCTCTCCTCCTCTCTGTATATCTGACTTTGGATTAAAATAAATAAAACTGTAAAAAAAAAAAAAAAAGGAAAAGAAAAGAAAAGAAAAAAAGAAAAGAAAGAATGGCGGCTTTGGGCGCCCTCTCCTGGCCATCAGCACTCTGTGCGGGACGCTCTTCCAAGGCTCTCCAGCATGGATGAAGGTCCTCTGCTGTCCGACCCCAGCAAGTAGGAGCGTCCTCTGCTGGCAGACCCAAAAAGAGAGGAGGGTCCTCTACTGCCGGACACCAGCATAGAGAAGGGTCCTCGGATTTTGGACCCCAACAGAGAGGAGGTCATCTGGTGCTGAATCCTAGCAGAAAAGAAGGTCCTCTGGTGCTGAAACTCAGCAGAGAGGAGGGTGCTCCGCTTCTGGACCCCAGCAGAGAGGAGTTTCCTCTGCTGCTGGACCACAGCAGAAGACAAGGCTCCTCTGGTGCTGCACTACAGCAGAGAGGAGGGTCCTCTGCTGCTGAACCCAAAAGAAGAGGAAGGTCCTCTGCTACGGGACTCCAGCCGAGAGGGGGGTCCTCTTCTGCTTCCTTTCTGCTGGACCCCAGCAGAGAGATGGTTCCTCTCATGCTAGACACCAGCAGAGAGGATGGTTCTCTGCTGCTTCCTCTCTGCTGGGGTCCAGCAGAAGAAGAGGGTCCTCTGCTGTCAGACGCAGCAGCAGTGTAGGGTCCTCTACTGCCGCACCCAGACAGATGGGAGGATTTTCTGCTGATCCACCCCAGCAGAGACGAGGCACCTCTGGTGGTGTACTCCAACAGGTAGGGGTGTCCTCTGGTGCCGGGCCTAAGATCATAGAGGGTTCTGTTTTGCTGGACCCAAGCAGCAGAGGGGGGTCCTTTCGTGTCTGACACCAAGAGCAGAGGAAGGTCCTCTGCTGCCGGACTGCAGCAGGGAAGAGTGTCCTCTGCTGCCGGAACCCAGCAGGGAGTAGGGTCCTCTGCTGCCGGAACCCAGCAGAAGGAGGGTCTTCTGCTGCCAGACAACAGCAGCAGAGGGGGGTCTTCTAGTGCCATACCCCAGCAGCAGAGGGGTGTCCTCTGGTACCAGAAAACAGCAGAAGAGGAGGGTCCTCTGGTACCGGACTCCAAGTGCATAGGAGGTTCCCCTGCTGCCGAACCACAGCAGGGAGGAGTGTCCTTTTCTTCTGGATACAGGCAGGGTAGAGGATTGTCTGCTGCCAAACCCCAACAGCAGAGGAGGATCCTCTGGTGCCGGACCAGAGCAGTAGTTTAGAGTCCTCTTCTGCCGGAACACAGCAGGGAGGAGGGTCCTCTGCTGCACGATGCCAGTAGAAGAGTAGGGTCCTCTGCTGTGTCCTCTCTTTGGGGTCCAGTAGGGAATGAGGGTCCTCTGCAACTTCCCCTATGCTGTGGTCCAGCAGCAGATGATGGTCCTCTGCTGCAGGGGTCCAGCAGGAGGGGAGGGTCCTTTGCAGCTTCCTAACAGCTGGGGTCCAGCAGCAGAGGCAGGTCCTCTGCTGCCGTACCCAAGCAGCAGAAGGCGGTCCTGTTGTGCTGGACCCTAGCAGAGTAGAGGGTCCTCTGCTGCTCAACCCCAGCAGGAGAGGAGAGTCCTCAGGTACCAGACCGTAGCAGCACAAGTGGTTCCTCTGGTGCCGGACCCCAGAAGCAGAGGGGGATCCTCTTTTGCTGGACCTCAGCACAAAGGGGAGTCCTCTGGTACTGGACCCCAGCAGCAGTGGAGGGTCCTCTGCTGCTGTACCCAAGCAGCAGAGGATTGTCCTCTGCTGTAGGACCCCAGCAGCAAAGCAGTGTCCTCTTCTCCTGGACCCCAGCAGAAGAGGATGGTCCTCTGCTGCATCCTCTCTTTGGGGTCCAGTAGTGGACGATGTTCCTCTGCAACTTCTTCTCTTGTGGTTCAAATGCAGAGGAGTGCTCTCTGCTGCTGGGGTCCAGAAGGAGAGGAGGGTCCTCTGCTGTTGGAAACAAGCATGAAAGGAGGGTTTTCTGCTGCAGAACCGTGGAAGAGAGGAGGGTCGTCTGCTGCTGGACCCCAGCATTGAGGAGGGTCCTCTTGTGCTGGACCTCAGCAGAGAGGTGTGCCTCTGGTGCCAGACTCCAGCAGCAGAACGGGGTCCTCTGCTGGCGGACCCCAGCAGTAGAAGAGGCTCCTCTGTTACTGAACACAGTAGAGAGGGGAGTCCTGTGGTGCGGTCAGACCCCAGCAGGGAGCAGGCTCTTCTGCTGGCGGACCCCAGCAGGGAGGAGGGTCCTCTACTGCTGGACCCCAGCAGGGAGGAAGGTCCATTACTGCCGGATGACAGCAACAGAGGAGGGACCTCTGGTGCCTGACCCGAGGAACAGAGGAGGGTCCTCTGTTGCCAGACCCCAGCAGGGGGGAGAATCATCTGCTACCAGACAACAGCAGGAGAGGATGGTCCTCTGGTGCTGGACTCCAGCATCAGAGGCGGGTCCTCTGGTATAGGACCACAGCAGCAGAGGGGGTTTCTCTGGTGCTCCTCCACATCAGAAGAGGGAGTCTTCTGCTGCCGGACCCCAGTAGCAAAGAAGGGTCCTCTGTTGCCGGATGCCAGCAGAAGAGGAGGTCTTCCTCTGTGTCCTATTTTGGGGTCCAGTAAATATGAGGCTCCTCTGCATTTTTTCTATGCTGTGTTCTAGCAGCAGAGAAACATCCTCTGCTGCTGGACCCCAACAGCAGTGGAGGGACCTCTGCTGCCAGACCCCAGCAGATTATTGTTCTCTGCTGTCTGTCCCCAGCATCAAAGCAGTATCCTCTGCTTCCAGAACCCGCAGAGAAGAGAGTCCTCTGATGTCGGACCCGAGGAGCAGAGGAGGGTCCTGTGTTGTCGGACCTCAACAGAGAGCCTAGCCGTGTCCTCTGCTGTTGGACCCAGCCGAGAGGAGGGTCCAGTGCTGCTGGACCCCAGCAGAGAGCAGGGTTCTCCGGTGCTGGACCCTAGCAGAGAGTTGTGTCCTCTGGTGCTGGAACGCAGCAGCAGAGGAGGGTCCTCTGGTTCCGGACCCCAGCATCTGATCTAGGTCCTCTCATGATGGACCCCAAGAGAGAGGAGGGTACTCTTCTCCCGGACCGCTTCAGAGAGGGGAGTTCTCTGCTACCAGGCTGCAGCAGAGTGGAGGGTCCTCTGCTGCCGGACCCCAGCAGAAGATGAGGGTCCTCTGCTTAGTCCTCTCTTTGGGGGCCAGCAGAAGACGAAGGTCCTCTGCATCTTGCTCTCTTCTGTGGTCCAGCAGCATAGAAGGGTCCTCTGCTGCAGTGGTGCAGCATGAGAATAGGGTCCTCTGCTGCTGAAACCCAGTAGGCAGGAGGCTCCTCTGCTGCTGGACACCAGATGGGAGAGGCGTCCTCTGCTTCCAGACCCCAGCAGCGCAGGGAGGTCCTCTGCTATCAGACCCCAGCAGCAGAGGGGTGTCCTCTGCTGCCAGACCCCAGCAGAGAGTAAGGTCTTCTACTGCTGGACTACCGCAAATAGGAGGGAATTCTGCTGCCACACCCCAGCAAAGAGTAGGGGAGTTCTAGCAGAGAGGAGGGTACTCTGCTGCCGGACCCCAGCAGAAGAGAAGGGTCCTCTGCTGCTGGACCCCAGTAGAGACAGGACTCTTCTGGTGCCAGACCCCAGCACGGAGGAGGGTTCTTTGTTGCCGGACGCCAGCTGGGAGTGTCCTCTGGTGTCAGAGCCCAGCAGCAGAAGAGGGTCCTCTGTTGCTGGACCCCAATAGCAAAGGGGGGTCCTCTGGTGCCGGACCCCAGCAACAGATCTTCCTCTTCTGCCAGACACCAGTAGCAGAGGGGTGTCCTCTGTTGCTGGACCCCAATAGCACAGGGGTGTTCTCTGGTGCAAGATACCTGCAGCGGAAGGGGGTCATCTGCTGCCGGACCCCAGTGGGGTCGAGGGTCCAATGCTGCTGGACCCCAGCAGGGAGGAGTGTCCTCTGCTGCCAGACCACAGCAGAGAGTATGGTCCTCTGCTTCCGGACACCAGCAGAACAGGATGGTCCTCTGCTACTTCCTCTCTTTGGTGTTAGGCAGGAGAGGAGGCTCCTCTGCAGCTTCCTCTCTGCTGGGGTCCAGTAGCAGAAGAGTTTCCTCTTCTGCAGGGATCCAGCAGAAGAGGCTGGTCCTCTTCTGCTGGACCCCAGCAGAGAGGAAGGTCCTGTACTGCTCCCTCTCTGCTGGACCCTAGCAGAGACAAGCGCCCTCTCCTGCTAGACCCCAACAGAGAGGAAGGTCCTATGCTGCTGGACCACAACAGAGAACAGGGTCCTCTGGTACTGGACCCCAGCAGAGAGGGGAGTCCTTTGCAACTTCCTCTCTGCAGGGGAAGAGAGGATAGGAGGGTCCTCTGGTTTTGGACCCCAGCAGCAGAGGATGGTCCTCTGGTGCCGGATGCCAGCAGTGAGTATGGTCCTCTGGTCCCTGACCCCAGCAGAAGAGGAGGGTCCTCTGGTGCTGGACCACAGCAGAAAGGAGGGTCCTCTGCTATTGTACCCCAGCAGAGAGGAGGATCAGTTACTGCCAGACCCCATCAGACAGGGTGTTCTGCTGTCGGACATCTGCAGAGAGGAGGGTAATCTGCTGCCGGACCCAAGCAGATAAGAGGGTACTCTGTTGCTGGACCCCAACAGACAGGATGGTCCTCTGCTGTTGGACCCCAGTCCATTAGAGAGGAGGGTCCTCTTGCTACTGGGTTCCATTAGGAGAGAAGGGTCCTGTGCTGTTTGACGACAGCAGGAGAGGACGGTCTTCTGCTGCTGGACACCTGCTGAGAGGAGAGTCCTCTTCTACTTCCTCTCTGCTGGAATCTAGAAGAAAGGGGGTTCCTCTGCTGCAGGACCCCAGCAGAGAGTAGGGTCCACTACTGCTGGACCCCAGCAGCAGAGGAGGGTCCTCTGCTCACGGAACCCAACAGAGTACAGGGGCTTCTGCTGCCGGACTACAGCAGAGGGGTGTCCTTGGCTGCTGGACTCCTGCAGCGGAGGTCGGTCCTCGGGTGCCGGATTTCAGCAATTACGAGGGTCCTTGGCTGCCGGATTCCAGCACTGAGGTTCCTCTGTTGCAGGATCCCAGCAGGAAGCAGTGTCCTCTGATGCCGGACTTCAGCAGAGAGGAGGGTATTATGGTGCTGGACCCTAACAGAGAGGAGGGTCTTCTGGTGCCGGACCCCAGCAGGGAGGAGGGTCCTCTGCTGCTTCCTCTGAGCTGGACTCCAGCACAGAGGAGGATCCTCTGGTGCTGGACCCCAGCAGAGAGGAGGGTCCTCCGTTGCTCAACCCAAGCAAATAGGAGGTCCTCTGCTGCTTTCTCTCTGCTGGAGTCCAGCAGAGGAGGGTCCACTGCAGCCGGACCCCAGCAGCAGAGCAGGGCCCACTTCTTCTGGACTCCAGCAGCAGAGGATGGACCTCTGCTCGCGGAATCAGCAGCAGAATAGTGTCTTCTGCTGCCGGACCCCAGTTCATCAGAGAGGAGGGTCCTCTGCTACTGGGTTCCAGTAGAAGAGTAGGGTTCTCTGCTGCCGTAACACAGGAGGGATGAGGGTTATTTGCCGCCGGACCCCAGCAGCAGAGGAGGGTCCTCCACTGCTGAACCCCAGCAGGGAGGTGGGTTCTCTGCTGCCGGACCGCATCAGAGACGAGGTTCCACTGCTGCCAGACCCCAGCAGAAAAGAGGGTCCTCTGCTGCCAGAACCCAGCAGAGAGGAGGGTCCTCCTGTGCTGGACCCCAGCAGAAAATATGGTTATTTGCTGGCATACCTGAGCAGAGACAAAGGTTCTATGCTGTCGACCCCACCAGAAACAGAGTGTCCTCTGCTGCCAGACCCCAGCAGCAGGAGTGTGTCCTCTGCTGCTGGACATCAGTAGCAGAGGAGGGTTCACTGCATCAGGATCCTAGCAGAGATGACTGTCTTCTGCTGCTGGAACCCAGCAGAGAGGTGGGTCCTCTGATGCCGTTCCCAGCAGCAGTTGAGATCCTTCGCTGCGGGACCCCTGCTGGGAGAAGGATCCGCTGCTGCCAGACCCCAGCAACAGAGGAAGGTCCTCTGGTGCCAGACCCCAGCAGTAGAGGAGTGTCCTCTGGGCCCGGACCCCAGCAACAGGGAGGTGGGTCCTCTGGTGTGGAACCCCAGGAGCGGAAGAGGCTCCTCTGGTGCCGGACCACAGAAGAGAGGAGGGTCCTCCACTGCCAGACCCCAGCAGAGATTAGGGGCCTTTGCTCCCAGACTTTAGCAAAGAAGAGGGTGCTCTGGTGCCGAACATCGGCAGAGATTAGGGTCCTCTGCTGCCGGACTCAAACAGGGAGGAGGTTCCTCAGGTGCTGGAGCCCAGCAGAGAGGAGGGTCATCTGCTTCTTCCTCTCGGCTGGGGAAAGGCAGCAGAGGAGCGTCCTCTGCTGCCGATTCCCAGCATCAGACTTGGGTACTCTGCTGCAGGACCCCAGCAGGGTGGAGGCTCCTCTTGTTCCGGAACCCCGCAGAAGAGAAGGGTCCTCTGGTGTCAGAACACAGAAGGAGAGGAGGGTCCTCTTATGTTGGACCCCAGCAGGGGGAGGGTCCTCCGCTGCCAGACCCCAGCAGAGAGGAGGGTCCTCTGATGCTTCCTCTCTGCTGGGGTCCAACAGTAGTGGTGGGTGCTCTACTGCTGGACCCCAGCAGAAGAGGATGGTCCTCTGGTGCCAGACCCCAGGAGAGAGAAGAATCCTCTGTTGCCAAACCCCTGCAGAGGGGTGTCCTCTGGTGCCGGACACCTGCACCGGAAGGGGCTCCACTCTTGTCGGACCCTAGCACTGTGTGGGGTCCTCTGCTGCCGGACAACAGCCGGGTGGAGGGTCCTCTGAGGCAGGAACCCAGCAGAGAGTAGGGTCCTCTGCTGCCAGACCCCAACAGGAAAGAGTGTCCTCTGCTGCTGAACCTCAGCAGGGAGAAGGGTTATCTGCTGCCAGACCCCAGCTGGGAGGAGTGTCCTCTGCTGGCGGACACCAGCAGCAGAGGAAGGCCCTCTGCTGCTGGACCCCAGCAGGGTGGAGGATCCTCTGCTGCTGGATCCCGGAAAGGTTTCCAGGGACCTCATCTGCAAAAGATCACTGGTAGTCAGCTGGTGTGTAACTCCAGGTCTCAGAGGGGCCATGGCCACGCTGAGGTGGGACTCCAGATTCCCCAGGGTTGGGGGATGTTGAATTAGGATTGAGGTCAAAGAGATCCCGTGGGCATGCAGACATGGGACTCCAGGTCCCACAGGGCCATAGGGCACACTGACGTGGGACTCCAGCTCCCAGAAGGTCTGTGGGCAGGCTCACATGGGACTCCAGCTCCCATAGGGCTCGTGTGCTTGCTGACCTTGGGACTCCACGTCCCACAGGGCCTCTGGGGACCATGACGTGGAACTCCAGCTTTTAGTTTTCTCCCTGTGCCCTAGGTTCTACCTTGCTGGTGAAGACAGACAGCCACTTCCTAGCACAGAGGCCTGACCCGGCCTGATGCAAGGCCACAAGCATCCTCCACCCCATCCTGATCCTTCGTATGCGGGCTGTTTGGCTTTGGAGCCCAATCCATTATGGGCCATAGAAGTGGGTCACCTCTTTCAATCGCTTGGATTGGAAAAATCCTGCCCTTTTACCAACAAACCATGAGGAAGAAAGAGGGGCTGCAGCAGACGTTTTTCTCTCCAATCTTGTCTATGTAACCTATTCTGAACCATGTCAACGATCAGCACAGTAGAAGGAACTATTTGCTGTAGTTTTAGCGAAACTTTAGATGAAAGGATTCTTTTGCGAGATCTCCGACAGCCTTTATGGTGTACATTTGCTCCTAGAATTGGCTCAGGCATATGTATGGCTGGATGATAATCCCATTACCCCATGATCCTGGCCTTGCTGCGAGAACGGGCCCATCCCCCTGTCTGAAGGTCTCCATTTGCTCTCCTCACTGGGTAACACACAGATTTCCTCTCCATTGTAGCCACTTTCACCTTTGCCCTTATCTGCTTTTCCACTTTCTCTAGACCTCACCCAGGCCACCCTCAGGGCCTGAATTTCTCTAGCTCTACCTCATAGCCCTAACCCCTAGCTGGGAGGGACAGGGTAAGACATAAGCGATGTAACATTCATAAGAAAAAAATGGAAACTTGTTCTGTAACTTCATCTAGCAGTTATACATAAAAGTAACCAGTGGACCAAATCCACTGTTAAATTAACGCTAAGCACGAGATGAACCTATGTGCTTGCTTTACGAAACATTTCCAGGTTGAAGTATGTGAAAGAAGAGGTTGGAAGTCACAAAAGGTTGAATTTTATGTCTGTTCTGACGTGTGTAGTGATTGTGCATGTTTGTTTAGTCAGTTAGAGTCCTATTACTTCTGTCCAGACAAGACTTCTATCTGTGTCGTGAATTTAGTTGTTCTTGTTCAGAATTGGGTCTGTGTATGACTGACAGACAAGATGGGACGGACCATGACTGGCCCCCTTTCTCTCTCCTGGTACGTAATTTGAGAGAGGTCTAACTCATCTTACAGGACTTGGTCAGACCCAACTCCCCACCTCTGCTGGGCTAAGGCTCCTACACCGTTTTCTTGCTGCTTAGTCTTCAGCTTACAGTGTTGTTCTGGCACTGATCAGGTCTAAAATCCAGTATCCATTCACATATTCAGTTACATGTTAAGTGTACTTTAATTTACACCTCAATTCTTCAGAGTTTGAAACCAAGTCTCCTGACTTTGAAAGTTCTAGTAGGATCCCTAGAACCTTCAAAGATTGAGACAGAACTTGGATAATATAATTCTCCTTTAAAATAATTTGATTGTAATCTCACAATATTATAAAATAGCATATGAGGCATCAAATTTAGCATAAAGTAAATGAGTATTTATGTCCATTGGTCAAAATGTCTCCTAATCATGAAATTGGTCCAGATTTTAAATTATTTGTTCTTATTTAGAAAGAAGTGAGATTTTGCCTTACAGGAAAAACAGTTTGAAATTAGATAGTGAAATTGGTTATGATGTGCATAATTTCTGAATTTTCCTGTAAGACAATGGAATTGAAGTCTGATTCCTTGTGAAGAACAACAGTGTTTTAACATCTCCTTTTAAGTGATTTTCATCTTATTGATAAGAGACTACCTAGGAATGTATTAGTTAAGACAACAGCCAAATTGAAATTTTTGGTTCCCTTGAATTCAATAAAACAGAAGCGGACCCGGCGGCGTGGCCTAGTGGCTAAAGTCCTCACCTTGAACGTGCCAGGATCCCATATGGACGCCGGTTCTAATTCCGGCAGCTCCACTTTCCATCCAGCCCCCTGCTTGTGGCCCGGGAAAGCAGTTGAGGATGGCCCAAAGCTTTGGGACCCTGCACCCGCGTGGGAGACCCAGAGGAGGTTCCTGGTTCCCGGCTTCAGATTGGCGCACACCAGCCGTTGCGGCTCACTTGGGGAGTGAATCATTGGATGGAAGATCTTCCTCTCTGTCTCTCCTCCTCTCTGTATATCTGACTTTGCAATAAAAATAAATAAATCTTTAAAAAAGTAATAAAATAAAACAGAAGCCAAGAAGCAGATCCAGACTTACCAGCCATGCAAAAGGGAGGCGCATGCTTGCAGTCTGCCCTTTGGAACGAATTCAGGACCTTGGGCTCCTTCAGGTCCTCATTGTGATTCTCACCTGCCATTTGAGAAGGGAAAATTCCCTCATCAGCAAGAAGGTTATTGGAAAAACTTCAGATTCCCGGTTTTGAGGCAGGTTTGTGTTAAAACGTGTTTCTACAAATTGGGAGAAATGGGTAAGACTTGCTTAAAGCAATAGTATTTAAAATGTGGTATGTTTTTATTTATAGAATGTCTTAATTTGGAGTCTTACATGATTGTTTCAAAATTTAAATCGAGCAAATAAGCAGGTTATTAAGAAAGAGAATTGCTTGTAGAATATTGTCCTACAGAAGTATGGCTATCGTAGAATGGAAAAGCTGGGACAAAATACTAAAGGCTTAAGCATGTTGAGAAATGAACCTTGCAAGTTTTACATATAGAATTGTCTATACTATAAGATACTACTACCACATTGTTGAAGTGTTTAACATTAATACCTAGTGTACGCCGACATTAGAATTAAGGGTGCATACATAGGAATGCTAGTAAATTTGAGAATTTACACGGGAGAGGTCTGGCGCAATAGCTTGGCAGTTAAGGGGTCTGGTGCAGTAGCCTAGTAGCTAAAGTCCTCACTTCAACCATGCCGGGATCCCATTTGGACACTGGTTCTAATACCGGATGCTTTGCTTCCCGTCCAGCTCCCTGCTTGTGGCCTGGGAAATCAGTAGAGGACAGCCTAAAGCCTTGGGACTGTGCACCCATGAGGGAGATGTGGAAGAAGCCCCTGGCTTTGGATTGGCTCAGCTCTGGCCATTCTGGACACTGGGTGAATAAACCAGTGGATGGAAGATATTTCTGTGTCTCTGCTTCTCTCTGTAAACCTGCATTTCCAATAAAATAAAGAATCCAAAAAGAATGATGTGGAACACTCAAAAAGACATAAGACACTTCAACAGAAAATGAAATTAGAAAATCAATGCATGATATGAGAAATTTGGCAAGGACTGACCTTGAGGAATTGAACAGATATTACAAAATCAACTGTGGACTGGCTCTTGTGAGCAGCAGGCTGAGCTACTGCCTGTGTACTAATCTCCTATGAGCTCTGATTCAAGTCTTGGCTATTCTACCTTGGATCCAGATGTCTGCTAATATGTCTGCAGAGGCAGCAGAAGAGGGCAGAGGTACTTGGGTCCCTGTCATCTACAAAAGGGACAGAGCTCCAGGCTCCTGGCTATCCAGTGGCCCAGGCCTTGATGTCAGCCATTGAGATGGAGGATCTGTCTCCCCCTCTTTATCTACCTTGCAAATCAAGTATTTCTTAAAGAAAAATTAAAAATGAAAATAGTTGAAAGTCAAGATAAATGAGGATCAACAGAATTAGAAAATATTTGAACTTGAAGACAGGTTCACTATTTTCTAGCCAGCTTTTTAAAACATGTGAGAAAGGGAATGAAAGCAGCCCGAGAGCTTTGAGACCTTACTGAAATGAACACTTTCTTGGAATTCCTGAGAGGAAGAGAGTATGCCGCATATTCAATGAAACAGCTCATAACTTCCCTGATCTTAATAAGTACACCTCCAAGTACAGAAGGCCCATAGGATGTCAATTGACAGGATCAGAAAAGATCCACGTTCCCTTGACCTATTGTGGTCCAGCTCTTTTAAGTACAAACAATTGTTCATTCTCAAAAGGAAAGCACTGTCGTTTTTAAGGGGACTTCCACTAAATGAACAACATTGTCAAACAGAAATTTTATAGGCCAAGAGGGACTTGAATGGTTTAGCTCAAGTTGTGAAGAAAAAGTAAGCCTATCAGCCAAAAATACTTGGCTGAGTAGAACTATCCTGTATAACTTAAATATTCTCCAAAATGAGTGAAAGTCAGGAAAGTCATCAGAATCAACTGGCCTCCTAAAACTTGTTTGAGGGAAATGTACAGACAGAAGCAAATAAAAGGTAGCAGGCTAGCATCATAACATGCAAAACTTCTATTTATTCTCATTACAAAGTCAGATATACAGAGAGGAGAGACAGAGAGGAAGATCTTAAATCTGATATCTCACTCCAAGTGGCCGCAATGGCTGGAGCTCAGTCAGTCCGAAGCCAGGAGCGCGGGCTCCCCATGTGGGTGCAGGGTCCCAAGGCTGTGGGTCATCCTTGACTGCTTTCCCAGGCCACAAGCAGGGAGCTGGATGGGAAGCAGAGTAGCCGGGATTAGAAACAGTGCCCATATGGGATCCTGGCATGTGAAATGTGAGGACTTTAACCACTACGCTATTGTGCTGGGCCCAAAATGGAAAACTTTGAAGCTCACCCATAACTGGATGAAGAATACTCAGAAGAAACCAACTAATTTTTAAGTGGATAGATTACTTACTAATAACAGCTACTTACTGTTACTACTTATTAGCAACAGCTTTGAAAGCCAATGGACCACACTCCCAGGTAAGATATAGTTTGGCTAAATGGATTAAAAAATAACCAAGGATATGTACCTTAAGAAACTCATTAGTAAAGACACACACTGGTGAAAAGATGGAAAAAAATGTTCTACCTAAGTGGAAACCTAAAGCAAGCAGGAGTAGTGCATTAGACAAAATACACTTCAGCCAAAAGCTATAAAAAGATACAAAGATCATCAGATAGTGATCAAGGAATTAATTCGACAATAAGATAGGACAGATTGGGTACATATATCCAATGCCACAGCATGTCATTTTCTTATAAAGCCTTATTATATCTAAAGGGAGGGCCCGGCAGTGTGGCCTAGTGGCTAAAGTCCTCGCCTTGAATGCCCCGGGATCCCATATGGATGCCAGCTCTAATCCCAGCAGCACAACTTTCCATCCAGCTCTCTGCTTGTGCTCTGGGAAAACAGTCGAGGACAGCCCAATGCCTTGGGACCCTGCACCTGCGTGGGGTACCTGGAGGAGGTTCCTGGTTGGATCGGTGCAGCACCGGCCGTTGTGCTCACTTGGGGAGTAAACATCAGACGGAAGATCTTCCTCCATCTCTCCTCCTCTCTGTATATCTGATTTTGTAACAAAATAAATCTTTTAAAAAAACACATACATATCTAAAGGGAGAGTCAAGCTCCAGATCAAGAAAAGTGGAGTTAAGGAATCAACTAACATGTCAGTCAAGCAAAACAAACAAACAAAAAAAAACAAAAAAACAAAAAACAAAAAGAAAAGCAAAACAAATAAAAAAAGATAAACCACAGTTCTAGGGTATACAGACACTGACACAGCATTCATTGCAATAGCTTTAGAATATGTACTTGAACACACTAAACTTCCTCTAAGACCACATATTAAACCACAACAAAAAGTACATCATATCTTTTCTAATCACAAAAATCTAAATCCAGACAAATTTGGTAATTATAAAGCCATAGATTGAGGGGCGGGCCCTGTGACTCAAGAGGCTAATCTTCCACCTTGCACACTGGCATCCATGTGGGTACTGGTTCATGTTCCAGGGGCCTCACTTCCCATCTAGCCCTCAGCTTATGGCCTGGAAAAGCAGTGGAGGATAGTTCTCGTGCTTGGACCCTGCACCTGTGTGGAAGACCTCAAAGAAGCCTCTGGCTCTTGCCTTGGGATTGGCTCAGCTCCGCCTATTGCAGCCATGTGGAAAGTGAACTAGTGGACACAAAATCTTCTCTTTGTAACATCTGCCTTTCAAATAAATCTTGAAAACAAAACCATCTGCAGATTAAATATTATGATCCTGAAATCCAAAGAAGAAATGTGGAAGAAATCCAAAAGAAAACTTAAAAATTGAATGAAATGAAAATACAGCATTTCAAAACTTACATAAGACATCTAAAGAAATACTAAGTAAAGGTTGAAGCATTAAATGCCTACATAAAAAAAATGGAAAGGTTTCAAACAGGTTAGGTGCATTTTGGGTATCTAGAGAAGGCAGAATAAGCTAAATCCCAAAGTTAGTAAAGAAATAAAGATCAAACCAGTAAATGAAGAGAAAAACATGAAAGATCAGTGAAAAAAAGTTCATTTCCAAAAGGAATAAAACCAGCAAACTTATAGACTAACCAAGAAACAAAACACTGAAATGAAATTAGAGAGCTGGCCCGGCAGCGTGGCCTAGCAGCTAAGGTCTTTGCCTAGAACGCTCCAGGATCCTGTATGGGTGCTGGTTCTAATCCCAGCAGTTCCACTTTCCATCCAGCTCCCCGCTTGTGGCTTGCGAAAGCAGTCAAAGACAGCCCAAAGCCTTGGGACCCTGCACCCACATGGGACACCTGGAAGCAGCTCCAGGCACCTGGCTTCGGATCAGTGCAGCACGGGCCATTGCACTCACTTGGGGAATGAATCATCGGATGGGACATCTTCCTCTGTCTCTCCTCCTCTCTGTATATCTGACTTTGTAATGAAAATAAAATAAATGCTAAAAACAGCGAAAAGAAATTAGAGGAGAGCTGAGAAACGAAATCTAACCAACACTAGAGAAAGATGAAAGGTCACTAGGGACTATTGTGAAGAACTGTATATGCATTCATGGTGTTCATTTTACAAAAAACGCAAATTTTAAGACCTTTTTCATCAAGATAAACAGATCTTTAATTCTGTCTTCTACAAACTTTTTGAAACATTGTTTGGAATTTAAAGTTGATCTCATGTGAATTTAGAATAATATCACAGATTGGGGGGAAGAAGGGAGAGGGATAGAAAAATGGGAGAAGTCTGACGGACAAGTTGAAAGTAATGGCTGGGTAGAAGAACTAAGTCCTGGTCTTCTATAGTATGACAAGGTGATGACAGTTACCAGTAACATGCTGTGTGTACATACATATGTGGATGCGTCAACACATTATATATAGCATACAGTTAATACATATAAAGCTAGATGGAGGGAATTTGAGTGTTTCACCACATAGAAATTATCCAAGGAACTACGTAACTAGATCTATTCACCCCCATTTCATCACTACCCAATGTTTGCTTTACATGCAGCAAAACCTTACAGAGTCCCCATGGATGCATATTTGTGTCAATTGATCTTAAAAATGTAAAAAGTTGCACTTAAAATTATGACCACCTTATATATTCAAGTAACCAGAAACTTAAAACATGAGGATTTTAATTGTTGTGGAACATTCAGACTGATTTAATGAGAAAATTATGGAGACATGTGTCTGCTAACTATTACATGCAAACAATTGGAACTATTAGGTTTTGACTGGTGCATTATTTTACCAGCAAGATTCTTTACAATGGTGAAAAATAATCAAAAATTCACCTTTTGTTCTTACAGTCTGCCACAAAGAACAAACCCTCACTTTCACTCCCTCGCTTAACTACACCTCGTGTCTTTTTCCTCCATGGTGATGTGTTATGATTCTTTAGAAGAGCCAAGAGACTCAATACAGAGACAGCTAGAACTTATACGAGAGTTTGGTAGAGTGGCAGGGTACAAAATGATGTAATGAAAAACAGCTATAGTGTATGCAAACAGTCCCAAGATGGAAAGGGATCTAATCAGCAAGATATCATTCAAAATAACAGAAAACTATGAAGTATCTGGGAATAAACCTAACCAAAAATGTAGGAGACCCATTTGAAGAAAACTACAAACTACTTAAAAAAGAAATTGAACAAGACCTCAGAAGATGGAGTAACATCCCATGCTCCTGGATAGGTAAAATCAGTATCATTAAAATGTCTATACTACCAAAAGCAATATATACATTCAATGCAATTCCAATCACATTACCCAAAACATTCTTCATGGAACTGGAAACAATGATTCAAAGGTTCATTTGGAAGCACAAAAACCCAAGAATAGCTAGAACCATCCTGAAGCACAGGAAGTTAGCAGGGCCAATTACAGTTCCGAACCCCTGGACATACTATGGGGCAGTGGTTATCAAAACAGCGTGGTACTGGCACAAAGATAGAGAGGAAGATCAATGGAGCAGAATAGAAACACCAGAAGGGAACCCACACAGATACAGCCAAATAATCTTTGACAAAAAGACAAACGACAATCCAGGCAAATGGAAAGGTCTGTTCAATAAATGCTGTTGGGACAACTGGTTGATATCCTGCAGAAACAAAAAGATAGACCCACATCTCTCACCATACACTAACATCAAATCTACATGGATAAAAGACCGAAACCTATATCCAGAAACCTTCAAACATTTGGAAGAAAATGTTGGAAATACTCTGCAAGATCTAGGGGTAGGTCCCAACTTCCTGAAAAGGACACCAAAAACTGCAATCAAGACACGAACAAATGAATGTATCTACATCAAACTAAGAAGCTTCTGCACAGCAAGGGAAACAATCAACAAAGTAAAAAAGCAGCCCACAGAATGGGAGAATATCTTTGCACTCTACATAGGTGATATGGGGCTAATCTCCAGAATATACAAAGATCTCCAGAACAACCAAAACAAACCACTCAAGAAATGGGCAGACGTTTCACAAAGGAACAAACCCAAATGGCAAACAAACATGAAAAAATGCTCAACTTTCCCTGGCAATAAGGGAAGTACAAATTAAGACAACAATGAGATACGACCTAACGCCAGTGAGGATGGCTCACATACAAAAACCACCAACAACACTTGCTGGTGAGGATGTGGGGAAAAGGGAACCCTACTCCACTGCTGGTGGAACTGCAGACTTCTACAGCCTCTATGGGAATCAGTATGGAGAACACTCGAACAACGGAAAGTCTGCATACCATATGATCCAGCAATAGCACTCCTAGGAATATATCCAAAACAACTGTTACATGAGAAACCAATATGCACTCCTATGTTCATAGCAGCACAAAAAATTGTAAAACCATGGAAGTAACCGAAATGCTTATAAGCAGAAGACTGGATAAGAAAGCTATGGTTCATTTACTCCATGGAATACTACTCAGCTTTAAACAAAATGAAAGGCAGTCTTGTAGCCAAATGGGCCCAACTGGAAACCATAATGCTAAGGGAAATGAGCCAATCCCAGAAGGTTAGATACCACATATTTGCCTTAATTTAAGATGAAATGATGCCAGTTCGAAAAACAGTACCTGTAAATTGTAGTATTATTCCAAGCCCAAACAGTCTGTAGCTCATGCAATAAGATATTGTGATGTAACCAATGAACCAACAATCAATGTGAGTCAAACTGCTTATGATCTACATCAAAGAATTGTAAAACCTGATATACTTTTAAGACCCTATGCTACTTGGAAATGGGGTGGGAGAGCAGAGAAATCTTCCATCTGCTTAGAATGTGAGGAAGACGTGAAGTATAACCTGTCAGGAATGGAACAAGTAACTCAAACTACAAAGACATATAGGGGGAATCAAGAGCGATCCTGACAATCTCTTAACAGGTCGTACACACAGAGCAGGGGGACACCCCAGAGTGGAGCAGGTGGAAAGGAGGAGGCTTGTATCCCAACCCTGTAGACTCCCGGATCCTCACCAAGGACTACATCCCAACCGCCAAGAAGAACATAGGGAATTGGAGTGCCTTTGGAGCCTGAGAATTCTGAGGTCATCCACCCCCATCTGGATCTCCCACATGGGATGGAAGAAGCCCAAATCCTTCCTGGCAGGATCCAAGGTCATCGGAACAACAGCCAGGAGCCCTGAGCAGTCTGCAGAAACAGAAGAACAGTAAACTTCGTTTGGGACTAGGGAGAGGAGCTTTCTCTGATCCTTACTTAGTCCCAACTTTGGATCCCCACCCTCTCCTGCAAGGACCATCAGGGTCGCTGCAGAGACCCCCCCCCCCAAAAAAAAAAAAAAAAAAACATTAGGATAGAGAACAACAAGGAAAGCTTAGAACCAGGAGGAAATGGTCGGCATGGACTCACAGATACCTTACTAGGCAGGACACAAAGATTGGTTACTCCTCACTAAGGCATTGAAGATTTCTCTGCACACCCCTCCTAAAACTGGTCTGCACCTCAACTGTTGATAAATGCCTTGTCAGAGTTATAAGCCAGTTTAGACTATCCTAAAATCTGCCGAGTTCAGCAACATTATGTTTTAACACTATAAACTGCTAAATACTCCAATGAAAATAGACACGAGACAGCTGAATAGTACCCTATAGCCATTTTAAGGTGTATAGAAGCCGGTTCCGTGTATAAACTAAAATTGAAATGCCAATGAAGTACTCACAGGATGTGGTTAAGAACTTGCATTTTAACGTACTGATTACTCAATACCATGTCAATTAACTCCATAATGTTGTAAATTGTTGCTGATGTTTTGTTGTGGCTTTTAATTGATTGGCATGATATTCTGCCAGCTCTATTTTCAGACCAGAGATGGTCTCCCCAAGAAACCTGGAGTTTATCTGGACAATAAGATGCTGGACACTATGCAAACTATATGGTTGCTATGAAAGAATCTTGACTTAATTTGAACTGTAATACTGCAACAAGGTGGAACAATCCACCATGGGGGGATGGCATGGGGAGGGGTTGGGGGAATCCCAGAGCCTATGAAACTGTCAGTAATGCAACGTACTTCATAAAAAAAGTGACGGAATTGTAACTCAAATAATCCACAGGTCTAATTTTCATTGTAGTTAGACTTCCTCTAGGGCTAAGAAGTAGGTCCATTGTCTAATTTGATCATCATTAATTTCCCACTTTTTACCCACAGCTGTCCAAAGAATAAAAATCCAAAACACATCTAGCCAGAAGGCAGAAAATACAAGCTAAAAATTATGGAATTCTCACAAGTTGGGTACTTAACCAGGAACAGGTGTACTTTTCCTAACATTGTTGAGCTATAGAACTCACATACACTGTCTCTTTCAACCAGTCTTTAAAATGTTTGTGGAGAATGATCATGAAAGCCAACATATGGATTTCAAGTCTGCATGGAAACTTCTCTTTTGACTCCATTTTTACGGACTTTGTGAAGCATCCCACTTCCTACTTCCTCAAACACCTCCACGAGGCAGAGAAGCGCCAGACTTTCATCCTTGTCTGATCTTCTCCTATCTCGGTATTGAGCGTTTGAGCATTACTCCCACGTTTGTCTACACGAGGAATGTTGCTGGCCAATGCTGACAAATTAACGTCTAGTCCAGCTCACGTGTCAGTTTCTCTATCATGCCGTAACAGTAAATAACTTCAGAAGTACTCTCAACATTATGGCTTTTCTAGAAATCACTTGGTCCCTAAATGATGGAAAACAATCCTTACTGACGTGTATGCATAATTCCGGTAAGGCAAATCTCACTTGGAATCCACACAGCTCGTCAGAAGCTCCGAGATCAAGAATGATCTACTAGGTGATGCTAGGGAACTCGGGGCTATGCTTAACAGACGAAGCTGTAACAGCCTAATGGAAAATTGAGACATTTGAATTTTTAGTAGGAAATGAGCTAAAAGCAGATAACTATTTAAGAACCTTAATGGGGTGAAGTTCATGCTCACACAAGCCATCTTTCTTTACAATTCTTGCTTGCGTGTGTGTTTAGTAAGTTTCAGCCCCGTGCATATGGAGTAATTCTGACAGCCTAGTTATCCTTGAAAAAAAGGCCAGCATTGGTTTAGGAATGGGCTACCAACATGGGATATGTTCAGCTCACAATGTACTGGCCTTCAGTATTTTAGTTGGAGAGTTAAGATTTTGGACCTGGTGAGGTGGCCTAGCAGTTAAAGTCCTCACCTTGAATGTGCAGGAATCCCATATGGGCACTGCGTCTAGTCCTGGCAGTCCCGCTTCCCATCTGGCTCGCTGCTTGTGGCCTGGGAAAGCAGTTGAAGATGGCCCAAAGCCTTGGGACCCTGCACCCACGTGGGAGACCTGGAGGAGGACCTGGGCTCCTGGCTTCAGATTGGCTCAGCTCCAGCTGTTGCGGCCACTTGGCGGAGGGAATCATTGGACAGAAGATTGTCCTCTCTCCTTTCTACATGTCTGGCTTCCCCCCCAAAATAAATAAATCTTTAAAAAAATATTCTTACTGTAAAGTCAGATTTACAGAGAGGATGAGGAGACAGAAAAATCTTTCATTTGCTGAGCCACTCCAAGTGATTGCAACAGTTGGAGCTGAGCCATGAGCTTCTAGGTCTCCCATGCCAGTACAGGGTCGCAAGGCTTTGGGCTGGCCTTGACTGCTTCCCCAGGTCACAAGCAAGAAGCTGGATGGGAAGTGGAGCAGCCGGGATACAAGTGAGCGAGCAGCCCTGTTGGATCCTGGCACTTGCAAAGGTGTCGACTTTAGTCAGTAGGCTACTGCTCCAGGTCCAGTTGGAGATTTGTCACTCAAATGTTTATGGTTAAAGATCCTGATAAGCCATAGAATGTGTTTACATGTAAAATAGTAGCAAGTGAGTACAGCATGGTTTTGCACATGATTTCCTGCACATCTGCAGGTAAGTAGTTCAACAGTTGTTCAAATGATAGCAGACACCATCCCTCTGACAATGTATTTCACTGGAACTGTTCATCTTATTGAGAGTTTCTGGCAGCAAAGCATGATATTCCAACAATTCCTTCATTTTGCTTGACTGAAAAAAAGAAAAATCTGCCCAGTGACTGCAGTAGACCTTGTTCTTAAGGTAAGATTACCAGGGAACTAAGCAAAACCATACACTCAGAATATTTGATTTGTTGATGTCCGTTTGGCATTGGTAGGGGACTTGTGCATTGTTTTCTGCAATAGAAAACATGGCATCACACAGTCAATCTTTCCAGGGCTTCAAGGAACTGGCCTCGCTTCTCCTACCCAACTCTCAGTAGACTGCAACTGAGAATTACAGTCATGTTTTTGGAGTTCTTTGAGGTTAGACAATGTGATTTCAGTCTCTGGCTCTTTCCACAAACCAAAATTTATAGTCAGCATTTATTGATAGTTTTACGCTATTGAATAATTTTCAGTCCTGTAAGACGTCGGAGAGGATGCTGGCAAATGCTTTCCTCCTATACATCACTCCCAAGTTACTTAGCTCCCCTCAGTACCTTCCCGTCAGCATTCCAAGTGCCTCATTTACTCCAACTCCCTGGTTTCTGATGAGATGGAAATAGATATTTTAAGAGGGTCTTCTCTCTCTCTCTCTCTCTCTCTCTCTCTCTCTCTCTCTCTCTCTCTCCCTCTCTCTCTCTCTCGCTCACACACACACACACACACACACACTCACACACACACACACACACAAGAAGTCATAGTATATTTCTCCCATGGGAAGGGATGACTGATCAAGAAGGATGGCTGTTTTAAATTTTATTATTTATTTGAAAGAATGGAGGCAAGTAGACACTTGCCTCTTATACTTACTGAAATAAACCAGTCCCCCAAAGACAAATGGTTTCCTTCCTGTTTGTTAGCTAATACAGAGTACAGAAGTGCAATATGACTGAAACTGACACCTTGAGATTTGATTAATGTTTATAACCCTCATCTGTACTCTTGAGAAATAGTTTTTTTTCTACTTACTACTTGTGGAATTCTTTAATGGAGGATTAAACTTGTGGTTATAAACTCAAAGTATGCTGCAGTGAAAAGTTAAACAAAAATTATAAAGGAAGGAGGAGAAAGGGCGAGAGTGTGACAGAAGGCTAGACAGGTTGGGAAATATCATTATGCTCTTAACTTTAAGTAAAATACAAGGAATGTATTCCAGTTAAATAAAACTTTACAAAAAAGAGAGGAGAGTAAGAGAATAGAGAAAGATTTTCTATTAACCGATTTAATCTCAAAATGCCTGCCACAGCATGGGCTAGGTCAGACCAAAGGCAGCTGTCAGATATCCATCCCCAGGTGTATGCGGATGGCAGCAACCTAGCTGTTCAGATTATCACTTGGTTACTTCCAGGGTTCATTAAGATGAAGTTAGTATACTTGGCATATGCTTGCTAAGAGGGAATCTCAACTGAACTTGGACTATGGTTACGCAACAAGGTGGAGGAACGCACCATGGGGGGACGGTGTGTGGAAGTGTTGGGAGAATCACAGTTCCTATGAAATTACAACACAATATAATTAATGAATAAATTTAATAAAAACAAAAACAAAAACAAAAACAAAACAAAACAAAAGATGAAGTTTAGAGCCCACAGTTGAAGCGGCATGGTAATCAAGACCCCATGATATGGGCTACAGGAGTCCTCCAGCATCATCTTAATCTCTGCCAACATTTGCCTAGGGATGATATTTTAAACAGTTTAACCATAATAGTAGCAGGAACTAACTTAATCACATGCCTTTAGCAAGTAGGAAAACAAAATGTGAAGCCTGGACTTTGCCACCCAACATCCCTCCCCACGACCTCCCCTGCCCTGGCGCTTTACCTTAGGTTCCCTAGTTTTGGTGTTTCTGCTATGTGAAGTAGGATTCGAGTTACAGCTTTTCCATGAGCCAAAATGAGTTATGAGCACTTCATGTATTTGTCAAGAAACTTCTCTGTGCCTTTGTTTCTCATCTGTTGAATAGGATCACTGATTCCTACCTTCTGAAAGTCAGTGATAGTGTGCTTGGTGTAACACTTGGCATGCAGAATGCAGCATTGTTGTTGCCATCTGTGGATCCACTTGCAAAGTATTAATCAGAAATTGGATTCCCTACATATTAAGTGAATATTTCTCAAATTTGAAATCTAAGAATAGGATGGCTTATCTGTAGGTCCCTTAGTTTAGGGACTGCTATGCTGCTGGTTTGACCTAGGCACATAGAATGTACATATCAATATGTAATATTGTACCAAAAGACATACTCATAACCCAGGCTCAGAAATGACTAATCAAATCCTCAAACAGCATCAAGTGCTCATATAGAGAGTATGAAAAGTACAGGTTCACAAATATTTCTTTTCCACATATATTCTTTATACAATGTTAACTTTGTTATGGGATAATAGCTGAATAGTTCCTTTTGTCCTTGCCAGCAAAGTGACACAACAAGAGGGTAACAGAGCCGGCATTTCTCAACATGCTCCTCTTTATTTTTCTCTAATTTAAATGTAGGCATCCCAGACTGGACGAGTCACTCTTTATGGACCTAAACTGCTCAAATAGTGGACAATTACTTAATAATTCCTTCTCCAACTCTCTCCCCCATATCCGGCCACATGCTGTGATGCATGACTGCTGGCCTTGTCCGAAGGCTTCTCTAAGCCAGTGACTCACCATAGCTCTATTATCATGAAGCCAAAGATCAGCAGTCTCCTTAAGTACAAACTATCGCTGCAAGTTTGATCAGTTCCTTTATTGCACGAGTAGGTACTGTTTATGACTCGGCCAAAACTTTTCTCATGGCAATAACAAACACAAATTAAGGATAAAGGGCCCGGTGGTGTGGCCTAGCGGCTAAAGTCCTTGCCTTGAAAGCCCCGGGATCCCATATGGACGCCGGTTCTAATCCCGGCAGCTCCACTTCCCATCCAGCTCCCTACTTGTGGCCCGGGAAATCAGTTGAGGATGGCCCAATGCTTTGGGACCCTGCACCCGCATGGGAGACCTGGAAGAGGTTCCTGGTTTCCGGCTTCGGATTGGCGCGCACCAGCCATTGCGGCTCACTTGGGGAGTGAATCATTGAATGGAAGATCTTCCTCCCTGTCTCTCCTCCTCTCTGTATATCTGATTTTGCAATAAAAATAAATAAATCTTTAAAAATAATAAAATAAAACAGAAGCCAAGAAGCAGCTCTAGACTTACCAGCCATGCAAAAGGGAGACGCATGCTTGCAGTCTGCCCTTTGGAACGAATTCAGGACCTTGGGCTGTAATAAAATGAATAAATCTTTAAAAAAAAATTAAAGATAAAAAGGAACACTCTAAGTAAATGTACTTTTAAACCAAAAACCTTATTTTTTTTCCCAACAGTTTTGATAGGTTGGCAGGGGAAGAGTCTACAACAATGTTTGTGTGAGTGCACTTCAAGACACCAATGGGAAAAAATGGAAATTAAGTGCAAGTGCAAAAAAACACTTGAAATCTCTGCAGTTTTTTGTAATTTTTTCCAAAAACTTGAAGACCACTGGGTTCATGGATTTTAGGGCTTTTTCTTTTGCACCAAACTTCTATTTCAATTGCACTTTGCTAGAACTTTTTACCCACTCTTGCAGATGATCTCAAATCCATCAAAACAAACCATCTCCATGGATTTTTCTTCAACTGAGTCTCAGTGGAAGAAAATTCAAGGGTACACAGTACTTACTTCCACCTGATTTTCTAACTTCATAGCAACATTACTATGATACTCAAAATCACCATTACTTTTTCTATTGCTTTAAGATATTGAGATGTGACATCTCATTTCTAGTCAAGTCAGGCTTAATTATTTGGATCTACTTTCACTGATAAGCAGTAAAGCTAAATTTAAAGCATCTTTCTTAGCACCTGAAAAGCTGGCAAAACAGTATCTGGCAAAAACTGACAGGACAAAAAAGAACCTCATGCGATAAAACCTGAGAGCTGCTTTTGTGGGCTCTGTGACCTGAACACATTTGGAAGTGACGTTTAGGAGAGGGTCAGACATCAGAGCCCTGTGTCTGCTGGAAGTTGAGAAGCTACTAGCAGACACACTCCCAAAAGTTACCACTGGACATCAGTTAGAATAAATGAGACACAGTAGAGTCCTCATATACCCTTCCAGCCCGAGATTATATAGATGTATTTTTAAAGATTTTTCTTTGTAAAGGCAGATCTATACAGAGAAGGAAAAATAGGAAGATCCTCCATCTGCTGATAAAGTGACAATGCCCCGAGCGGAGTTGAGGTGAAGCCAGGAGTTAGGAGTTTTTCTGTGTCCCCAGGATCTGGGCCATCCTATAGTGCTTTCCCAGGGTGCAAACAGGGAGCTGGATGGGCAGTGGAGCAGCAGACACGCAGTGGCACCCATATGGGATCCTGGTGACTTCCAGGCAAGGATTTAGCCACTAGGCCACTGTGCTGGGTCCTTGGGATCATAGTTTAAGGGAATTAATTTCAAGTCCTGAGCATCAATGAGGGGGTCGCAGGTGGGTAGAGAAGAGGTAAATCCTCTCCAAAGAAGTTAGTTTTCTGAGACCTCCACATTTATTGCTATATACAAACTTGCAAAATAATCTGTATGAAAGATTAGGTACACCAGGAAATAGGATATCAAGAGTGAGAAAAAGCAGAAGTAGATCCACGAATTGCACATTGAGAAACAGTAACCATGGGAAATGTGATCAACATTGTCTTTAAAGCAATAAAATACAAGCATATTTAGAAGCAGAAGCAAAAGACATGGACTTGAAAATGATCTACTAGAACTTCTGGAAATGAAATTTTATACACAAAGTATTACCAAGTCAATAGATTTAGTCAATTAGACATACTTGACATGGGCAAAGCAGGCAGGCAGTGAGGGACAGGAAGCTGAATACTGCCAACACCCTAGCCATCCGCCCTGCCATCTCCTCCAGGCTGTTTCCACATGGCCAAAGCCTCAGCAGACCTGCTCTGCATCCTGCAGCTAAGCCTCACTTTGCATCAGGTACCAGGTGTCCTTAACCACCATAAGGAGCTCACCACACATACTATAGCTACACTCCTTATGCTAGAAGGAAAATGTAACCCCAGCCAGGTGGGGAAATTGTCCCTTTTGAGATTGCCTGCACACATATCTGAGTGAGGACTGTCCTTTTGTCCTACTGTTCATCTGTCTCTCCTGTGTGTTCTTACTTGTAGAATGACAAAAGCCTGCGGTTTAAGTCTAGCTGGGGAGGGGGCGGGTGGGGGGGGCTGGCGGGTGGGGGTGCGGGAGCTGAGCCTCTCCAACTACCTCCAGGGCTCCTGAGCCCTACAACACCACCAGGAGGCTGCATTTCCAACCACTAGTAAACTGAGATCAAAACCGTTGTAGAGCATGGTGGTGCAAAACATGTCAAGAGACAAACAGAACTCCTGACAGGATGGTTGAAAATGAATCCCAACCTGTTTAATCTGAGTTCTAGGATTTCCAGAAAGAAAGACAATGAGCAGAGGTAGTCTGAGGTTTCTCCAGAGTAACTGTCTACACATTTTTTTAATACCAGTTATTTCTGCAAAAGCATCTGATTTTCATGAAAACAATCACTGGAAAACTATTTTGTTACTTTAAATAAAAATGACAGCATTGTAAAATAACAGACAGCAGTTCCCGGGCTTGGGAAAATATAGCACTACACAGGTGAAACATACATAAATCATATGATGGGGAACAAGAGGCCCTGACCATAGGAGTATCTTTAGCTCGGTAGCAACGAGCAGACAGCAGTTACCGGGCTTGGGAAGCATTTTGCCTTTGCATAGGTGTTGCACACAAAAAGGCATACGATGGGGTACAAGAGGCCTAGACCCAATCTCACAGCCTCTGCTGTTCCTCTGCCAACAGATCAACCTGCAGTTACAACACAAGGGTGTCCACCCGCTCATGTGCATCAGTAAAGTCCTATTGTTCCATAACTCTGGCAGTCTGTACCGCGACCTTGTTCATTGTCACCAAGGTAACTGGTGGTGGCGGCTGCTATGTACTGGCTATGGTGGTTGCCATTATGCCAGTCTGTTTTATTCTTTATCAGGCCAACGAGGCCTCTCCGTCAGTCCCAACAGACACAGGCAGGATTCAGGGCAGGGGCTGAAGGACAGCAGAATTGCAATTGCCATTCCAGCACGCTGTCAGGGTGCACTGGAACGTGGTGTCATTTACTTCAGAGGTGTTTTCTGTATGTGAGAGAGAAACATGCGGATAACACAGGCAGACACAAGCTTCAAATTCAAGGATCTGAGGTTCACCCACGTGAGCGAGTCCTCAAGTTCAGAGGAATGATGGAACTAATAGATTCCACAGGAATCATTGCATTCCTAAAGAAGGGAAAACGGGGTGCTTGTCAGTCATGTCCAAACCCCACAAAGCTGCCACGTAGAGAAGGTGGGTATTTTCCCTGTGGTAATAACAGGGGAATGATAAGCAAAAGCACGGGCAGAGATTATGCTATTTATAAAGGGAGGGCCAGACCCCCAACAGCTGGGGTCACACACCAGACAGTCTGATAGTCTGGTTAAAATAGAAACTGGCAGGAAATGTCAGAACCTGGTGCTCATAGCAGAAAGACAAGATAAAGAGAGGGGTGCTTCACAAATACTAACATACTTACTTAATATATAAAGGCCTAATATACCTGCCTGAGGGGGAACCTCTCACGGAGGCCCCAGCAGAGATGGAGAGGGATTCCGAGGGGGACCCTTGGGCTGAGGACAAAGCAGATGGGTTCCTGAGTGGGACCCTCTCGCTGAGGACACAGCACAGAGAGAGGGGAGGTCCAAGAGGGACTCTCGCTGAGGCAAGAGCAGAGGGGGTCCCAAGAAGGACCCTCTCGCTGAGGCCCCAGCAGAGAGGGAGGTTGGTCGGAGGGGAAACCTCTTGCTGATGCGTCAGCAGAGGGGGTCCCGAGGTGGTCCCTCTCTCGCTGAGGCCCCAGGAGAGGTGGTGCCCAGGGGGACCCTCTCGCAGAGGACCCAGCAGAGAGGTAGTGGGACTCATGGGTTCCTCTCACTGAGGCCCCAGGAGAGGGGGTCCTGAGGGGGAGCCTCTGGATGAGTCCCCAACAGAGAGAGGGTCGGGCTCTGATGATCTCTCTCGATGAGGCCAAGGCAGAGACAGAGAGGTGGGTCTGGGGGGACCCTCTCACTGAGGTGGCAGCAGAGTGGGTCCTGAGTGGAATCCTCTCACTGAGGCCACAGCATTGAGAGAGGAAGGGTCCGAGGGGGACACTCTCGCTGAGGCTCCAGGAGAGGGTGTCCCGAGGGGGACCCTCCTGCTGAGGCATCAAAAGGGAGGGAAGGGGGCTCCGGGTGTCCATTTCGCTGAGGCGCCAGCAAAGGGGGTCCCTAGTGGTACCTTCTCACCTAGGCCCCAGCAGAGAGGTTAGGTGGCTCCGGGTGTCCCTCTAGCTGGGGCTCAAGCAAAGGGGTTCACCGGGGTTCCCCTTCGCTGAGGCCCCAGCAGAGTTGGTCCCAAGGGGGACCCTCTCGCTGAAGCCCCAGCAGAGAGGGAGGGGTCGCCAGGGTTTCCCCTCACTGAGTCCCCAACAGAGGGGGTGCCAAGGGGGTCTCTCTCGCTGAGGCCCCAGGAGAGGTGTTCGCCAGGGGGACCCTCTTGCAGAGGACCCAGCAGAGAGAGTGTGGGACTCAGGGGTCCCTCTCACTGAGGCCCCAGAAAACGGGGTCTTGAGGGGGACCCTCTGGCTGAGTCCCCAAGACAGAGAGGCTTGGGCTCTGAGGATCTCTCTCATTGAGGCCCCAGCAGAGGGGTTCCGAGGGGAACCCCCTCGCTGAGGCCCCAGCAGCGAGGAAGGGGTTGCCGGAGGTCCCACTAACTGAAGCCCAGGTAGAGAGAGAGGGGGGTCTGAGGAGGACCATCTCGCTGAGACCCAGGCAGACGGGCTCACGAGATGGACCATCTTGCCCCAGAAGATAGGGAGGGAATGGGGGGGGGCAAGGGTCCCTCTCACTGAGGCCCCAGCAGATAGAGAGAGAGAGAGAGAGAGAGAGAGAGAGAGAGAGAGAGAGAGAGAGAGAGAGAAGAGAGAGGGGGTGGGCGGCCGATGGTCCTTCTCCCTGAAGCCCCAGCAGACTGGGTCCGGAGGGAGAACCTCTCACTGAGGCCCCAGCAACAAGGAAGGGAGGGTCCAAGGGGGACCTTCTCCCTGAAGCCCCAGCAGAGTGGGTCTCAAGGGGGACCCTCTTGCTGAGGCCCCAGCAGAGGAGGTCCAAGGTGGACGATCTTACTGTGGCACCAGCAGAGGTGGCCCCGAGGGAAAACCTCTCGCTCTGGACCCAGCAGAGGGGGTTGCGAGGGGGACCCTCTCTCAGCGGCCCCAGCAGCGAGGGAGGGGAGCGCCGGGGTCCCTTTCGCTGAGGCCCAGCAGAGGGGCTCCAGAGTGTGACCCTCTTGTTGAGGCTCCAGTAGAGACAGAGGGGTTATATGAGAGGGGTACCCTCTTCCTGAGGCCCGAGAACATGGCGTCCCAAGGGTTACCTCCCTGCTGAGGCTCCAGCAGAGAGGGAGGGTGTGTCCGAGGGGGATGCTCTCACTGAGGTCCCAGCAGAGATGGAGGGGTGCTCGGGGGTTCGTCTCGCTGAGGCCCCAGCATCTAAGGAGGGGGGCTATGGGAGTCCCACTCGCTTAGGCCGCAGCAGACAGGGTCCCCAGGGGGACCCACTCTCAGAGGCCCCAGTAGAGATAGAGGCTCTGGCTGGGAGGGTCCCTCTTGCTGAGGCCCCAGCAGAGGTTGTCCCGAGTGGGACCCTCTCACAGAGGCCACAGCAGTGAGAGAGGGAGGGTCCGAGGAACACGCTCTCACAGAGGCCCCAGCAGAGGGGCTCCCCAGGGTGACCCTCTCACTGAGGCCCCAGCAGCTAGGTAGGGGGGCTGTGGTGGTCCCTCTTGCTTAGTCCCCAGCAGTGGAGTCCCGAGGGGGTCCCTCTCGCTGAGGCCCCAGCAGAGGGGGTCCCTAGGGGGTCCCTCACTGAGGCCCCAGCAGAGAGAGGGAGGCGAGGGTCCCACTCCCTGAGGCCCCAGCAGAGAGAAGGGGTGGGTACAAGTGCTAACTTCTCTCGGGGCCCCAGCAAAGAGAGAGAGAGAGAGAGGGGTGCCAAGTGTCCCTCTCTCTGAGGCCCCAGCAGAGGGGGTCCCTAGGGAGACCCTCTCGCTGAGGCCCCAGTAGAGGGTGTCTCAAGGGAGTTCCTCTCGCTGAGGCCCCAGCAGAGACGGAGGGGTTATCCGAGGGGGACCCTCTTCCTGAGGCCCGAGGAGAGGGGGTCCCGAGGGGTACCTTCCTGCTGAGGCCCCAGCAGCTAGGAAGGGGGGCTCTGGGGGTCCGTCTCGCTGAGGCCCCAGCAGCTAGGAAAGGGGGCTCTGGGGGTCCCTCTCTCTTAGGCAGCAGCAGACGGGGACCCGAGGCAGACCCTCTCTCAGATGCCCAAGCAGAGATAGAGGCTCTGGCTGGGAGGGTCCCTCTCGCTGAGGTTCCAGCACAGAGACAGGGTCCTTCTCGCTGAGGCCTGAGTAGAGGTTGTCCCGAGGGGAACCTTCTCGCTGAGGTCCCAGCAGTTAGAGAGGGAGGGTCCGAGAGTGACCCTCTCACTGAGGCCCCAGCAGAGTGGGTCCCCAGGGTGACCCTCTCGCTGAGGCCCCAGCAGAGAGAAAGGGGGGTCTGAGAAGGAACCTCTCGCTGACCCCAGCAGAGGGGATTCCGAGGGGTACCTTCTCCCTGAGGTTCCAGCGGAGAGGGAGGGGTTGTCCCGCTGGGGACCCTCTCGCTGTGGCCCCAGCAGAGTTGGAGGGGTGCTTGGGAGTCCTTCTTGCTTAGGCCGCAGCAGCAGAGGGGGGCGCTGGGGGACCCTCTCGCTGAAACCCCAGCAGAGGGGGTCTCAAGGGAGTCCCTCTCGATGAGGCCCCAACAGACTGCCAGCCGATCAGGGGCCTTCAGAAAGTTCATGAAACCTTTACAGCTTACCAAAAGACATGCATGGGATGTAAAAACAAACTTCTGCCCCAACCCCCAATAAACTTACTCTTCATCTCATTCCCCATGAACTTTCTGAAATACTCTCACATAATAATGTTCATGCAGACATGACTGCTTAGAAACTACGATAAGGCACCTTGGTACACACTTTTCAATAATCCTTTCAGGTTAGGCACAAATAAACAATGGCTGCTATGGGAAAATGTATATTCATGCCATCAGTACACACACTGTGAATACATTTCCATTTCAAATTGGTTTCCATTAGGACTGTGGAAAATTAGACGCGTAGTTTACCAAGGGAGTTGAATGATATCAGTTAGTCTAAGACACTTTTCTCATAGGTGCTCGTAGCTAAGTCGTTAGGGATCTGCAAGGAACAGGATGGCTGATGTGTTGTTTGCAGTGGTTTCCATGTTCATCCTCCGACCAGGCTGCCAGACACCTGAACGCACAGTCTCCCAGACGTCTCTGACCTCTCTAGGGGCCACCCCGCCAGACCACTCCGCCAGACCACCACCTGTTCACTCTCCCTCCTCCCATCATGGCTTGCTGGCCGCCCCGCTGTCTGAGAATGCTGCCACTAAAGTCTAGCCCTTAATCCGATCCAGTAACGATTCACTCAGGCCCAGGAGAGTCTGGGCAGGGAGAATTTCCTAAAATGTAAAACCTGCATCATAAAGGCACTGAGGTCAGCAACCATGGCTGAGGGTCCCTGGAGCATCGCCGAGGAGGAGAGGGGCCCGAGGACCAGTCTGACCTCACACACACCTCTCACAATGACGAGTCTGTCCCCACCTTTTCCTCCTCGATTTGTGGAGGCATAGTTGATGAATATATTTATTCAAAGCATACGTGCGCTAGCTTCATATTCTACATAAAAGAGTACTTTAAAAAGTTAATGGAAAGCAGAACTCAAAGCTGAGTTTTGAAATGCAAAAATTCTGAAATTCTATACTTCAAATAGCTCGTGGGCTATGCAGGAAAAACTACGGATGTCACCAAATGTTGGCGTGAAAATAAACACATTTTCATGTCACGTTCTTCACCCTTTTGGAATGCACTGTAAAATGATCGCCGTGCACCAGGCCGATTCACACCCATCACTCCAGTTACTTCTCTGTGCGTCGTAATAACATTTAAATTCTACTCTCAGCAGATTTCGAGTGCACGTCATTGCACCTGAACGTGCTGGCACTGCCCAGTAGATCCCCAGAACTTGTCCTTCTTATAAACTAACTTTCCACAGTGTGACCAACATCTGCCCGTGTCGTCCAGACCCTTTCTCTGGTCCCTGCCCTCAAGGTACTTTCAATTCCACCTGTCAGCGGGCCAGCCACACAGGACCTGGGTCTGGCCTCCTTCACTTCGCATCACGTGCTTTGGTGTGACAAAGTAGCCAAAGTAGCCATGAAATTCAAGGACGGCATTACCTCATATTTTCTTCTCAGGTGCCTGGAGAAGCTTTCAAGGGCTGTGATGATGGCAGAACCATTTGCGCCCTCTGGCGCCCCTTCTGGGAATGGAGCAGAGAAGCCTTCTGAACAGAAAGAAACATTGCAGAAAACAAATTGCTCAAAGTAGGTGTAAGCAGCCCATCCGCTACCCAGAGAACTCAGCCAAGGCTCAAAGGTGCCCCCCCAAGGCCGCCCCGCTGTGACCCCAGCAGGGCTGGTCTTGGATGCACCAGATCATTCTCCCCAGTTGCTGTGAGATGACTTTGAAAAAGCTCCAAAAAAAAAATTGAAATCTGAAGATATCATTATTTGGGTACAAAACAATTTTGAAAGGCACCCAGAGCGTTTCTGTAATACACATTTTTTGTCAGCTTTCTCAAAACTGCCTCATACAGTCGTTTTGAAAGCAAAAAAAAAAAAAATGTGGTTGCTAACCATGAGGGAGGGCAGAGACCCGAACAACGGGGTCGGGAGAGGCACAGCCCGCGGCCACTGCTTAACACTGGCCGGCAAAATCCTTCGGTCTGGTCCTGCCAAGGCAACTGTAGGTGGGATTTCAAAGCCAATCTATTACAGGTTAATTTTTAAGTTGGTAATTCTATGTGGCCCACGAGGGATGTTATAAATATCCAAATGACCCTTAGCAGGAAAAAACCAAAAATTTTCCCACCCTCGTTAGAACACTCAGTTCCTGAGAAATTACAGCTATCAAAATGCTAGCAGGGGATGGTGCTTGCTCTTATCTGTAATTTATGCAACAGTTTATCTTTGGAAGGGAAAAACTGCTTAGTCTTCAGGCCTCTGCAGCTACTCTGATCTTTTAACTGGAACTCCCTTGCAACCCAACTGGGCCGGTTCCGCCTGCACGTTTTATCTCGTTCTCACCAGGACCTCCCACTGGATGTGGGGTGTTAGCTGCCACGCGGGGGGATCCTGGCACGTCGCCTTCTAATCTGGACTGTTTTGACTTTGCTGAACTCTCAGATGATACATCTAAAGAGAAACACAGCACATCAGGGACTATCCCCCGCACACACACATTCCTTTGGTCTGAAATGCATCGTGTCCTATTTTTGAAAATCCCAGTTAGTATCTATCCTTGACAGCAGGAAGGAAAACCTGTCCCCTGTTCATTGCTGAGTATGGATCGTCTGCCCCATGCACCAAGCTGAAGTCCACTGCTGCTTGGAGGAGGACCCTTGGGGACAGGGCTTCCTTTGAGGAGGGAAGACACGTGTAGGGATGTACTACCTTGCCAGGTAGGGACTCACCAGGCAGTGTTCCCACCAAAGCAGGAACAGGAATTCTCAAAGCCACACGGTTGCAGGGCAGGTGCTCTGGAGTGCGCCACGTGCTGGCCAACACTGGCACTGCAGCGTGGCCCTGGGGGCTCCCAGCTGCAGGTGGACACCTGGGCTCCTTGTCCCTGGCCTCTGCAGTCAGGCTCTCCTGGTCTAGTTGCTGTAGCCATCTGGGATGTGAATCAACCCATCAATAAGTCTCTCTGTGCATTTGCCTTTCCAATAAATTTTTAAATGTTTTTAAAGACTACATAGGTAACATTGAACACACTGGCTAAACTAAAGCCATCTCCAAGTTGGCCAGCACGGTGTGCTGGCAGAGTCAGGGGTACCCTCGCTTTCCTAAGAATACACCTGTCTTCATTCCTCTGGAAATTTAAACTTTTGAAACGCGAGGAGCTCCTGAACATACTTTGGGTCCAAGTTTTGGTGAACACAAATTGGTGTCCATGGTTCACTGCTAAACTCATACTTCTGATTTAAAACAAAAACCACCACTTGAAGAGCCTTGCTCTGGGGTGCCACCTTGTGGCGCAGAGTGGTAGGACGAACGGACGTCCCTGAGGGCTGGGCTGTAAGCCACATCTTCCCAGCAGGATTTGCAGTGTGTTCCCCAGCATCGTTCATTCCTTCCTTCGCGCTACTCTTGTCTGTGAAGTACTGACCCCATGAGCAACTAGAGATGGTATCTGTCACTGACCAGCCCAGCCTGAAATATCTTTGGAACGAGCACATCTAAACCTTTACAAGTCGACCGACGGCATTTCTGTGTGATTCTGTCTAGATGCTGGCCTGCGTTTTGAATCAGCCCAAAGGTCTTCATCCATTGCTAGGGTTCCCTGCTTTTCTTATTCCTTACTCAGCATACAGTCAGTGAAGGCCTCTACCTACAGGCTCTGGACCAGGCACTCAGAGCCCTGCTGAACGAGGAGCTAGCCGCCTGCCTCCTGCACGGTTCTAGAGGCCTCTCCAGCCACACAGATGCAGGAGCCCAGCACAGTGGCTTAGCAAGCTAGCCCTATGCTTGTAGTGCCAGCATTCCATATGGGCACTGGTTCAAGCCCCAGGTGCTCCACTTCTGGTCCAATGTCCTGCCTGAGGCCTAGGGAAGCAGAGGAGGATGGCCCAAGTTCTTGGGACCCTAACCCATGGGGGAGACCCAAAAGAAGCTCCTGGCTCTTGGCTGCAGATCGCTTCAACTCTGGAAATTGCAGCCATTTAGGAAATGAACAGTAGATGGAAGATTTTTCTCTGCTCCTCCTTCTCTCTCTGTAAACCTGTCTCTCACGTAAAAAAGTAAATAAATCTATGACTATTTTAAATTATAAAATTGCCCTATTTTCTTGCAGTCCTCAGAGTACAGCATGCAAACTTTAAACACTTAAGCACACGATGAATTTTGACTGAGGGCAATGTTAGGAATCTGTAAAACACTTGAAATGCCTCAAAGGCTGCGGTTTTGTTTTTCTGAAGAAAACTCCCTAAGTTTATCCTTTGGGGAAAAGTGTAGCTTCCTTATTCCCCGAAACAGAGCCAAGGCAGGAGCTGGCTCAAGGACATGAAAGCGCAGTGTTCCATCGCACCTGCACAGCCATCCCCAAAATACACCCAGGGGAGACACAGTCATTGCTAATACTTTTCTGAAAGAGACCATGAGCTTACCTACTTTTCTCACATAAAATGTACAGCCCAAGAAATGAGATCTTTGAGAAAGGGGCTCTAATTTGTCTCAGAAGTGAAAGAGAAAAAAAAATATTTTTCCAAAGACAAACCAAGAGGCCTCATCGACCCTGGGACCAGTCCTACTACCAAACTCTACAGGGAGGCCTATGCTGAAAGGCTCAGAGGCTAAATCCTCACTTTGCATACACCATGATCCCACAGGGGCGCTGGTTCTAATCCCGGTAGCTCCACTTCCCATCCAGCTCCCTGCTTAGTGGCCTGGGAAAGCAGTCGAGGACAGTCCAAAGCCTTGGTACCCTGCACCCGTGTGGGAGACTCAGAAAAGCCCCTGGCTCCTGGTTTCCGATTGGCTCAGCTCCACCCATTGCACCTACTTTGGGAATGACCAGAGGGTGAAAGATTGTTCTCTCTGTCTCTCATCCTCCCTGTAAATCTGCCTTTCCAATAAAAAATAAATCTTTAAAAATAAAAATATAACCACCATGAAAACACAGGCTGGTACCAAATTCCCTAACAGAACAGATGCACCAAACAAAAGTGGGAGAGAGCCCAGGCTTCACACACAGAAAGCTCCCAGAGTGCAAGGGTGAAGGACAGGAGAAGCAGAAAAGAACATTTAAATCAGCCACCAAAACAGCAGGGATTTGTTTTTGTCTACCAGCATTAACCTTGAATGTAATAGGTTGTTTCCCAGTTGAAACATACAGGTAGACCAAATCATTTTAAAAATCAAATAAAATTAAAAATAAAAAAAGACTCAATGCCCTGCACAGATCCCTAGGCATTGATACAAGGTTTAAAGCAAACTGACCTTCTAGCCACTCAGAGAGCTTTTCATCTGGCAGGTGGAAGACACCGTTTTCCTTCAGCACACGTAGGGGGACGAATGTTTTCTAGGCTGGGACAGGCCACAGAGTCTCAGCACATTTTGAGAAACTGAAATCATACCATGTATCTTCTCAGGTGACAGAGGAATAACACTAGAAATCAACATCAAGAAACATGGAAAACTGAGAAATGGGACAGCATGCACCTCCGCGACCAATGGGCCATCCAATAAATTGAGAAGTAAACAAAAATTCCTTGGAAGCAGGAAGTTTATCACAGTAAACGCACAAAATAACTGGAAAGAGGTTAAACTAATGATGCAGGGGTGAGAAAAGCAAAAACAAGCTGTAGGAGAAAAGCAACTGGAGATGAGAAAGGCACCGCTACCACGGATACCACACATCCACAAGGCTCCTAAGAAATGGTTGTGAACAACATGCTCATCAATTGGAAAACCTGGAGGGAATGGAAGAATTCCTGGATAAACAAAACCTATGCAAAATAAATCAATATGTAGAGTATCCAGAAAGACCCATCACAAGTGACAGTGAGAAATTTCAGAGTTCCAGGGCCTGAAGGTTTCATAACAGAATTCTACAAACTAGTTAAAACAGCACTATCTCTAACACTCCTACAACTATTCCAAAACGCTGAGGAGTTCAGAACTCTCAAACTCCTTTCATGAGGGCCAAGTTACTCTGATGCCAAACTCAAACAAAGCTACAACACCAACAGGAGACTGCACACCAGGATCGTTGATGAGCCTGCTCAAGCCAACAGTGACACCAGACACCCAACACTGCATTAAGATCATACGTCGTAACCGAGAGGAATTTATCCCAGTGTGGCTCAATATTTACACATCAGTTAATAATCACATCAATCAAATCAACAAAAGCCGTGAGACCTCAACAGAGCAGAAAAGCTCTTGCAATTCAGTGTCTCTTTGTGATAAAAACTCACCAAAAAATTAGGTAAAGAAACAACCTTCAAAACTATAACAAAGATGGTATATGACACACACACAGCCAAAATTACATTGAATCGGACAAAACTCAAAAACATTTCCCTTCAAATTTAGAAAAACAGGATGTCCATTTTCCATACTCTAATAATGCTGCAAGAGTTAAAGCAACTAGGGAAGAAAAACAGAAAAAGAACATTGAAATTGGAAAGGAAGAAATAGTGTTTATAGATGACATGACTTGCATACAGAAGAGCCTAAACACTCCATGGCAAGTTAGTTGATCAACCCATTCAGTTGATTCATAAGTTAGAAAATCAACATGCAAAAACAATAGTGTTTTTTTTTTTTTTTTATTGTTAATTATTTTGCATTATGTGACAGTTTCATAGGCTCTGGGAATCCCCCCCTCCCTCCCCCTCCCCTCCCCCCGGTGGATTCCTCCACCTTGATGCAGTATTACAGTTCAAATTCAATCAAGATTCTTTCATTGCAAACATATACCAAGCATAGAGTCCAGCTACTTATTGTCCAGATTGGTTGAATAGTTTCTTGGGGAGACCTTTTCTGGTCTGAAGTTTGAGCTGGCAGAATATCATCACAGTCAATTAAGAGTCCCAATATAACATCAACAGCAATTTGCAATGTTATGGAATTGACATGGTTTTGAGTAACCAGTGTATTAAAAAGAAAAAAAAAAAAAAAAAAAAAAAAAAAAAAAAAAAAAAAAGGAAAACAAGTCCTAGCCACAACCTATGATTAGCTCATTGACATTTCAATTTAGTTCATATACAGGACCGGCTGCTCTATACCTTAAAATGGCCATAAGGCACCATTCAGCTGTTTCGTGTCCATTTCATCTTAGTATTTAGCCAGTTGTTGTGTTGAAGTAAAATTTTGCTGATCTTGGCAGATTTTAGGATAATCCAGACTGGCTTGTAACTCTAACAAGATATATGTCAACATTTTAGGTGCAGAACATTTTTTTTTTTTTTTTTGGGGGGGGAGTGTGCAGGAAAATCCTCAGCACCATGGTGAGGAGTAAAACTAATCTTTGTGACCCACCCAGCGAGGCATGAGCCAATCCATGCCAGCTCTTTCCTGTCAGATTTCAAGTTCTACTTTCTGTTGTTTATTTATTTTAGTTTTTTTTTTTTTTTTTTTTTTAGTTTGTATGATTGTTTGTTTGCTGTGAGGGGTTTTCGAAGCGATCCCGATGGTCATTGTGAGGGAGGGGGGGTCCAGAGGTGGAGCCAGTCTCGGACCAGAGAAAGCTCTCCTCCCTGGTCCGGAAGGACGTTTATTGTTCTTCTGTTTCTGCAGACCACTCAGGGCTTCTGGTTGTCTTTCCGATGACGTTGGTTTCTGCACTGTAGTGTTTGGACTTCTTCCATCCCCTGTGGAAGCTCCGGTTGGGGGTGGGTGACCTCAGAGTACTCGGCCTCCGAGGGCATCCAATTCCCTGTGGCCTCCTTGGCAGTTGGGATATAGTCCTTGTTGCTCGTATTAATAGTTTGTGGTGAAGGTCTGGGAGTCTTCATGGTTGGGATCCAGGCTTTCTCCTTACCACCTGCTCCACCCTGGAGTGCTCCCCTGCTCCACGCACATGACCTCCTGTTAAGAGGTTGTCAGGATCGCACCCGATTCCCCCCTCATGCATTGGTATAGTAGTTTTATTGTTGTTTAGTGCCACTTTGAGTCTGTTATCTATGAATTACCAGATTTGATCTTGATAGGCTATATTGTACTTTTTTCTCACTCTTTTTATGGTCCTGAAAGATTTCCCTGCACTCCCCCCCATTACAGGTTAACATAGCGTATTGAGGGTATAGTAGGTTTTACAGATTTTCGATGTAGATCTTAAGTATTCTGACATTAATTGTTGGTTTATAGATTATATCGCCTTATCTTATTGCATTGGATACAGGTTATAAGAGATTGCACTAATATTACAATATACAGGTACTATTTTCCAAGTTGTTCTCTTTTCATCTCAGATTAAGGCAAACATGTGGTATTTAACCTTTTGGGATTGGTTCATTTCTCTTAGCATGATGGATTCCAGTCGGGCCCATTTGTCCACAAAGAATTGCATTTCGTTTTTCTTAATAGCTGAGTAGTATTCCATGGAGTAGATGAACCATAACTTTCTTAGCCAGTCTTCCACTGATGGGCATTTTGGCTGCTTCCAGGTTTTTGCGATCGTAGATTGTGCTGCTATGAACATAGGTGTGCATGTTGGTTTCTTGAGTAGAAGATATTTTGGATATATCCCAAGGAGTGCTATTGCTGGATCATATGGTATGTTGATTTTCAGTTGTTTGAGTATTCGCCAAACTGATTCCCATAGAGGCTGTACAAGTCTACACTCCCACCAGCAGTGGAGAAGGGTTCCCTTTTCCCCACATCCTCGCCAGCAAGTGTTGGTGGTATTATGTATGTGTGCCATCCTTACTGGAGTTAGGTGGTACCTCATTGTTGTCTTCATTTGGATTTCCCTTATTGCCAGGGAACTTGAGCATTTTTTCATATGCTTGTTTGCCATTTGGGTTTGTTCTTTTGTGAAGTGTTTGCCCATTTCCCATGCCCATTTCTTGAGCAGTTTGTTTGTTCTGGTGTTTTGGTTTCTCTGGAGATCTTTGTATATTCTGGAGATTAGCCCTCTATCACCTATGTCGTGTGCGAAGATCTTCTCCCATTCTGTGGGTTGCCTTTTTACTTTATTGATTGTTTCTCTAGCTGTACAGAAGCTTTTTAGTTTGATGAGGTCCCAATTGTTTATTTTGGTCTCGATTTCTACTGCATTTGGAGTCTTTTTTAGGAAGTGAGGGCCTACCCCTAAGTGTTCCAGTGTGTTTCCAACATTTTCTTCCAAAAGTTTGAAGGTTTCTGGATGTAGGTTTAGGTCTTTTATCCATTTAGATTCGATCTTGGTGTATGGTGAGAGATGTGGGTCTATCTTTTTGTTTCTGCAGGCTATTAACCAGTTGTCCCAACAGCATTTATTGAACAGACCTTTCCATTTGCTTGGGTTGTTGTCTGTCTTTTTGTCGAAGATTAATTGACTGTATCTGTGTGGGTTTCCATCTGTTGTTTCTATTCTGCTCCACTGATCTTCCTCTCTATCTTTGTGCCAGTACCAGGCTGTTTTGATGACCACTGCCCTATAGTATGTCCATAGATCCGGTACTGTGATTCCCCCTGTTAAGTGCCTGTTCTTCAGAGTGGTTCTGGCTATTCGTGGTTTTTTGTGTTTCCAGATGAATCTGTGTATCATTTTTTCCAGTTCGATGAAGAATGCTGTGGGTAATTTGATTGGGATTGCATTGAATGTATATATTGCTTTTGGTAGTATAGACATTTTGATGATATTAATTTTGCCTATCCAGGAGCATGGGATGTTGTTCCATCTTTCGAGGTCTTGTTCTATTTGATTTTTGAGTGTTTTGTAATTTTCTTCATAAAGGTCATCTACGCTTTTGGTTAAATTTATTCCCAGATATTTCATGCTTTTCTCTGTTATTTTGAATGGTAGCTTGTTGGTTAGATCTTCTTCCATCTTGCGGCCATTTGCATACACCATGGCTGTTGATTTTTGTTCATTTATCTTGTATCCTGCCACTCTGCCAAATTCTCGTATGAGTTCTAGGAGTCTTTGTATTGAGTTTTTTGGTTCTTCTATGTAGAGAATCATGTCGTCTGCGAATAGTGAAAGCTTGACTTCTTCATTTCCAATTTGGATTCCTTTGATTTCTTTGTCTTGTCTTATGGCTTCTGCAAGTACCTCTAGGACTATATTGAATAGCAGTGGTGATAGTGGGCAGCCTTGTCTTGTTCCAGATCTCAGTGGGAAGGGATCCAGTTTTTCTCCATTTAGTATGATGCTGGCATTGGGTTTTTCATATATTGCTTTGATTATGTTGTGGATTGTTCCTTCTATCCCCACCCTGGTTAGGGTTTTTAACATGAAGGGGTGTTGAATTTTGTCGAAGGCTTTTTCTGCATCTATTGATACTATTATATGGTTTTTGTTTTTCAGTTTTTGGATGTGATGTATCACATTTATGGATTTTCTTATGTTGAACCATCCCTGCATTCCCTGGATGAAACCTACTTGGTCTGGGTGGATGATCTGTCTGATGTTTTTTTGTATTCTATTGGCTAGGATTTTGTTGAGAATCTTAGCGTCAACGTTCATCAGGGAGATCGGTCTGTAGTTTTCCTTCTCTGTTAATTCTCTATTCGGTTTGGGGATTAAGGTGATATTGGCTTCATAGAATGAGTTTGGAAGAGTTGCTTCCTTTTCTATTGTTTTGAAGAGCTTGTAAAGGATTGGGGTTAGCTCTGGTTGGAATGTTTTGTAGAATTCTGTGGTAAAACCATCTGGGCCTGGGCTTTTCTTTGTTGGGAGCTCTTTAATCACTGATTCTATCTCTGATTCAGTAATGGGTTTATTCAGGTCTTCTGTTGCTTCTGGGGTGAGTTTTGGTAAGTGGTGGGAGTCTAGGAATCTTTCCATTTCCAAGTGATTATCGAATTTGTTGGCATATAGTTCTTTGTAATAATTTCTAATTATTTCCTTAATGGTATTAGCGTCTGTTGTTATGTTGCCTTTTTCATCTTTGATACTGCTAATTCTTGCTTTGTCTTGTTTTTTCTTTGTCAATCGGGCCAATGGGGTATCTATTTTGTTTATCCTCTCAAGGAACCAGCTTTTTGATTCATTTATTTTCTGAATGGTTTTTTTAATTTCTTTCTGGTTTAGTTCTTGTCTTGTTTTGATAATTTCTTGTTTCCTCTTGTTTGTGGGGTCTTTCTGCTGTTGCTTTTCCAGTTCCTGGAGGTGTGTCCTTAATTCTTGCATTTGTTGCCTTTCTTGGGCTTTGACGTGCGCGCTTATTGCAATAAACTTACCACGCAACACTGCTTTGGCGGTGTCCCATAAGTTTTGGACTTTTGTATCTGGGTTTTCGTTGATTTCCATAAATTTTTTGATCTCGTCTTTAATTTCTTCTCTAACCCATTGTTCGTTTAATAGCATATTGTTCAGCCTCCAGGAGTTTACATGTTTCCTGGGACATTTTGAGTTGTTGATTTCCAGTTTCACTCCGTGATGGTCTGAGAAGGTACATGGTACGATTCTGATATTTTTGTAATTAGTTAAACTTGCTTTGTGTCCTATTATGTGGTCTATCCTGGAGAAGGTGCCATGCACTGCTGAGAAGAAGGTGTAGTCTGTGGCCTTAGGATGAAATATTCTATAGACGTCTACTAGGTCCAGTTGTTCTATTGTGTGTGTGAGATCTGTGGTTTCTCTGTTGAGCTTTTGCTGCGTTGATCTATCTATTGGTGTTAGTGGGGTGTTCAGGTCTCCCAGAATTATCGTATGTTCATCTATGTCTCCCTTTAAGTCCAAAAGTAGTTGTTTCACGTAGCTGGGTGCATCCGGGCTAGGAGCATAAATGTTAAGAATGGCGATTGGTTCTTGTTGGATCCTCCCTTTCAAGAAGATGTAGCGCCCTTCCCTATCCTTTTTGACATTTGTTACTTTGAAGTCCGTATCATCTGAGAATAGGACTGCCACACCAGCCTTTTTTTCTCGTCCATTGGCATGGAATATTTGTTTCCACCCTTTCACTTTAAGTTTCCTGAAGTTCCTTCTGGTTAGATGTGTTTCTTGCAAGCAGCATATAGTTGGGTCCTGATTTTTAACCCAGTCTGCTAATCGGTGCCTTTTGAGTGATGAATTTAAGCCATTTGTATTGAGGGTTAATATTGAGAAATTATAATTTTGCCGTGACATATGCCTGTGTTTTTGAGGTTGTTGGTAATTGATTGTCGTTTCTGTGGATGGACTTTATTGAGATCTCCCTGATTGCCATCCTTGCTTATGGCTTGCTTCCTTTTTCTCTGGGAGTAGCGCATTTCTAAGGAGATTTTGTAGAGTTGGTTTTGTGTTGGCATATTCTTCTAATTTCTCTTTGCTGTGGAAGTATCTAGTTTCGTTCTCGTATACAAATGAAATCTTTGCTGGGTAGAGTATTCTTGGTTGACAGTTGTTCTCTTTCAGTACTTGAAAGATTTTGTTCCACTCCCTTCTTGCCTGGAGCGTCTGTTCTGAGAAGTCGGCAGTGATTCTGATGGTCCTGCCCCTAAATGTAAGCTTCTCTTTGGTTCGTGCTAACCTTAGGATTCTTTCTTTGTATTCATTGGAGGGTAGCTTGATTACCACGTGTCTTGGGGAGGATCGTTTTGGGTCCACCCTGTGGGGAGTCCTCTGGCCTTCCTGAATTTGGATTGGGTTCATGTTCCAGGTATTTTGGAAGTTCTCCTGCATAATTTCCTCAAGTACTGGTTGTATGCCTGTCTCTCTTTCCACTCCTTCTGGGAGCCCCATTATTCTGATATTTGACTTCTTGATGTTGTCGTTCATCTCTTGGATCGTCTTGGTTGCCTTGTGTAGTTGTGACTCTAGTTGGTTAATAATCTGCCTGTTTTCATTCTGGGAATCTTCCAAGTCGGATATCCTGTCTTCTGCTGCTGTAATTCTGTTGCCTAAGCTCTCAACTTTGTTCTTCAAGTCTAGGATCTCGTTTTTGAGCGATTTTGTTTCTGTGACTATGTGGTTTTTAAAATCTTTGAGCTCGTCCCATCGCTTTTCATTGTCTCTGAAGAGTTTTATAATTATTTTTCTGAACTCCTTATCAGAGACGTCTTCAATTTCTTCATCTGTAATCTCTGCGATTGACCAAGCTTTATGGTGGCTTTTTGGGGCGGAGCAAGCTGTGTCTACGTCACTAACTCTCTTATTTCTTCCCATATTTGTGGCCCAAGGTGTTGTTGGATTCTCACCCTAGTCTAGTGTTTGTTTTTGAGAGACCCAGGCACCAGCTTGCTGAGGGGTCTCCAAGCGCTATCCTGTAGAGATCCGAGCGTGCAGGCGTGGAGTAGCAGGGTGCGGGAATTTTCAAGGCACTTTTGGTGCGTCTCCAGTACACTGGACCACAGGGCGCCACTTCCAAGGCCCAGCAGACTCAAAGCGCACTCTCAGCTTGTCCCCTACACGTATGAGACCACAGGACGTGGGGGAATGAAGGCACTCTGTGTGCGCCCCCTTTGCGCAGGAACACAGGGCACAGAGGATTCTAGGTGCTTTCTCAGTGTGTCCCCAGTGTCAGGGACTGCAGGGCGTGGAGGTTCCAGGCGCTCTTTGGGAACGCCTCCTGCACGCGGGTCCGCAGTGCCCTCCTGATGTGTTTTCCAAGCACAGGACTGTAGGGCGTGGGTTGTTCCAGATGCTCTCTAGAAGCGCCTCCTGCGCAGGTCCGCCCACCCCAGCAGCACGGGACCGCCCACCCGAGTGCAGGGGACCGCCCCAGCGCTTGCACAGGACCGCCCAGCCCAGAGGCACACCCGGGTCCGCACAGTCCAGAGGTGTGGGTTCCTGTGGATCAGTACCGCCTAGCTGTGTGCCAGTCTGCAAGGCACGGGGGAGTATTCAGTGTGCCTTCTGCCTTTCTCCTCAGCGCACAGGACCGCTGTGCGTCAACTCCAAGACAGTTTTGGCAGTTTTAAGGCACTTGCCTTGTGTCCCCAGAGGCTGGAGTCGCCCGGGGGGGGGGGCGGGTGGAGGGGTGGGGAGATGAGTACCAAGGATGTTCAGGGTCTGTGCCTGCCGCTGGAGAGTTAACTCCCGGAGCCTCCGACCCACTGCTGCCCCTACCCAGCTCCCTCAAACCTCAAGTTCTTGCAGTCTGCCTCTGCCTCTGGTGAGGACTTTCGCCGTGGGTGCTGCTCCTGGCGGCTGCAGCGGGTCAGGGTCTGTGGCGGGTATGGCGGCTGCCGGAGGTTTCTGTGGCTGCTGTGTCTCCTGCGGCTGCAGGGGCGGCTCCCAGCGCGGCTCCCGGCGCGGCTCCCAGCGCGGCTCCCGGCGCGGCTCCCGGCGCGGCTCCCAGCGGCTGTGACTCAGCAGGTCTGGAGCGGAACACCGTCTTCCCTGCCTTGTCCCGTTTGTTTTCCTGGTTGCTTTTCCGAATTTTGTGGATTTTTTTGGCTCCACACTGTCCTGGTAACTTCACGCTCCTCTCCCTGCAGGTCTATGCTGCTCCACTTACGCTTTTGTCACGTTCTATCCCTCTCTGTCTGTGAGCTCCCTCACATCCATCTTCCTATGTCGGCCATCTTGCGAGTCTCCCCAACAATAGTGTTTTAATATACCAACAGTGATTTTAGGAAAAAATCAAGAAACAATCCCATTCACAATAACTAAAAACTTTAAATACCTAGGAGTACATGTTTTTAAAGATTTATTTATTGGGCCCGGTGGCATGGCCTAGCGGCTAAAGTCCTCACCCTGACCACGTCAGGATCCCATATGGCCGCTGGTTCTAATCCCAGCAGCTCCGCTTCCCATCCAGCTCCCTGCTTGTGGCCTGGGAAAGCAGTCGAGGATGGCCCAAAGTCTTGGGACCCTGCACCCACATGGGAGACCTGGAGGAGGTTCTAGGCTCCTGGCTTCAGATTGGCACAGCACTGGCCGTTGCGGTCACTTGGGGAGTGAACCATCGGATGGAGGATCTTCCTGTCTCTCCTCCTCTATGTGTATCTGACTTTCCAATAAAAAATAAATAAATCTTAAAAATATTTATTTATTTACCTGAAAGGTAGAGTTACAAAGAGAGACAGAGAGACAGACAGACAGAGAGATTAATCTTCCATCCACAGGCTCACTTCTCACATGGCTACAGAGGCCAAGGCTGGGCCAAGCTGTAGCCAAGTACTTCTTCTACATCACGTGGGTGCAGGTTCCCAAGGACTTGGGCCATCTGTTGCCTTCCCAGGCTATTCCCAGGGAGCTGGGTCAGAAGTAAAGCAGCTGCAACTTGAACTGGTGCCCACATAGAATCTTGGAGTCACAGGCAGTGACTTAATCAGCTATGCCACAATGCCAGTCCCAGGAGTAACTTCACCCCAAAATGTGAAAGATCTCTACAATGGAAATTATAAAACAATGATGGAAGAAATAACCAAGACACACACACACAAATGTGTATTGGAAGAATCAATGTCATTAGAGTATCCATACAACTCAAAGAAATCTAGATTCAGCAAGTCCCTATCAATATACCAAGGACATTCTATACAGAATTAGAAAAACACAATTCTAGAATTCCTATGAAATTGAAATATCCCAAAATAACCAAACAAATACAAAGCATCCCCCTCTTTTTCCTCCTCCACAAATCAAGCAGGTGTATCATAATACCCTATTTCAAACAGCACTACAAAGCTACAGTAATTAAATCAGTATGGTACTGACATACAAACACATAAGTCAACCAAAAAGGGAACTCAGAAATAAACTCACATATATGTAGTCCACTGACTGCTGACAAAGTGCCAAGAACATACATTACAGAAATGGTGGTCTTTCCAATAAATGGTGCTAACACAAGGAACGCAGAATGAGAGTCCTGCCTCTCTTCATGTACTCAAACCAAAGTCCTAAATCTAAGCCCTGAACTATGAAAGCATTAGGAAAAAAAATGTAGGTGAAAAACACAAATATTTGGCTAGACAATGATTCCTTGGATAAGACCCCTTTAAAGCATGGGCAACAAGAGCAAAACTAGGGTCTGCACGGTATCCTAGCGGCTAAAGTCCTTGCCTTGCACGTGGTGGGATTCCATGTGGGCTCTCTGGTTCATGTCCCAGCAACCCCGCTTCCCATTCAGCTCCCTGTTCATGGCCTGGGGAAGCAGTCAAGGTCGGCCCAAAGCCTTGGGACCCTGCACCCGCGTGGGAGACCTGGAAGATACTTCAGACTAGCTCAGCCAGGGCAGGGTGTGGAATGTACCCAGTTGGGCTAGACTGCAACACCCACCAACAAGAGCTGAGACTGCAGGTAGGCCACACTAGGTTGGGTTGAAGCACCTGCCAGCATGCACAAGATCCAGGACTAAGAAAGGTTCTGGTAGGAGAACTTTGGGGACTCCTTTGTTGGGCTGTAGCTATCACTGGGGAGTGACAAGAGCCAGAGCTGGGGGTTGGATTGGGCTGAGCAAGCCTGCAGCATCCTTTGGCATGCATGTGGGCTGCGTTTGGAGGCAGAGCACACTGGGCTATGCTCCAGCATCCACTGGCACTTGCAAGAACCTGAATGGCTGTGGGATGGGCCATGCTAGGCTACAATACCCACCATTCAGTGCCGGGACCAGGAGCCAGCTCTATCAAGTGGGGCCGCAGCAGCCCCCACACATGTGAGATTAAGATCTGGGGATACAAAATAGGTCTGATGGGAATTGAAGAACTCCTCTGCTACGGTGCAACTCCTAGTAGTTAGTGTGAAAGCCAGAGCTAGGGGCAGGCCAGACTGGGCCAGTCCACGACATATACTGGCACAAACGAGAGTCAAGATGGGGCTCAGGCGCAGCCGGGTTGAAACATAACAGCCCCCAGTTCATATGCGGGTTGGGAGTGGGCCAGGCCAGGCCGGACTAAGCTGCCACACCACTGACAAGTGCTGGGACTGGGCACAAGCCATAACAGGCTCAATTGTAGTAACCACTGACAAGTACAAGATCTGTGTCTGGGAGTGGATCTGGCAGGGAAACTGTGGGTACTCCTCTGCTAGGCTGCAGCTCTCACTGGTGAGGACAATGGCAGGGCTGTTGGAAGACCAATCTGGGCAAGGTGGTAGCACCCACTGGCATGTGTGTGGGCTAGGTCTGAGGTGAATCGGGCTGAGCTAACATGTAGCACCCATGAGTGTGCTCAAGAGCCAGATGGGATGCAGGACAGACCAGGCTAGGCTGCAGCACAAGCCAGCAACACACAAAAACCAGGATTGGATACAGGCCTGGTGAGGTTTTTGGAGGTTGCCCCATCTAGGCCATGGCACCTGCTGGTGTACAGGAGACTGGGCCTGTGGCAGGCTTAGCTGGGCTGGGTTAGGCTGTAGCATGTGTCAGTTTGCATGAGAGATGGGGCTGTGTAGCACTGACCAGGTAGATGCATTCACTAGCATGTGTGTTGGCTTGTGCACGAGACAGGCCACGTCTGACCCTGGATCATCAAAGGACCGTCTGCAATTCCTGGGTGCTGATGGAGTTTGACAGCAAGGAATGGTACTTCCCCCCTCCTCCCCTGCTGACACAGGAAGAAAAAAAACATTAAAAAATATGTCCCACTCACCCTCCTCCATACCTGAACCCTCCCACCCTAATCAGAGGCCCACTTGGGCATCCCTTTTGACTGTATAAACAATAGTAAATAGGAAATTTAAAATTAAAAAAAAAGAAAACTCACCAGAGTCTTTTTTATTGGCAAGGTTACTAAGAGACTGTGGGCAAATGAAACTCATAAAACTAGATATTAGTGTGCAAAAATTTAAATGAGCCTCTTTCACTGAAAAAAAAAATCAATGCAAACTGAATTAAAAAATAGTTGGAAGCTACTGAACCATTACACTCTTACAAATAATGGGGGCTTGGACAGCAGCCTAGTTGGCATGGCAGCCTAGTGGCTAACTCCTCTCCTTGTAAGCATCAGGATCCTATATGGGCACCAGTTCATGTCCCAGCTGCTCCACTTCCCATCCAGCTCCCTGCTTGTCGTCTGGGAAAGCAGTCGAGGATGGCCCAAAGCTTTGGGACCCTGCACCCGCGTGGGGGACCTGGAAGAAGCTCCTGGCTCCTGGCTCCTGGCTGCAGATCAGCTCAGCTCCAGTCATTACAGCCACTTGGGGAGTATACTGCCAGATGGAAGATTCTTCTGTCTTTCCTTCTCTCTGTAAATCTGACTTTCTAATAAAAATAAATAAGTTTTTTTTCAAAAGAAGAGAAAAGTAAGATAAATATTTCCTGTTACTGTGCATGGGAAGGCAGAAGAGTGGCTCCAATGCTTGGGCCCCTGCTCCCATGTGCGAGTGCTGGGTGAGGTTCTTGGCTTCAGCCTGGCCTGGTCCTGGCCGGTGTGGTCATTTGACGAGTGACCCAGAAAATAGAAAGATGCTTTTTCTCTGACTCTCCCCATCTCCCTGTAACTCTTTCAACACAGCAAATAACTAAGTAAGTTAATCTTTTTAAAAAGGAAACAAATCTAAAAAGACATTTTTCAAAGAAAGACAATCAAATGCCAACGGGTATACCGACAATACTCTCAACACTGTTAATAACCAGGGAAATGCAGACACCACGGCATGTCACTGCATCCAGTTAGCATGGCCAGCATCGAACAGAGAAAAGGCAGCGAGGACAGGTGAGAAGGCGGAGAAAAGGAAACCTCGGGTTTATGGTTGGGAGTGTGAGTCAGCACAGCCATCGGCGGAAACCAGGCCAGATACTCCCCAGATTAGAACTCGAACTATCTGCGGGGAATGAGACATCACACAGTATTTCACACATATGTGTAATTTTTGTTATTATATATATATATATATATACACACATATAATTTTATTTATTAGTTAAAAGTTTAAAAAACTTTTAAAGACATTTAAGATAACAGATGGAAGATGGCTCCCTCTAACCAAGCCTTTCAAATAGACAAATCTTAAACACACACACAAAGGAATGCCTAGGTGTTATACTCGTTCATTACATTAATATGTTAACATCGTAGCTAGATGTTATCATATAAAGGTGGCTGTATGATGTCACCTGGAAACTTGCCTACCACTGTAACTATGAGAAAATAAGAAAAACTGCCTAGGATATTTCTTACAAACTGTAAGTGACCTGCATATGTGGGGATGAGAACCCCCTCTGGCAGCAGGTCACCAGGAGTGGCTGGGCAGGAGAGGGCTGGATGGGAGCCAGGTCCCAGGCTGTCCCTTCCGTGGCCCCTGTGGGGCTGGCGACGGGCCAGAGCCCCAGTTTCTCCCTTTGACTTCATGGACCCTTTGGAGCTGGCAAGGTAACTCGCCCTGCTCACCTTGAGGCCTGGCAGCAGTGCCCTGCAAAGCGTTTGTGTCTGCTGTGATCTGAGTACCAGTCTGGATGAATTTCACTTCATTCTGGGAGAAACAGTGTATTCTCTCACCTCTGTCTTCCAGGTTCTGCAGCTTATGTTTGACACTCGCATTGTCCACTAGCGACTCTCGGTTCCCAACCTTAAAGACAAATAAAACACAGCTGACTGAGAAATATATGAACATACTTTTGTAACTGATATGTAAATGTTATATAATTACACACATATACATATATATGTAGTTATGCATGTGTGTATGTATACATATGTGTGTAACAAATGTAGTAGTCCCTTAAACATAACAAGCTCATGTTATGTGAATACATTAATTCTGGAGAAAGAACAGATGAATAGCCAACCACAAAGTAGCATCTTAGAAGTGTGATTGTGGGGTCTTGGGTGAGGCTGCCACCGGAGACGCCCACATGCTATATTACAGTGCCTGGTTGGGGTTCTTGCCACTCCACTTCTGATCCAGTTTCCAGGAATATGCATTTTGGGAGGCAGCAGATGATGGGTTAAGTACTTCAGTTCCTGCTACCCAACTGGGAAGCCAGGATGGAGGTCTAGGCTCCTGGCTTTGCCCTGGCCATTGTGAAATATGGGAGAGTGAATCACTCTCACTGTGAGCTCACTCACTCTCCACTTTTCAAACACATGACATTTTTGTAAAGGTACCTTGGAGGCGTTTTCTTCAGCCTCTGAGCACTCCCTGGAAGAGAACCCACTCAGCAGCCGGGGACTTGCATATTCTGCATGTGAGGAAGAGGAGGTTCCAGTGAACAAACACACCAGCAATGAGGCATTCACATCACACTACTGCTCTCCATAGTAAACCCAGTTCCTTAAAACTGGACATAGTGCTAAATATAATCCCAATGTTGCATTTTCAAGATGTTTGTTTCTTAGATTCGTAGTTCTGTAGACAAAACAGTTAATCACCTTGATGCACTAACTCAACAATGTTGGTAGCTATCCATCTGGGTAAGGTCACCCCATGAGTCTTCTCTTTTCTCCCCAAGGACCCCCTCCGTATTTCTTCTGACTCGTGTGTGTGAGACATGATTTGACACATGTGTGCTGTGTGAGATTTGTCATATTAACACCGAGGTCAACATCCACGCTGTGTCTCATATCCCTACCACTTGTTCCCTCTCCACCTGCTCACTCGGCGAGGGGTGTGTAGTTGCTTTTCACATCCTATTAAGAATGTGACAATTCCCATAGGAACGTAGACATCTTTCTGATATACCATTTCCCTTGGATGGAATCCCACAAGGGAGACTGTCATATTGTCCCATTTTTAATTTTTTGACAAACTCCTGTAACTTTTCCCTCTGTTGGCTGCACTGATGTGTATCCCACCGACAGACACCATCCCATCCAACACTTCTGCTCGTCCTTCTGCACTAATCACCAAGCAGACGTGAAGTTACGGCTCATTGTGCTTCTAATTTCATTCCCTGGTGTTGAGTGCCTTTTCACATTCCTGTAAGCTGTCTGTATGCTTTCCTTAGTCAACTGTCTATTCAAATCCTTTGACCATTTTGTGTAAATTAGGTTACTTGGACTTTTTGTCTGTTTTGCTGTTGAGTTGTATGAGTTGTGTATTTTTAACACTATATCTTATATATTATCCTTATATACTCATCATATACCTCAGATATATGATGTAAAAATATTTTCCCTAGTATCACCACTGTGGGAGGGCTAAGCAGTGCCACCATCCAGTATGGGCACCAGTTCAAGTCCTTACTGTTCCATTTCCCATACAGTTTCCTGCTAACATGCCTGGGAAAGCAGCAGCAAATGGCTTGAGTGCTTGGCCTCTGTGTCCATACAGGAGACCTGGAGGAAGTCCCAGGCTCCCGCATCAGCACGGCACAGCCCCAGCTGTTGTGGCCATGTGGGGAATAAACCAGCAAATGGAAGGTCTTGCCCTCAATCTCCTTTCTAATACTGCCTTTCCAATAAATAAATTCATCTTCAGGAAGAAGAAAATATTTTCCTATTCTGTAGGCTGCCTTTTCATTTTGTTCATGGTTTCCTTGGCTATGTGAAGACTGTTCAGCTTGCAGTACTTGTTCATTTTTACTCTGTTGCCTGTGGTTTTGGTGTTATATTCAAAACAAAGCAAAACAAAACACTACCAAGAATACTAAGTACCAGAACAGTGGGGAAAAAAAACCAGAGAATATCAAGGACCTATTTCCACATTTTTTATTGGAATCTTTATGGGTCCTAATCTTTTTTTAAGGTTTATTTATTTTTATTACAAAGTCAGATATACAGAGAGGAGGAGAGACAGAGAAGATCTTCCATCCATTGATTCACTCAACAAGTGACCGCAATGGCCGGAGCTGCGTTGATCCATAGCCAGGAACCAGGAACTTACTCTAGGCCTCCCACACAGTACAGGGTCCCAAGGCTTTGGGCTGTCCTCAACTGCTTTCCCAGGCCACAAGCAGGGAGCTGGACGGGAAGTGGGGCTGCTGGGACTAGAACCGGCACCCATATGGGATCCCGGCACATTCAAGGCGAGGACTTTAGCCACTCGGCCACCACACCAGGCCCTACCGGTCCTCATCTTACATTTATATTTTTAGTCCATTTTGTCTGTCTCCACATATAGCGTAACATGTCCCCAATTTCATTTTTTAACATACATGTGAATATCATGTTCTCTCAACACCATCTCATAAAGAAACTTTTTCCCCCATTGTATATATCTTTTTAAGATTTATTCATTTTTACTGGAAAGTCAGATATACAGAGAGGAGGAGAGAAAGAGAGGAAGATTCTCTGTCCGATGATTCAGTTCCCAAGTGGCTGCAATGGCCAGAGCTGAGCCAGTCTGAAGCCAGGAGCCAGGAGCTCCTCTGGGTCTCCCACATGAGAGCAGGGTCCCAAGGCTTTGGGCCATCCTTGGCTGTGCCCCCAGGCCCCAAGCAGGGTGCTGGATGGGAGGTGGGCCCACTGCAACCACAGCCAGCACATACATGGGATCCAGACACGTCCAAGGTGAGGACCCCAGTCGCTAGGCCACCACGCTGGGCCCCTCATTGTATATTCTTAACATTTTTCAACAATCAGTTGGATCATGCTATATGTGTGTGTTTTTTTTTTAAGACTTCTTTCTTTTACTTGAAGTCAAAATTACACAGAAGAGACTGAGATCACCCATCCACTAGTTTACTTCCCAAATGACTGCAACAGCCAGAGCTGGGCTGGTCTAAAGTTGGGGGCCAGGAGCTTCTTCCCAATCTCCCACGTGGGTACAGAAACTCAAGCACTTGAGCCATCCTCCCCACCCTCTCAGGTCATTAGCAGGGAGCTGGATCAGAAACGGAGCAGGCAGGACTAGAACCGGCACCCACAGGGTCTGCGGTTGCCACAGGCGGAAGCTTAGCTTGCAACACCACCCTGGTGGCCACTATACTTTGCTTTCTGAGGTGTCAGTCTGTTCCAGGTCTGATGAGCCTCTGTTCCATCACCATAGCTTTCAAATACAGCCTGAAGCCAAGCAGCTTTGCCCTTCTCTGTCAAGACTGCTTTGGTTACTGGGGGATTTGAGGTCCTACACACATTGAAGGATTGATTTTTTTTTTAACTCTGTGAAAACTGACAGACAATTTATCAAATGGGAATGCAGATATCTTTCTGATATACCATTTCCCTTGGATGGAACTCAGAAGGGAGACTGTCATATTGTCCTATTTTTAATTTTTGGGAGGCATGGCCATCTTAACAACATTAACAATATTAACTCCTTATTCAACTTATTTCATTACTATCCCATGATTTTGGTATCCAGCTCTCTCCTCTCTTTGGATTTATTGCTACTTTTAATTCTTTTGGATTCGATTTTTAAAAGATATATTTATATTCATTGGAAAGGCAGATTTATAGAGAAGGTGAGACAGAGAGAAAGATCTTTCAGAAAGTTTGCTGGTTCATTCCACAAGTGGTCACGATGGCTAGAGCTGAGCTGAGCTGAAGCCAGGAGTCCGGAACCTCTTTCTCTGGGTCTCCCATGCGGGTGCAAGGTCCCAAGGCTTTGGGCCATCCTCAACTGCTTTCCCAGGCCACAAGCAGGGAGCTGGATGGGAAGTGGAGCAGCCAGTATACAAACTGGTGCCCATATGAGATCTCAGTGCACACAGGGCGAGAATTCAGCCACTAGGCTATTGTGCTGGGCCCTCGCTTCTATTTTAATGGGATGGTTTTCTTGATTTTTCAGATGGTTCACTTTTAAATCATGTAGAAGCACAGGTTTTTGCACTTTGATTTTCCACCCTGAAACTTTACTGAGTTGATGTGATTAGTTCTCACAGAGTCAGGGGAGTCTGTTTCCCATATATTGATTATCTCACCCAAACAGTGGAAACTTCACTTCTTTCTTTTTGATTTGGAAGCTTTCCTTCCCTGCCTGCTTGCTCTGTCTGGGACTTCTACTACTGTTACAAAGGGGAGAGGACAACGCTGTCTTGCTCCTGATCTTAGAAGAACAGTTTTCAACTTCTCACCTCTGACTATGTTGTTAGCTGTGGACCTGATGCTATTAGTTTTCATTGTGTTGAAGTACAATCCATAAATACCTAATTTGTTGAGGGTTTACATCACAAAGTTATTTTGAATCTTGTCAAATACTTTATTATGTATTTATTTTTCTTTGTAAAGGCAGATTAAATTTATAGAGAGAAGGAGAAACAGAGAAAGATCTTCCACCTGCTGGCTTACTTCCCAAGTGGCTGCAATGGTTGGAGCTGAGCCAATCTAAAGCCAGGAGCCAGGAGCTCCTCCCAGGTCTCCCACATGGGTGCAGGGTCCCAAGGCCTTTGGCCATCCTCTACTGCTCTCCCAGACCACAGGCAGGGAGCTAGAAGGAAAGCAGGGACAGCTGGGACATGAACCACCCCATTACGGGATTCTGGGGCTTACAAGGCGAGGATCTATCCAGCTAAGCCATCATGCAAGGCACATCAAATTCCATTTTATATGTCTGTCAAATCAATGGTCAAGGATGACATATTACTACTACTTGAATAATCTGTGGATATTTTAAGATTTTATTATATATATAAGTGAAACGGGTAACTTTTTTTGATTGTTGTTCCTAACCCTTGCCTGAATTCCCACTGAACTCATGTTTCCATTTGAGTTCCTTGTTTAGTGGACCATTGAGCCTTTGCTCACAATGTAAACTGAAAAGATGTTATCTGGAGAATGAAGAAAGGAAGGGAGCAAGGGAGAAAGAGAAGGGAAGCATTAGTATATTGTTAAACACGAATCTACACTGTATCAACACCGCATTAACACGGTGGGGGAGGGATGTTCCAGAATTTCAGAAAGTATATTAAAACACAAAACCTCCACAACGTTTTTGTGGAGATAATCACATCTTCACACATTCCTCAATAGATAGCAAAAGAAAATTGCTTTATTTACCACAGAGTGTCTTTACTGGAAAATATGTCAACAGGAAGTCACGAACCTGGTTTCTGGGAGAAATCTTCAGGAATTAAGGTGGCAGGACCCCCCGGCAACTCTGGTTCAGCGATCTCTGGGAGTGTGGCCTTCCTCTGCCTGGACGTGTCCTGTAGTGGTGTGAGAAGTTCAGCCAATCCAGACACATTTAAAACATCATAAAAAAACAAATCCTCTAAGACACTGAAGAAGTGGAATTATTGGATGCTTAAGCATTTAAAAATCGGTGTTTCAGTTTCAGTTGATCACTGTTAACCAGCAGTTCTCAAAGTATGATGATGCAACACCTTACAGCTTGATAGAAATGCAAATTCACAATCTTTTAAAAACTATGATTTATTTTCAATTTATTTATTTGAAATTCAGAGTTACAGAGTGAGAGAGGCGAAGACAGAGAACTCTTATGTTTTCTGATTTATCCCCCAGCTGGCTGCCATGGCTGGAGCTGCACCTGTCTCAATCTGGGAGTCAAGAGCATCTTCCGTATCTCCCACATGGGTGCAGGGAACCAAGGACCTGGGTCCTGCTCTGTTGTTTTCCCAGGTACAACAGCAGAGAGCTGGATTTGAAGTGGAGCAGCTGGGATGTGAATCAGTGCCCATTTGAGATGCCAGTGCCAAATGGCGTAGCCTGATATGCCACTCCACTGGCCCCAGCAATCCCTGTTTAACAAGCCATCCTGCTCATTCTGATGGTCGCTGAAGTTTGAGAACCTGTGTTCTAAACCGAGGCTCGATCCAACCCACTGCTGACTCTTGTAAGTAAAGTTTTATTGTAACACAGAGCACATTTTCACATTATGATTGCTTTGGGGTTACAAGTGCAGAGATGATGTGTTGCCAAAGAAGCTGCAAAGTTTGCAGAGCCTAAATTGTTTTGTTTTGTTTTGTTTTACCATTTTCTCTGTCTCTTCTCTTTCTGCTGCTTTGCTTTCAAGTGAAACAAATGGGTGTCAGCAGGTGAAGTTGCCTTTTGGCCTGCACCCCGCATCACAGAGCTGGCAAGCCCCCCAGGCCCTCCACTTCCCCTTCCCGCTGTGCCAGCACAGCAGGCAGAGGATGCTGGCTCAAGTGCTTGGTTCCCTGCCACCCAGACAGAGGTCCTGGATAGAGTTTCAGGCTCTGGCCTCAGCCTGGCCCAGCCCTGGCTGCAGGCATGTGGGACATGAAGTAGAAGTGCCTCTTTCTCCCTGTTTCCCTGTACACCCGTCACCACCACTGCCAGCTCTGCCTCTGGAGTTCAATGGAAGCATATTAAGACTTATGCTATGTAGCAGGACAGAAACATTTCCCCTAATCTTTGCTCCAAGTCAATCATACTTTGACCAGCAGTATTTATGGAAAATCATCAATTCATAGGAAATGCTAAGTTGTCCTTGCCATTGCTGCTGGAGTGATTTCCAAACCATTAGACCACTGGTTTGTTTTTCTCATATTCCTGAAAGCCTTAGCAAGAAATAGGCTCATCATAGCCATAACACGCAGAAGCAGGACAAAGTGGTACAAAGTGGATTTATTTACCTGATCTTTCTCATTGTCGCTAGCACTGCTGAGAAAAAAAAGTGGCAGAACTGGAAGAAAAAGAAGCCAATTATACCATGGCTATATTTCCTGAAGAGACAGAAACTCAGCTCCCAGATATGCAGGGCCATGCCAGAAATGATGGCAACCTCCCACCTGCCACCTACAGATCCTTTCACTGTTCACCTCTTTCCTCACCACCCAGGCTTTGTCTCTGAGCACCACCAGCACGCCCTCACTGTGTCCTCCTGGTGTCACAGGCTTGCTGCCCCATCCTCTCTGCCCTTCAAATCCCACTTTGCTTCAGTCCCACTCCCCCATCCTCGGAGCCTTGCCACATGTCTCGCCCTGAACCTACTGCAAACAGCTGTAACTCATAGTGAACAGTGCTTGGTCCATTCTCAGCTCTCTGTCTGAGAACTGTTCGTTCCATATCTGCTCAATGTCCGTGAGATACAGAGACGGGGAAGGAGGGTGCACTGGTTGCCCAGTTCTCGGGCATCCTTTCATTTAGCACACTGAGAAGTTAATCCCTGCTGGTTGATTTCAGAGATGCCTCAGAAGCCAAACGCCAAACTTACCGCTGCCACATTTTCGGACTTTGTCTTCCTTCTTCTACTACGATATGGTATTAGCATTTTCTTCTTCTGGTCACCAGTCCAAGACTGCTCACTGGCACTGCTACTGGAAACCTCATTGCTCTCAGAAAAGAGATGTTTCCTGTAATTAACCTATTACATACACAAATGAAATGATCAATGAAACCATCGAAGGGGTGTCGGCACCATTTATGTATGAGCAATCTATTACTACAAAGTTACACAGAAGAGAAGTGACTATTGAAGACTGGGCTCTTATACAAAAGTGATTCAGAAGTAATGGCGAGGAGAAAAATAATTTCTCATGAGTCAGTTATCAACCAAGATGCGGTCTCAAGGATGACCAAATTCTAATTAGGCATTTGCAACTAAGATGTAAGAGTTGCCAACTTTAAAATACTAAACATTTTATTTATTTATTTGAATGGCAGAGTTATAGAGAGACAGAGGGAGAGACAGGAATCTTCCATGGGCTAGTTCACTTTCCAGTGGCTGCAATAGTCAGAGCTGGACCAGGCAGAAGCTGGGAACTGAGTCTAAGCACTTGAGTGTTCTCTGTTGCTTTCCCACACAGCCCAGCAGGCAGCAGGACTGGAAGTGGAGCATTCAGGGTCCAATGTGGGATGCTGGTGCTGCAGGCAGCAGCCTACATTTTTATGCCTCAACACTAACCCTTAGGCGTTTCCTGAGCAGAAGGATCTGCTTAAAGAATTGAAAAGAAGGGCCCAGCGTGATAGCCTAGTGGCTCAATCCTTGCCCTGCATCTACCATGATCACATATAGGTGTCAGTTCATGTCCCAGCTGCTCCACTTCCCATCCAGCTCCTGCCTGTTGTCTGGGAAAGCAGCAGAGGATGACCCAAAGCCTTGGGACCCGGCACCCATATGGAAGACCCAGCAGAGGCTCCTGGCTCCTATCTTCAGATAGGCTCAGCTCCAGCTGTTGTGGCTACTTGGGGAGTGACCCAGTGCACAGCCGATCTTTCTGTTTCTCCTCTTTGTATACCTGCCTTTCCAATTAAAATAAAATCAAATAAGTTTTTTAAAAAATGATTGAAGAGTAGAGATTTGATCTAGTGGTTAAGACAACAGTTGACATGCCCACATGCCCCATCAGATTCCAGCTCTAGCCTGGCAGGCAGTGGTGAGGACTGAAGTAGTGTGTCTCTGTCCCCTAGACACAGCCTGGGATTGAATTCTTGGCTCCTGACTTTAAGCCCAGCTTTTCATGGTCATTTGATGGGCTGGAACTGCAGATTGAGGCTGCCCAACTTCCTTTCTGCAACAGTGTCTGAGTAATGAATTTCTCTTCAAGCCCCCTCTTGTGATCCTGGTGTGTAGCCAAATTTATGAACTGTTGTTCTAAATACGCATGCTTTTGCAAACAACTTTCAGCATTTTTTGATAGAGGAACAAAGAAACTGGGAAAGTCTTATTGCATGATTTTTTTTCTTTCCTGAAAGATGTATTTGAAAAGCAGAATAACAGAGACGTCACACTGTGTCGTGTCCCATCATGAGAACGACATCAGAATAGTAAGGTATTCCGAGAGAAAGATACCACGTTCACAAAACTTTCATCACTTGATGTTACTGCCAGCTATTACTGTTCGCCTCTCATCATGTCTACTGTGTAAGTTCCACTTGAATGTGGCTTTCATGATCAGGAGAAAACAGCATTTAGGGGTTTCGTAGAATCTCTGGATTCAGGCTTCCATTTCTCATGAGAAAGAAGGGACCACTATGCCTGCTCATCAGCTGTCATCCAAGGTGAGCGAATTCTTGATGGCGTAAGAACTTGCTCTAGTCACATAAGACTGAATAAAGGACTTTTTCCATTTTCCACGATCTATCTGCCATCAAATGAGAACATGAAATGATAATTCCTTCTAAGACTATCAATGGGGCTGACCCACCTGTCCATCTAACTGGACAGACCTGAGTATGGTAGATTGACCCTTTCATAGTTTGCCAATCATTAAGCCCATTTCATGCAATGAACAGATCAAGTAACAGCATGCAGGAATTATTTTTACTTTATTTGGAGGCTTACTGCTACTTGTAATGAGTAATGTTCATTTCCAGTTAAAAATGAAATAAGATATTTATTTTTAAAATGCTTGAATAAATTTAAGATAATTTTCATTAAGGAAAAGGCATAGATAACAAAGAGAGCCACAGCACACTGACAGTGATGGGCAAGCAACTGAAGTGTAGGGCACATTGCCTTAAAAGGATAAAAGTTACTACATTACCAGCATCCTTCTCCTTGTTTGTTTTCTGTCACTGTTGAAAGCAGAATCGCGCCTGAAGTAAAATGTGCCTGGTGAATGGGACAGGTACAACCAGCACCCTCTACCTTCCCTCTCTCACTGCCCCCAACTTCTGTTTCCCTCCTGTGTCCTTTGCCCAGTCACAAACCTGGTGCCCAGTAGTGCCCCATTCTACAAACTTGCTATCATGCAGTCTATGGCTGCAGATTCTCTGGCAGGTAAGAACAGAGAATAGAAACCACATATCCTGTGAGTCCCTTGTCTGTCAGGTTCAGAGGAAAGAGAAGGGTGGGTGGAGCAATGGGAAACCAGGCAGCTGTGGCAAATACACCACCATTTCTAGGCAGCCACTGACCTAACTTATGTCTGCATTTTCTAGCGTTTCATACAATAGAATCATTTTATGTACTCTTGTGGCCCAGCTTCTTTTACTAAGCATAATTACTCTGAGATGAATTAAAGATACATATATCCAAATTCATTACTTTTGCCTCAAAAATTTATTTATTTGAAAGGTGGAATTAGAGAGAGAGAGAAAAGACAGAAGAGAGAGGGGGAGGGGGGAGAGAGAGGGGGACAGGCAATGGGGGGGAGACAAGGAAAGCTGGGCAGAGAAGGGAAGGGAAGAGGGAGAGGGAGAGAGATGGAGAGAGAGGATATGAACTGATGTTCATCCACTACTTCACAGCCCAGCTAGCTGCAACAGGGAGACTAGACCCGACCACAGGCAGAAGTCAGGAGCTTCATCAGGGTCTCCCATATGAAGCAGGGACCCAAACACATGGGCCATCCTGTACCTACTCTCCCAAGGCCACCAACAGGGATCTGGATCGGTAGTGGAGCAGCCAGGACTAACATGTGCCATGTTGGATGCTGGCATCATCACAGGTGGCACCATGCCCAGCTATGCCTCAATGGTGGGCCCATTCCTTTCCATTGCTATGTGGCATTCCAATGTGTGGATATGTCAGAGTGCGTCAGTATGTCATCGATTGACAGACATTTAGGTTTGTTCCAGTTCGGAGCTATTACAAATAAAGTTGCCATAAACATTCATGCCTTTGTAAGGACACACTGATATTTCTCTTGGGAAAACACCTAGGATGAGAACAGCTCAACGAGTCAAAGGGTTGCTAAAAATCTAACATTTTAAGAAACTGCTAGAAGTATCTAAACTGTTCTACATTTTTACCAGTGCTTGGCACAAAATAATTTCAGCCAGTCTAGTGGGTGCGTAGTGCCTCTCATTACAGTTTTAACCTAGATTTCCTCAGTAACTAATGATATCAGTAAAGTTGCAATATACTTATCTGGGCTGTCCTCCACTGCTTTCCCAGGCCACAAGCAGGGAGCTGCATGCGAAGCTGGGCTGCCAGGATTAGAACCAGCACCCATATGGGATCCCGGAGCGTGCAAGGTGAGGACTTTAACCATTACGCTATTGCGTTGGGCCCACCTTCAATGATTTGAATCAGGGGTTATATTTTTGAATCTATTGGTCAATTTCGGAGGTCCTTGTATCTTCCTCCTGAGTCTTCCATGGCAAGAGCTCATCTATCTCTATTTATACTTTTTTTTTTAAAGATTTATTCATTTTATTACAGCCAGATATACAGAGAGGAGGAGAGACAGAGAGGAAGATCTTCCATCCGATGTTTCACTCCAAAAGTGAGCCACAACGGGCCAGTGAGCGCCAATCTGAAGCCGGGAACCAGGAACCTCTTCCGGGTCTACCACGTGGGTGCAGTGTCCCAATGCATTGGGCCGTCCTCAACTGCTTTCCCAGGCCACAAGCAGGGAGCTGGATGGGAAGTGGAGCTGCCGGGATTAGAACCGGCGCCCATATGGGATCCCGGGGCTTTCAAGGCGAGGACTTTAGCCGCTACGCCACGCCGCTGGGCCCTATCTCTGTTTATACTTAAGGACCCTCAGCAACATCAGAGATCCCAATGTATGCATGTGATCTTATGGAGCTCTGAAATTAATCTGTCATTAACTTGACTGCAAATGGTATTGCTTGTTAATTATTCTAATTGTTAGCAGCATTCAGAAAGGAAACTGATGTTTGTATATTGATCTGTGTCCTTTGGTCTTAAATCCAGTGTTTTGCTGACAAAAAAAAAAAGTACACTGCCTGAGATAACCCTGGAGGCGTGGGGAAGGGGCCCGAGGAGCAGGGTAACAGCCCACACTTCCCCCAGGTGTTCTCCAGGGATGCTGTGGCAGAGGTCTAAGCCATGATTTGTGATGCCAGAATCCCACACTGTAGTGCTGCTTCAAGTCCTAATTGCCCTACTTTTTTATATTTTTTATTAATTATTTTGCATTATGTGACAGTTTCATAGGCTCTGGGAATCACCCCATCCCTCCCCTCCCCTGCCCCCGGTGGATTCCTCTACCTGATGCAGTATTACAGTTCAAATTCAATCAAGATTCTTTCCTTGCAAACATATACCAAGCTTAGAGTCCAGCTACTTATTGTCCAGATGGGTTGAACAGTTTCTTGGGGAGACCATTTGTGGTCTGAAGTTAGAGCTGGTAGAATATCATGACAGTCAATTAAGAGTCCCAATATAACATCAATAGCAATTTGCAATATTATGGAATTGACATGGTTTTGAGTAACCAGCATGTTAAAAAAAAAAAAAAAAAAGCAAGCCCTAACCACAAACTATGATTAGCTCATTGACATTTCAATTTTAGTTTATATACAGGACCGGCTGCTATATACCTTAAAATGGCTATAAGGTACCATTCAGCTGTCTCGTGTCTATTTCATTTTAGTATTTAGCCATTTGTTGTGTTGAAGTATAATTTTGCTGATCTTGGCAGATTTTAGGATAATCCAGACTGGCTTGTAACTCTAACAAGATATTTGTCGACATTTAAGATGCACAACATTTTTGGGGGGGTGTGCAGGAAAATCCCCAACACCATGGTGAGGAGTAACTAATCTTTGTGTCCCACCCAGTGAGGCATGAGCCAATCCACGCCAGCTCTTTCCTGTCAGATTTCAAGCTCTACTTTCTGTTGTTTGTCTATTTATTTAGTTTTTTTTTTTTTAGTTTGTATGATTGTTTGTTTGCTGTAAGGAGTTTTCGAAGCGATCCTGATGGTCATTGTGAGGGAGTGTGGGGGTCCAGAGGTGGAGCCAGGCTCGGACCAGAGAAAGCTCTCCTCCCTGGTCCCGAAGGACATTTATTGTTCTTCTGTTTCTGCGAACCACTCAGGGCTTCTGGTTGTCTTTCCGATGACGTTGGTTTCTGCCCGGTAGTGTTTGGAGTTCTTCCATCCCCTGCAGAAGCTCCGGTTGGCTAATTGCCCTACTTTTAATCTGATCCAGCTCCTTTTAATCTGATCCAGGTCCCTGCTTACACACCTGGGAAAGCAGTGGAAGATGGCCCAAGTACTTGAGCTCCTGTGGGAGACCTGGATGGTTTTCCCAGCTCCTTAGGGCCAGCCTGGCCCAGACCTAACACTTGTGTCTGTTCACGCAGTAAACCAGTGCATGAAAAATCTCTGTCTTAAGCCCAGAGTTATGGTTCAGTGGCTAAATCCTATATGGGTGTCAGTTCTTATCCCAGCAGCAGCCTCCCTTCCTATTAGGCTCCCCGCTTGTGGCCTGAGAAAGCAGTAGAGGATGGCCCAAAGCCTTGGGACCCTGCACCCATGTGGGAGAGCCAGCAGAAGCTCCTGGCTTCAAATGGGCTCAGCTCCAGCTGTTGCAGCCACTTGGAAAGTGAGCCAGTGTGTGGAACATCTTCCTCTGTGTCTCTCTTTCTCCCTGTAAGTCTGCCTTCCAATAAAAACAAACCTTTAAAAAAAAGACAAGGGTGGGGCGGGAAGATCTCTCTCCCCACCCCTCTCTCCTGTCACTCTGCCTTGCAAAGAAATAATCTTAAAGTTTAAAAAGAACAACAACAAAATAATTCTTTTAATTCCGCACAGGGCTGTCTCCTGAGCAGGGGGTCGCCAAAGGTAGCAGTGGGAGACAGCTCCGGCCGAGAGCCTACACTCCCACACTCCCAGTGCGCAGCGTGGGATAGGAGCTGGGAGAGTCACTCACCTGGCCTGGCCACTCAGCTCAGGACTCTCAATTTTCACAGGTGATTCCAGTAAGTCTGAAGAATACGCATGCGCCAACGTGACTTCTAGTGACCAAAATGAAAAATAATGCTGAATCTCTAAGTAGTACTTACAACCAAAGAGACTCAAGTCTTATCTATGATATATCTATGTCTATATATCATGTATATTTATGGTATGTATTTTTAATATATGATAAATTTATACATGAAAGAAACAGTCTCACCTTTCTTTATCACATCTGGCTTCAGCTTTTCAGGTAAATGTTTAGCTGTTTCGGTTTGCTGTCAAAAAAACAAAATTCTGATGATACCTTTGAAACCTCTGTGTTTTAAACTCTTTTGCAGCTGCTGTCTAGCTTATCAGCAAACCACACTTATGGGCCTGGCGCAGTGGCCTAGTGGCTAAAGCCCTCACTTCGCATATACCGGGACCCCACATGAGCACCAGTTTGTAGCCCAGTTATTTCACTTCCCCTCCAGCTCCCTGCTTGTGGTCTGGGAAAACCAGGAGAGGACAGCCCGAAGCCTTGGGACCCTGCTTTCACATGGGACACACAAAAGAAGCTTCTGGATTGGCCCAGCTCTGGCACTTGGGGAATGAACCAGCAGTGGAAGATCTTTCCCTGTCTCTCCTTCTCTATGTAAAATTTGATTTTCCAATAAAAACAAATACATCTCTTTAAAAACACATGCACCGATTAATTAAACACTAGGCTTTGGATTTACTAATAAATGGATTTACTTCAGGCAGCTCAGTGCCATAGCATGTTAAGCTACCACCTGCAATGCCAAGACCCCAGATGAGCACCAGTTCAGTTCAGTCCTAGCTGCTCCATTTCTGATTCAGCTCCATACTGATGCTCCTGGAGAAATACTAGAAGACGGCCAGAGAGCCTGGGTCCCTGCTGCCCACAGGAGGCATTCGGGGCTCCTGGTGTCGGCCTGGCCCAGTGCCTGGGTCCCTGTGCCCACAGGTGGCATTCGGGGCTCCTGGCTTCAGGCTGGCCCAGAGCCATCACAGCCATCTGGAGAGTGAACCAACAGCTGAAAAGATCTTCTTCCCGCCTCTCTGCAACTCAGCCTTGCAAAGAAATCGTTCACTGAAAATGAAACCAGTGGCTCCTAATGTCTGTAGGATACTTCAAAACATTCCTAACCACTCTCAGCAAAGAATTTTCTGCCATCCACGGCAATCATGGAGTGTCACAAAGACCAAGGGAGAGTCTCCCACCGGATCGTTGCTGCTGAAGTGTACAGATTCCAGAGGACTTCGAAGATGCCCATTTATGTGAGATCGTACGTGTTCAAAAGAAAAGCCTGTCATCGTATCCCTTCTTTCCCTACATGAGTTCCCAAGCATCAGTATCCTGATCCCAAACTGGGTACCGAGGCAGAGGACAGTCACACCACGCCTTAGTCGGGAAACTGCACTGAAGGAAAGGGGGAGGGGTGTCAACAAAGCTGGTGAAGTTATCTAAAGAATGGCAGGCTCAAAGCATTTCTAGTTTGGACAGAAAAATACTGTTTGCAGAACTTCCTCCTGCCAATGTCCCAGTAGACCCGGGTCCAAGCCTGGCTCCCCGGGCCCCCATACTCACAGGAAGCTGGGAATGATCACTGATGACAACTGTTAGGCACTGGTCATCTTCCGGGCTCATGACTTGCACCAGATTGGTGGATTCTTCTGTCTGTTCTGTACACATTAAGAAAAAAACAGGGCCAGCTTTGTGGCACAGTGAGTAAGCCTCAGACTACACTACTGGCATCCCACATGGGTGCTGGTTCCTGTCCTGACTGCTCCACTGCCAAATCAGTTCTCTGCTAATGGCCTGGGGAAAGCAGTGGGAGATAGCCCCAGTGCTTGAGTCCCGGCTACCCACAAGGGAGACCCACATGAAGGTTCTGGCTTTAGTCTGGTCCATCATTCCCTTGCGGCCAACGGCGAAGCAAACCAGCAGATGGACGATCTCTATCTCACCCTTTCCATAATTCTGTCTTCCAAAAGGAATAAACATATTTTTTAAAAGTCACATAGGGGCCAACACGATAGCTCAATTGGCTAATCATCCATTTTGCAGGCCCAGCATCCCAAATGATGCCAGTTCGTGTCCTGGCTGCTCCATTTCCCATCCAGTTCCCTGCTTGTGGCCTGAAAAAGCAGCAGAGGATAGCCCAAGTCTTTGGGAGCCTGCAACCACATGAGAGATCCGGAAGAAGCTCCTGGCTGCTGAAGGGCTCAGCTACAGCCATCATGGCCATCTGGAGAATGGACCAGCAGATGGAAGATATTTCTCTATCTGCATAAAATCTGCAATTGAATTTAAAAATAAATAAGCTTTTGGGCCCAGCGGCGTGGCCTAGCGGCTAAAGTCCTCACCTTGAAAGCCCCAGGATCCCATATGGGCGCCGGTTCTAATCCCGGCAGCTCCACTTCCCATCCAGCTCCCTGCTTATGGCCTGGGAAAGCAGGAGAGGACGGCCCAAAAGCTTTGGGACCCTGCACCCGCGTGGGAGACCCGGAAGAGGTTCCTGGTCCCGGCATCGGATTGGCGCAGCACCGGCCCATTGCGGCTCACTTGGGGAGTGAAACATCGGATGGAAGATCTTCCTCTCTGTCTCTCTTCCTCTCTGTATATCTGGCTTTCCAATAACAATAAAATCTTTAAAAATAAATAAATAAATAAGCTTTTAAAAAATGTATCTGGTCTAGTCTATTGCTGCACTGGCCTCAAGGGAAGACAAGACTGACCAATGCTCCCATCTCCTGCTCCCTGCCACCCCAGCATCTGCACTGCTTTGCCATTTCTGAGGGACAAGCAACTCTGAACTGAATAGTAATTCCAGGCTCTGACCAACTCTTCCTTCTCCAGTGATACACTCATACTCAAACAATCTCACATGATGCTAGGTTTTCTGGGACTTCTTCCAAGTTTGATTTTTGTCATCACTTTTCAGAGCCAGAATTTTGCCATTTTCCAAAAAGACCTGTCTCTCTCTCATGGCTATTAGGAATCATAGCCATGGTGACTTCCTTCTCAAAGTTAGTAGAAAGTTCCCAGGAAGTTTGCATCTGATCAGGCAACACCTGAAACATAAGCCAGAAGCCATGCGACTTTAAAAGCAGAAGCCTGCCCTGGTGATCCATTTCCAATCCAGCATCCTGCCAATGCACCCTCTAGGAGAGCAGTCACACAGCACAACTATGTAGGCCCTTACCACCCATGCATGGGACCTGAATTGACTTCCAGACAACAAGCTCCAGGACAGCCCAACTTTGGGTATTGCAGTGAGTGAAGGTCTCTTTTGCTCTCCTTCAAATAAATACAAATAAGTAACAAGTTTTAGAGTAGCAGCCTTTGAAAAAGCATCCAGGAAAATGCAAAGCTTGGGATACAGCTCCGTGCTCCTGGAGAAGAGGTTAGTGTCTTAAAGGGTTTTCAGCGAGCTGGTTCACTGAACTGGTTCCAATTCTGCCCTCCTCCAAGTCCAGTGAGGGGGGACCAGACCTTTGCAAGTGTAAGAGATCAGAATCTTCCCAATTCACTCTGTGAACAGGAAGGTGAGAGAGAAAGAGGGGGGAAGAGAGGGAGGGAGAGAGAGAGAGAGAGAGAGAGAGAGAGAGAGAGAGAGAGAGAGAGAGAGAGAGAGAGAGAGAGAACAGTGCCAGAAGCCCACCAGGAATGTCCTTGGGACCCCAGGAAGAAATGGTCAGGAGGTGATGTCATCCCAGTCAAGTTTCCCATGGTGCACAGTAAATGGAGTAGATTATTTGGAGGTACACAGAGAGGGTCAGTGTTCCACACCATGGAGACACTGACACACAAAAAGGGAGAAATGGGATTAGGACACTTGACTCTTCAAGGGACACTCAGGAGACCATGGCTTTTTCAGCCAACGTTCACATCCTCCAATGCCAATGAGGAAATGAAAGAGCTGGGAAAAGAGTTTCGGATCATCAGCGAGAATTAATCCTGGTCCTGTTTGTCCTGTCTCAGTGCTCGAGTGGCTGCCTGTGCGATGGCAAGCTGTACATCAAAGTGGATTTCTACCTTCATCACCTCTTCCCTGCTGATGACAATAGGCTGCTGCAGGCGGATGAGGAGTATCTTCATCATCTCCGTTTCTGGCAATGAAAAGGGGCAAGAATGCGTGTCAACACAGAGACAGGTTTTATTTTCAAATGTCATCGTTTTAAATGACCTCAGGGGGGGTATTTGTAAACCAGATCTTTCCATGATAATAAGATGAAAATAAATCATATTATAACAGGTTTCTGATACTGCTTTACTAAATACGCATGTATATTTATGCACACACTTGTCATACACGTTTGTGGGGCTGACCTTGGAAAACCATGAACCAGCATAGTGCAGCAACAAGGAAATGGAGGCAGGTTCTGCCTTCTGCAAGCCAATCAACTTTTTAAGGAGCACTTTGTTTTTATAGGGGGATCATCTGCAACAAGCATTTTACTTTCGAATCCACTAAACACAATATCCATTCAATATCTCTTTGAAACCTTAGTTGCTGCTAAAATTCACATTGAAATTCAGCTTTCCCAATATCCAAACAGTAATAATTCACCTCCATTTCAACACACTCTTTTCTTTTAAGAAAATTATTTAAGAGACAGAGTCACAGAGAGACACAGAAACATTGCTCCCAATCATTGTTTCTCTCTCCAAAAACTCATCACAGCCCTGGCTTGAGGCCAAGGGCAGAAGCCAGGAATCAGCACCCGAACTACCACCACTGTGCTCCAGGCTCCGCATCAGCATGAACCAGTTGGGCTGGGCACCCGAGCACGCCAGTGCAGGACATGGATTTCTTAACCACCAAGACAAACGCCTACTCTTAGGTTCCTCTTACAGAAAAGAATGGAGCCAGAGTTGAGAGAAGCCTGCTGTTAGACTTCAGCCTCTGAATTAGATGACAGCTCTTTGCTGAACTGCAGTGAGCGCACATTAGAGGTGGCCCACAAGAAGAAAGCGAGTGAAGTGCAGCAGAGAGCCTGCACAGCCACAAACTGAGGAAACTGGAGAGGAAGCCAACAGAAGCATACAGGTCTAGATCGACCTGTCCATCGCAGTGGAAGACCAAAACGCAACCAGTAAGGTGGGGATGCAGCAAGAGTAACTCAGACAGCAGACTGGGATTAATTGGGACCAGAAAGGGCACACCATCTCAATCATTTTGATATACGATATTTTGGCTGGAACTGGTTAAACAAATTAACAGTCTTTATTTGACATGAATACTTGGAGATACAAGACAAAGAGGCAGAATCTACTAGATACCACAAAACAAAGAAAGAATGATGGTCCCAGTGGACTGCTTGAAAGAAATTCTTGGTGGAAAGTAGAATGAACAGACTCCTTGGCACAGTGAGGAGAAAGAACAGGTAGCTGCTGGCTGCACACCACCAGTGACACCTGCACACCGCTAATGATGCCTGCGTAGGCATGGCTAGGGCACAGCTAGAATCACCATGTTCCATGACAAGGTGCCAGGAGGCAGTTCACTGAGCCAGAAATGAGTTCACTCCCAAACCCATACATGCGCAGTGCTGTCCTATCATAACCTTTGCCTCCCTATACAAAATGGCACCTGATTTGGCTCTAGGTGGCAGACTGGGCTATGGAAATCTACCCTTTTCCCACACTGCCCATCTGGGACCTGCTGCTCTGTCTCTGCTCCTGGTCAAAAGAAACAGACCAGCAGGATAGGCAGTTCTTTGTCTGGGTTCATCTCCTGAGCTCTGGGTGAATGCCCCTTCCCACCTGTTGCTGGCAGAGTTCCAGCTACCAGTGGAGTTAAGACTGCTGCTGGCTGATTGCCATTGGGGCATCAGTCACTGCAACACCACACCATTGTGTCTGCTGCTTTCCTTGTGTCTGTCAGTCTCCAGGTACCCCTCTGCTATTGTTCTGTTCTCTCCTATGTCCTGGAATGTGCCCTCTCTATTCCACACTGGCTAACAGTTCTCCGTCTGTTTAAACATGTCCTTACCCTATTCGGCCATCTTGATTCTCTGTAAATTACATTTTAAAAATCATCCATTTAGACCAAGCAGCATTTATCCCAAAGATGCAGGGACAGTTTTCAACATATGCAAATAAATGAAAATGACATACCACACCAACAAAATGATAAAAAGCTACATGATTATTTAAATGAATAGAGAGAAAGCATTTGGTAAAGTATAACATCCTTTTGGGGACAGGACTGTGGTGTATTGGGTTTAGCTGCTGCCTGCAGCACCAGCATCCTGTAGAGGCTTCTGGCTGTTCCACTTCTGATCCAGCTTCCTGGTTATGTGTTTGGGAAAACAGTGGAATCTCTGGACCCCTGCATCCACAAGGGACACATAGAGAAAACTCCTGGCTCTTGGTTTCAGACTGGCCCAGCCTCAATCTCTGTTCCCAGTTAGGGAGTAAATCAACAGATGGAAGTTCTCTTTCTTTCTCTCTCTAACACTTTTTAAAAAATGAATGAAAAATAAAACATACTTTCATGATGAAAATTTCCTCCAAAATATTGTATATAGAAGGAACACACTTATAAACAATGAAGGCAACATAGGCAAATCTCACAGCCAGTATTATATTGAATGGAGAAAAGTAGAAGCATTCCCACTAGGATCCAGAGCCAGACACGGTCGCCCACACTTCCCATTGCTATTTCACATGAACCTGGAAACTCTATCTAGGGCTACTAGACAAGAAAAAGAAATCAAAGGGATACAAATTGGAGAGAAGGAAGCTGAATCATCCCTGTTTGCAGGTGACATGGTTCTTCATATAGGGGAACCAAAGATCCTAAGACTGTTGCAACTCAAGAGATTTTGGCAAAGTGTCAGGACACCAAACCAAACTAATTCCATTCTTACACACCAACCATGGTTGAGAACGAACTCTTAAGATCAGCCCCATTCCCAAGAGCTGCCAAACAATAAATAAAATAAACAAATACCTTGGGATATATTTAACCAAGGATACAAAAGATCTCTATAATGAAAAAAATTTAAATGTTAATGAAAGGAATAGAAAAACACACATGCAAAAAATGGAAAAATCCTCCCCATGTTTAGGGATTTGTCAGAATATCATCAAAATGCTCACACCACCCAAAACAATTTGCGATCCCAATAAAAATGCAAAGGGCATTCTTCTCAGATCTGGAACAATACAGTAGCCCAGAAACTCCTATGAAAACACAAAAGATCCCAAACAATTAAAGAAATGTTAAACAATAAAAACCAACCCAGAGGCATCACAACACCATGCTTGAAGACACACAACTGACACATAGACCAATGAAATAGAAGGGAAGCCCCAAAAGGTGGTCCACACATCTATAATCCCCCCACCGTACTGGGCACCTTGCCTCTATCTCAAGGCACGCACACAATCTTCTTTAGAACTAACCCAGCTTTTTACTGACAGAACTGCCCACAGAAAACATAAACAAAAGTAGATGTGGCATGAACAATTATCATCTTACCTGTTACGCAGAAATGGACCACTGCTTCCTTGAACAATCTTACTGGATCCCACAGAGTACTCTTAGAAGGAAAATAAATTTGTGAAATTCACAAGCACATGACACATACAGAGAACAATCCAGAAGCATTCGGATCTCACAGGGAAATGAACATTATTACCTCCACATTGTTTATATAAAATGTCACACTCTGACTTCTGAGGTTGAAATCAATCCAAAATTTCTCCATTTTTTTCACCTGCAGATTTTCTCATCTGAAAGAGAATTTCAGCATGAATTGAACAGAATATCCACATTAAATGGTCATGTAAAATCTAACCCATTAAAGAATTTGAACTTTTCCTAAAATAATACTATCCTAACATTATGCAACTTGCCTTAATTACTTAACTCATTTATGCAAAATGGAAAGATAACAGTTTTCTGTACCTCGTTCTAAGAAAAATTGCTATCTTAACATATCTCATGGACATTTAAGTGTGCCAAAAGACTCCCTCTTGTAATTTTATCTATAATAAAACACTGGTTTACATAATTTATTGTCTGAATAAACGCAATAGTTATCATTATAGTTTTGCTGACAGTAGCTTTTAGCAAAGGCTATCTAATTCGAAGCCTATTTCATATTTTTTCATTATTTTAAATATATCTTTACTGTAAGTTCCAAGGCCAAAGATCAGCTAAACCACTGAGATACACTTTGTAGTAAATAATAAAAAAAAAACCTTGAGATTGCTGTAATCCTTAAATTCTTTTATAAACAGTCTGAGGTATTATTAAGTCAATTTAATGTGTGCCTGATTTATGAAAATACATGTAACCACAACAGTGTTAACAAAGACTAAAAGAAAAATACTGTACAACTCCAGGAAATGATTCAAATACAGATGTAAATAAATTTTTTAAAGACTTTATTTCTATTTCTTTGAACGATTTTCCATCTGCTGGTTAAATGACTACCATGTTCAGGGCGAAAGCAAGCAGAAGCCAAGCCAAGAGCCTAGAACTCCTTCTGAGCCTTCTACACGGACGGCAAGGGCCACACACTCAGGCTACCTCCCGCTGCTTTCCCACACACATCCACAGGGAGCTGGACAGAACCAGGACAGCCAGAACGCACACCGGCACTGCCACAAAAGGACAGTGTTGCAGGGTTAGGGTTACTCAGTGGCTTGATGCTGCACCACAACGCCAGCCCCCTCAGTTACTTTCTCCAAACAAGAAACATGTCCAGATGGACAAGTTTACCAAATGAGGCTATCGCCAAATGTAATTTTTCCACCAAAGCACAACCTTGTAGGTTTCTGCCATGTTTTTCTGTCTGCTGATTAGGAAGAATAATGAAGCAACTGCTGCAATTGTTTTACATTTTTTAGCCGTTCTCATATACCACTACTAAATCAGTTCTTAATCACAGTTTTGTCTTACTAAAGTCATTTTGTCTGAAATAAGACCTTTGGCATTCTTCCTCTGCTTGATCCAGTCTGTTGTTCAGGCTTTCATTACTTTATTGAGATCTCTATGTCCCAGATTTTAGTCTGGTTCCTTTTCAAACATCTTTTTGTGAAATCTCATTCGTACCCTGCATTGTCCGCCTCATTTCAGTAAACTCTCTGTACCTCTTGAACCTCTGACTATCCCTATAGTCACTCCCCTGAAAGTTTTGAATCAAATATTTATTCCCTCAACCTCCTTTTCTTTGGCGTCTGACACTATTAGAACATTACCATGCGCCAGCGGACGCATCATTCTCTCCTTCACCCCTCTGTTGATACTTGCATATCTGATGAATCCAGTGTCTCTTTGGCTTTTTTCATATTTTTTAAATGATTATTTTATGATGCAGTTCCACAGACTCTGAAATTTCATGTTCCCTCTCCTTAAAGCCCTTTGGCCCCACTGATTTTCCTTATATTATTACAATAGTACAGTCCTTCATAAACAGTCATAAGTCCATCATTCCACCATTTAAGCATATCCCGACATTGTAGGTATGGGCAATGACAAAGAGTCCAGCATCCTATTGCATATATATATGTATATATATCAGTTTCATATATACATATATAACACAATTTCAATGGAAATTTGGTTTGGAAGTAGAGATGCACACTGCATTGTATCTTCACATCTACATATCATAATCTCCATTACACAGTTACTGTACATCCCCTTAAATGCAATGCCACAAAACAAAATCAACAGGAAGAAAAACAGAAAATTTACAACATGGAGTTAAATAACGTGATACTGAATGTCCAATGTGTCACTGAAGAAACAAAAATCATAAACCTTTTGAAGCAAATAATGCTACTGTATGCCCTATGTGTCACTGAGAAAATTACTAAGGAAAAAAAAAAACTTGAAGAAATGAAAACAAAAAAATCAAAACCCATGAGATGTAGCAAAAACAGTACTAAGATACGTATAACATCAGGTGCTTACAAAAAAACAGAAGCATCTCAAATAAATGATCTAATAATGCATCTCAAGGACTTAATGAGAAAAAGTGAAAAGCATGAAATGATAATCACAGCAAAAATAATGGAATTAAAACTATAAAACTACAAATAGCAACAAGAAAGACCCACTTTCTAAGAAGATGAGCAAAACAAATTCTAAGCCAGACTAGCAAAGAAAAGTAAGAGAGAAAAACCAAGTCAAATTAGAGTTGAAAATAAAAACATGCTAAGAAACAAGTAAGGTGATCTCTTCCTGCTGAAAACACAATCTCTGATCACTATGTGGTGTCCTTTCTCATCTCTTTGGTTATTTTTTCACATCAAAGTTTATCTTATCTAACATAAGGATGCCTACAGCAGGGCCTGGCATGGTAGTCTAGTGTCTAATGTCCTCACCTTGCACATACTGGGATCCCATAATGGCACTGGTTCACATCCAGGCAGTCCCACTTCCCATCAAGCTTCCTGCTTGTGGCCTGAGGAAGTAGTTGAGGACGGCCCAAAGCCTGGGGTGCCTGTACCCTATTGGGAGACCTGGAAGAAGCTCCTGGTTCCTGGCTTCAGATTGGTGCAGCTCTGACCATTGTGGCCACTTGGAGAGTGAATCAGCAGATGGAAGATCTTTCTGTCTCTCCTTCTCTCTGTAAATATGCCTTTCCAGTGAAAATAAATCTTTTAAAAAATGAAGAAAAATTGCTACATCAACTCTTTTTTCCATTACCTGGAATATCTTTTTCTTTCACTTTGTTTCTGCCTTTTTTAGTGAGATGTTTCTCCTGTAGGGAACAAATAGATGGATTTTGTTTTTTTAATCCAGTCTACTAATCTATGACATTTGATTGTTGAGTTTAAGCCATTTACATGCAGAGTTAATATGAATGGGTGGTAACTCAATCCTGTCATTTCAGCAACGGTTGTTCATTATTTGATTTACTCTTCTGTTGTTATTTTACTGGGATGTTCTTCACATTTGCCTTTGGTTTTGGTAGGTGTTATTCCTTTTCTCTATAAAGAGAACATCTTTAAGCATCATTTGTAGGGCAGGTCTGAAAGAGGCAAATTCTTTGAGCTTTTCTTTACTGTGGAAGAATTTAACTTGATTTCAAAGACAAAGGAAAACTTTGCTGGATAAGTTATTCTGGGTTGATAATTTATCCCCTTTAAAATCTGGAATATGTCACTTCACTCTCTTCTGGCCTGTAGAGTTTGAGAGGTCAGCAGGAAGTCTGATAGGGGATCCTTTTAATGTTACTATCTTTTTTCACATGCATATTTAAGTATCTTTTCCCTATGTTCAACTGAAGAAAGCTTGATTATCATGTGTCATGGCAAAGATTGCTTTTTGTCAACCCCCTGGGAATTCTGTTCTTCTTCTGAATGTTGTTTCCCAATTCTTTCTCCAAATTAGGGAATTTTTCCCTTATTTTATTGAATATATTTTTAAACGCAGCCTCTCTTTCTGTGCCTTCTGGAACTCCCATATGTCTTATATTCGGTCATTTAATAGTGCCACCTAATTCTTGAATACTTTCCTTAGCTTGACTCAGCTCCTCTTCCAGCTTTTCAAGTATTTCCCCATTTTGGAGGAAACGTCTTCCAAATCTGAGATTCTTTCTTCTGCCTTGTTCATTCTATCACTGAGGCTTTCCACTGAATTTCTAACTTGCTCCATCGTGTTCATTTCAAATAATTCGGCTTGACTTTGTCTCAGTATTGCTATTTCCTGTGTGACCTATAATTCTTAAATTCATTCAACTCCTGTATGTGCTTCTCGGGAAGGGGTGGGGAGAATCCCAGTACCTATGAAACTGTGTCGCATAATACAATGTAATTAATGAATTTAAAATAAAATTAAAAAAAAAAGAAGCTTCATAACAAGTTTTTAAAATTCTTTATCCCCCATTTTCTTGATGTATTCCTCAGTTAACTCTGAGATCAACAAAGACTTTTGCTCCTTTGCAGGGGAAGCAGCAGTAATATTCACTGTGTCTGTCTCCTCTTTCGCTCTTGGTCATTGCTATTCTGGATGGAAGATTCCTCTCCTTAGGGCCCGTTTCTAAACTGTGTAGCCCACTGAACTACAGATGGAGTTTACTAATTGAGTTTGGTATTTGGTTCTTTGTTTGCAGTCACTTGTGCCACTCTCTACAGCAAGTATCGGTCCTGGACTCTTGTTTTAGGCTTTTACCATGGTCTCCATGGCCCCAACTCCTGGCTCACCACTTTCAACCCCATGTGATCCTGTGCTGTGGCTGCACCATTTGCCATATCCTGTATAATCTTTCTCCCACTCCTGGCTCAAGCAATGCCTGGCATTAGGGAGACACCAGCTGTCCTACATCACTGGATGCTAGTCTTGCTGGAAGCTGTTGGTCTGAGAGCCACCTGGACCTATTATGGTTGGAACCTGTAAGATGCAAAGTTGGTGCAATTTTCTCTGTGATACCAGCGCAATGCACTGAGCCAGAAGTGAGTTCTTTCCCGGCTGTGTGCCTGTGCAGCTCACTACAGTTCCTTCTGCCCCACAACCTTTACCTTAGTACACAAAATGGCGCCTGATGAGAGTTCTGGGCCTCCTGGCTATTAGGCCTGGAGGCCACCTTGACTTATCTTGAGTAGAACCTGTAGGATGCCAAGTTGGTACCATTTCCCTGAGGGACCAGTGCAAAGTGTTGAGTGCAGAGTGAATTGCCTCCTGGCTCAGCAACTGCACAGCTGTTGTTCCTCCACTCCACAGCCTTTTCCTCAGAACACAAAATCATACTCCATGTGGCTCTGGTACGTGTCTGAGCCATGAAAGCAACCCTGTTCCTGTACCTTCTTGCCTGGGCTCTGTCACTCTGCTTCTGCTTGTGGTCGGATCAAGCAAATCAGAAGGATGGGTAGTTCTATGCCTGAGTTCTCCTCTTGAGTTCCTGGTGAACTTGCCTTCCAACTGGCCACCAGTGGAGCTTCAATCACTGGTGCCAACCACTGCTCCATCGTCTCTGCTGCTTCCCCATGTCCATGGATCTCCAGGTGTCTCTCTGCCATTGGCCTGTCCTCTCCTATTACCCGGGATTGTGGCCTATCTTCTTTACCCTGGCTACTGATTCTCCATCTGTTTAAACATGTCCTTACCCTATTCTGCCATCTTGCCTGTCTCTTTGATTACTAAAGGTAATCTGCTTCCTGCAGATGCATCATTGGGTACCAGTTGATTGACTTTTCAGTTCCAACTGGATGCTGAGGTATGGATTCCCCTAACTCCTTCCACTGTCATCAATGGCTACAGGGCTATGGGGTTCTCACGTCAGTTCCAGCAGGTAGGTAGGCCCCAGTGGTGGCCTGGGGTTGCAGGAGGGTTGGCCAAGAGTCCTCAAGGACTGTATGGCTCTTTGTACCAATCAAAGCGCTGGAGGGTAGAGAACAGTCACAGTAGTACGTGCCCCAAGTTCAATGGGAAAGCAGACGTCCCCACAGTGCCATGTGCCACCGCAGGGGGAAGGAGAGTGTGGAGGTGGAATGGGCCCCCGTTCTGCTTGGGCAGGTGGTCTTACCTCTAAAGTCTTGGGAGTTCATCCCCCTGTTGTTCTCAGACACATGTTCCTGGTAGCACAGCACACTTTGGGGGCTGGAGTCTAGGGGATCACCGTTTGTGCTAATTTACTGGGATGTCTGTGCAGCCCAGGCTCAAGGATTTGCCACGACCTTTATCCTCCTAGAGTGGCAAGAACTCTGTTAGTGATGACTTTCTACAAGATAATACGAAAATGTGTCTCAAGAGCAGAGGGAGATGCAGTTCCTCCTCTAGGGCAGAGGTCCCATGTGGCTCTGCTGGCAGGACTTGGTGTCTGTGTGACTGCAGATCCCTCCCCTAGCTAGGATTGCTGGGGCTCTCAGGGGCTCTCCTAGTTGCCCTCTCCCCTAAGGGGTGTCTCTGCGTCCAGGTGGACATTCCCTTTTGAGTCACAGCAGCTGATGTCTTTTGCTCCTCTTTCTGCTGTGGATTCTTTGTCAACTGACAGTGTCTCCATGTCTCCTCCATGAGTTCCAGGGCTCTGCCTCAGGCACCCACAACAACATGTGGCAGTTTACTGGTGCTTTCGGGTCTTGCCATGAAGGTGATAACAAATGGGGTCCCTAGGACCCCATCCTGGACTCTGTCTTGCACTTGGAAAAACTTGTGTAAAAACTTGTGTAAAAACAAGGTAAATCTCTGATTGGGACCCAAGCATCCCAATCAGAGTGCTTGACTGCTCCACTTCCAATCCAGCTTCCTGCTGTTGAAAGCAGACAAAAACCTAGGGCCTGGGCCCCTGTTAACTACATGGGAGACCAGGATGGAACTGCCAACTTCTGACTGTAGCCTGACCCAGCCCTGGCTGTTGTGGCCATTTGGGTAGTGAATCAGCAGATGAGACACAGAGAGTATGTGTGTGGGGTGGAAGGGGACAGCAGGTGTCTCCCTCTCTGTGCCTTTCAAATACAGGAAGCTTCCTTTCAAAAAGAAGACGTGGACAGCAGCCTGCAGCACATCACTTTACGCCTAGAAGAGGATCTACTGCTAGTCTGGCAATTATTTTCACTTGAGGTAGGATTTGGCTTCTTGCAGATTTTGTCGAAGAGCAGATGTATTCAGTACATCAGGTTTCCATCCATCTTTACAACCTCACTCCTGAGGCTCAGGGACTTTAGCTGAGCCATGCTGCCTGCATGCCCACCACTTGGTTCTGATGATGATTCAGAGGTTACGATGATATAGAAACAGTCACCATCTTGGCCTCTGCCTCCCAAGGTCCCGCGGTACTTCTCCATACCCAGCACTAATATAGTGTCTCTACTGCCTCCCAGACAAACCTCAAGAAGCATTTAACAGCTGCCCTTCGATAGCCCCCAGGGATTGGTTCTGATGTCCCTTCAGAACCTAAAATCTGTGGACATTGAAGTTCCTTAAATAAAACAGCACTTGGAAATGTCATTGTGGCACAGTGGGCAAAGCTACCGTCTGGGATGCTGCCATCCACATGGGCATCGGTTTGTCCCGGCTACTCCACTTCTGACCCAGCTCCCTTCTAATGGTATGGGGAAAGTAGCAGCGGGTGACCCATCCAAATGGGAGAGCTCTCTCCTCCCCTGACTTCAGCCTTGCCCAACTCTAGCCAGTCTCTCCATTTCTCAATGCAGCTTTAAAATAAACAAACTATATATATAATATATATATAAACTATATAACTATTTAGTTATATAACCTTCTATCATACTTTAAGCCATCTCTAGATTATTTATAGTTCCTATGACAATGTAAACACTAAGTAAATACTGTATTTTTAAGAAAATAATGATGAGGCAAAAATCAGTACACACTCCACCTAGATGCAACCATCATTGCAATGTCTAACTATATAGGACATATCAGCAACAACCTATAACACTCCATCTGCAGTGGGCTGAACCCGTGGCTGCCAGCCTGCAGACAGAGAGGGCTGACAATGTACAGCTTTTGTGCCCACCTATGGGACACAGACTACAGACTCACTACTTTCCCAGAAGATAGTACTTCTTGGACATGGGCACCACCATGGGCGCCTAGTTTTTAATAGCCACAGAGTTAGACGAAGGTATTAGCCCACCATACATATTCTAGAAGCTAGGATAAGGTGAAGTTCAAGGGCCCTGATAGAAGCTGTTGGAAAATTGCAAAGAAAATCCACAAAGAGCAGAATTCTCACAGTAACCTAAGGGGAAATAAAATAGACAGATTTTGGGTACAGGACAGAGACTCCAAGAATCTGCTCTAGACAGAAGGAATGTGCCAGCAAGCCTGGGTCTACAGTCCCAGGAAGGCATGCTGGACCCAAACCAAGGACACGGTGCATGCGAACACCCTGAAGGCTGCGCCAAGGGACCAAACTCTCAGGTCTCATCCTGACACTGAGATGATGGGTTCGTGAGCACTGTGACAGGAAGGACCCTGTGTTTGTCTAGAAACCAAAGAGGAGGGTGAAAAGAATCTGATCTTACAAAGGAAGGATGAAAGTGCTGTCCGTGTGCCCATAACATCCTGAGCTGTCCTGGCACATCCTTTGTCAGGTGTCTGTACTTGCACAGCCTGTACTCTATGAAGACAGAGAGAAAGGAAAGAGTGTGGCCCCTGTTGTTGGAGAAAGAAGAGGAAAGTTCAACTGGAAGAAAAGAGGCGAGGGTACCACCTCTTGCTTCCTGTGTAATCTTTCCCTTCAGGAGGGTAAAATGAAACAAGCAGCTGGCTTCATGGGTACATTATGCACCCCCAAGTCCCCCTTTTTGTCAGGAGTAACCATGGAGCCCTCAAGCATGGTCTCAGAGTTGAAGCTACTTGGAGATGTTAGTATTCTTTTCAAAAAGTCTCTTGAGAATGACAGCAAAATTGAACAGAACTGGGTTTCACCATCCAGCACCCTCCCAACCCCCAGGCAGGACAAACCTACCTCACGTCCATCGGTGAATGCGGCAATACATGGAAATGAATAAACCCTGGAAGAGACCATCACAGTTACAATGTGAAACTTGGATTATCCCAGCCACAACCCACAGACACAAGAATATTTATAACTAGGATATGCTGTTGAGTTTCTTGGTACAGTGTGGGGGGGGGGTTCAAATGTACAAATGGGATGCATATACAGTTTTTAAATACCCACCTGGTAGACTCTGAATTACATTTAGTGATTCTCTATACCTCCACCAAAGCACTTGGCAGAATTCCCAAAGAAAGAAAGTAGCAAATATGTTCACACCAGAAACTCAACTGTTGGGCTTGGCAGTGTGGCCTAGTGGCTAAGGTCCTCGCCTTGGTCCCATATGGCCGCTGGTTCTAATCCCGGCAGCTCCACTTCCTCTCTATCTCTCCTCCTCTCAGTATATCTGACTTTGTAATAAAAATAAAATAAATCTTTTTTTAAAAAAAGAAGAAACTCAACTGTTCATAACACACTTATCTCTGATGAGCTCATGTGTGTAACAACCACTCCTCTTAAAAATCTCCGGACTTGCTGGAGAGGACTGTATCAGAAATGTCCCAAACCAAACAAGTGTGCTAAAGACCAACAGAGCTCATTTTGAAAGACACTCACAGATCCCAGACAAGCTGTAAACACAGCCGACATCGCCAGGACACCGAGAAGCAAGGGAACCATGCTGAAGAAGCTGTCTTATCTCTTTCGGTCACCAAGTCTGTCATTCAGGAGATTGAGAAAACAGCGACTATCCTACAAGACAAGTCAAATGTTTTCATTAAAAATATATGTATATATCTTATTTAATACTACCCTGACCAGCACATACAGGTCAGTATGGGCTCCTGCCCAACTACATCCAGTAACATCATGATGCTGCATAAGGGTTCGGGATCATGTTAATTATTCTTTGCCACGAGAAAGAGGCTCAGGCCACAAGCAGACTCCCTTCCTCTGACTGTGAGGGTGACAACTGAGGAATACTTGGGAGTTTCTGAAGTTATTTGCACATTTGTATGTCACTGAGCCAGAAGAAGCAACAAGAGAATCACTACTTCCTGCCAGACCCCAGCAGGGTGAGCCTTTCAAGGATGAGTGGCCCAACTAAGAGCTGGGTGCCTCCAGGGGAGACAATTTCAGAAGCTAGATAATTAACGGATCCTGTATTTTCTTCACTTTCACAGCAAATGTGCCAGTGAAACAGAAGAAATTCATGCCAGAAGCCCACAGGAGTGCAAGACCTTTCTATTTCTCTAAATCAGGTAGCTGGAACTCAAAGGTAAGCTTGGGATAGCCCTGACATGACGTCAACATCTCCACCTAGACCACAGGGAATCCTGGCAATGGGCTCAGAGCCTGAGAAAATAGAAACATTTAGATGTTAGAAAATTCTGAGGCCCAGAGTGATGGCTCCATGGCTAAAACTTGACCTTCCCAGCACAGGGATCCCATATGAGCGCTGGTTCATGTTCCACATGCTCCACTTTCCTCCCATCCAGCTCTCTGCCTGGGGCCTGAAAAGCAGTGGAGGATGACCTGAAGCCTCGAGACCTGCATTCACACTGGAGACCTGGAAGAAGCTCCAGGCTTCTGACTTTGGATCGGCTCAACTCCAGCCACTGTGGCCACTTGGGGCCTGAGCCATCAGACAGAAGATCGTTCTGTTTCTCCACTTCTCTGTAAAATCTGACGTGCATTTCCAATAAAAATAAATAAATCTTTTTTTTTTTATTTTAAATTCATTAATTACATTGTATTATGTGACACAGTTTCATAGGAAAATAAATAAATCTTAAAAGGAGAAAACTCTGGCTGTGTAGCTTTTGCCCAGAAGGGTACTTTTAGCCTAGATGCTGTTACTAAGGTTTTGCCTTATACTAAAAGCAGCAGCTTTAGGTGTTTTGTTTTTTGTTTTTTTTTAAAGAGGAGAGGATATGTTTTAGCCATGTGAGACTGAAGACAGATACACACAAAAGCCATAAGCTACTTCTGTGCCACTCAAAGGCAAAATCAAGGTGAGCCAGAAGTATAGAGAAGACCCTGAAAATAACCCTTCCTCTACATACAGATGGTGGGTGGACAGCTCAACACAACCACCACACATGACTTGGCCACCAGAGCTAGCCCCACCCATGGGAGCCTGTCACCACCCATGGGAGCCTGTCACAACTTCTCCAGTTCCCCATCCCCTACAAGTCCATTTACTGTTACTATTTTTATTTATTTATTTATTTATTTATTTATTTATTTATTTATTTATTTATTATTGGAAAGGTAGATACACGAGAGAAGCGACAGAGAGAAAGATTTTCCATCCACTGATTCACTCATCAAGTGGTCCCAATGGCCGGAGCTGAGTCAATCAAAAACCAAGAGCCAGGAGTTTCCTTCAGGTCTCCCACATTGGTGCAGGGTTCCAAGGCTTTGGATCATCCTTGACTGCTTTCCCAGGCCATAAGCAGGAAGCTGGATGAGAAGTGGAGTAGCTGGGACACTAACCAGTGCCCATATGGGATCCCGGCACTTTCAAGCCAAGAATTTAACCACTAGGTTACCGTACTGGGCCCTACATGTCCATTTACAATTGCTCTCCTCATTCAAAACAAAATATTTTTTTGCTTGATCCATGAAAATCACTTTGTCTGTAGTCTGTACCATCCCTGTTTGTATTGATGGATCCCTTTCCTTGGAAAACAGGGAGTTTAACAATTTCAGTGAAATCATATAAATGGAAGGAAAAAATTCCTCCCTAAGCCCAACTCATTGCCAAGAACTCAGGGGAGACTTCGCAACTGTTCACTGTTAGGGCAGACTCTCACCATCTCAAATTCTCGATCCTTAATGTCTTTGAAAGCTTCCGCAATGACGTTATCCTCAAACCACTGCTTGGCAAGTTCCTCCCTCGCTGTTCTAGTTGTCAACCTACACAAGGTTTCGGAAGCTGCAACCTGCTGGTCGTAATCTGGACATGAACACACAGCAGACATGGGTCACTCTGGACAAACGACACAACAAAGGAGTCCCAGAGACAGTGCTTGCTCTGACAAGTCCCATTTTGGTCGCTTCATGCCACACGAACTAACAGCAGAATGTATCCTGGGGTGGGACCCCCAAGCAAGCTGCAACTGAAAAATCCTGGGAGAGAAATCTAAAAGATGTCAACAACATATAAATGAATACTATTTGTGGTTTTATGTTAGATACATTTAAAATTTTTAAAGGAAAGGGCTGGCACAATGGCAACACTGGCTAATCCTCTGCCTGCTGCCACTGGCATCCCACATGGGCACTGATTCATTTCCTGGCTGTTCCACTTCCGATCCAGCTTCCTGTTTATGGCCTGGGAAAGCAGTGGAGGATGGCCCAATCCTTGGGACACTGTATCCACGTGGGAGACCCGGAAGTCCTTCCTGGCTCTTAACTCAAGATCAGCTCAGCTCCAGCTGTTGCAACAAGTGGATGGAAGATCTGTCTCTCCTTCCCTCTATAAAAATCTGTTTTTTAATTTTTATTTATTTTTATTGCAAAGTCCGATATATAGAGAGAGGAGAGATAAAGAGTAAGATCTTCCATCCGATGATTCACTCCCCAAGTGAGCCGCAACGGGCCGGTGCGGTGCCGATCCAAAGCCAGGAGCCAGGAACTTCTTCTGGGTCTCTAGCAGAAGCCGTCCTCGACTGCTTTCCCAGGCCACAAGCAGGGAGCTGCATGGGAAGCAGGGCTGCTGGGATTAGAACCCATGACCATATGGGATCCCAGTGCGCTCAAGGCGAGGACTTTAGCCACTAGGCCATGGCGCCAGGCCCAAAATCTGCCTTTCAAATTAAAAAAATAAATATTTTTTTAATTCAAAGAAAGTTCATCAAAATAGCCATAAAATATTTGTTTAAAAAATAAAATTCTAAGGTCACTTATGATATTCACAATGGACTCTAAAACTGCATAGAGCAAAATACTTTCCATAGGACGGTACTTATATACATTAAGGGCCAAGGCACCTGGCCTGGTTAAGTCACTGTTGGGATACCCATATCTGATTTGCAGTGTTTTGGTTTGTATTCCAACTCTGCTCCTGATTCCAACTTCCAACTAACGCAACCCTGGGAGGCAGGAGGTGATGGTTCAAGGGACGAGGTCCCGGCCACGCACACACAGGAGACTCAGACTGGGTTTCTGTTTCCCAGCTCTGGCTGAGGTGGGCACTTGAGGAATAAACTGGTGGATGGGAGCTCTCTCTCTCTGTCTCTCAAGCATTTTTTAAAATTGTGTTTTTAACTAATTTTTAAAATTTAAATTTAAAAAATAAAATTTTCAGTGCTTATGAAAATAGAAAATTTAGAAACAGTTGCTTAGACATGGAAACTGTGAGTCAAGGAGAAATGAAATGGCTTGGGAACAAGGACACAGGGAACTCTTCATTTTGACTCCATTTGTTTTCAAAAAGAGTATTTACGGTAGATGTGCCAACATACTAAAATTTAACAAAGTTGCATGGTGAATAAATATGCAATTCCTAATTATTCTTTACAGTGTTCGGTCTGTACCTCTCAAAATAAATTGAAAATCAAATCTCAATAACTCTATTCAGAGTTTGACCATGATTCATCCTTCCTTCTCCCTGGGTCCCAAATGCTTAGAAAATCTCCTCCAGGGCCCAATATTTAATATAGTAAATATTTACATTCTTACCACCCACAGTTATGATGGTCCTTGCAAAGTCTTTCCTGAAACATTTAAATCAACCACATTTACTGACAGGTACATCAAGTGGCAAAGTTACATCAAGTGTATCATGCTGACAATATTTTTAAAATCAATCTGTACGTTTGAAATGACTTCAAATTTCCCTCACTGACTGTAATGTCAAAACTGTAACGAACACAGTCTCTCACTGGATGAGGTTACTCCTAAAAGTTGGTGGAAAACAGAACTAAAGGGTAGGTTTATTGGCTGCAAAAAGAGATTCTTGCATATGGAAAGTTGTCTAAAAAGTTCACCAGAAGCAGAGCTGGCATTATGACACAGCAGGTTAAGCTGCTACCTGTGACAACAGGTTGAGTCCTAGCTGCCCCACTTCCAATCGAGCTTCCTGCTAAAGCGCCTAGCAGAGCAGCAGAAAGTGACCCAATGACTTGGGCTCCTGCCACTCTTGTAGCAAACCAAAATTCCAGCCCTGGTCATTGCAAACTTTGGGAATAAATTAGCAGATGGAACACTGATTAATCTCTCAAAAAATGTATATATTTTTTAAAAGTTTGCAAAAAAGCGCCTGTTACAAAAATCTGTGGAAACAGTGCTCTGGTACTGTGGGTAAAGACCATTGCTGGCAGTATAGCATCCTTATGGGCACTCGTTCATGTCTCAGTTGCTCCACTTAACCTCCAGCTCCCTACTGATCGTCTGGGGAAAGTAGCAGAAGATGCCGCAAGTGCCTGGGCCCCTGCTACGTATGTGGGAGATCTGGAAGAAGCTTCTGGCTTTTGGCTTCAGCCTGGCCCAGTCCTAGCTGTTGTGGCCATGTGGGAAGAGAAATCAGTGGATGGAAGAGGTGTGTGTGTGTGTGTGTGTGTGTGTGTGTGTGTTTCTTTCTACGTAACTTTCAAATAAACAAATTAATCTCTAAGAAAATTCATGCATGGAATTTCCAGATTTTCACAACAAAACACATTCTATTTTTAAATTCCATTTTCCACAAGCTTTTAAAGTACCTGTATATAATCAAGAATTCCAAGTCAAGTTTAACAACTGTGACACTAATCTTTCTTCCATGTTACAGTAACTCCCATTTTAAAGAAGAGATTTATTGCAACATCTTGTGATAGCCTAGTTTCTCATACGTGGATTGATCTGTTGCTACTCAACAAACAGCCCTAAAACAGCACCACTTCATTTTACACTTGCAGGTCTCACTTGTGCCTGAAAGTCCAGAACATTCCAGACTTTCCTGAACACACAGTTAAGAAGGCAGCATGACCATAGGATTGTGATTTGAAAATTGAGAAAACATCAGAAAACATGAGATCTTCCAATCTCAACATATTAGATATCAGAACATCAATATTAACTATAAATACATTGAAGATAGTGATTTCACTGTGTCAAATGAAAAAAAAAAAAAGGTGTTTTTGTTTGTCTTGTTTTTTAGGAGAAGTCCAGTGCAGAAATGATGAGTGACATGGTTAAACATGACATCAATGCATTGATGATCATTGGTCACCACCTGTACACCATGGTAAACTCACCAGTAACAGCTGCCCAGCCAATAAATGTTGGACTGCCACTGTCAGCCATTTAAAATCACATTTCACAGTATTGTGCTAAATTTGCTCTTTCTGCAGTCACACATGACATCCTTCCAGATTTCACGCTGCAATGACTATGCAGGCATAGCGAGGTCACCCAAAATTCCACCACTTCAAAGCAATGCAAACTCCACGGCCTGTTGGGGTGGCGAACAGCTGGTAACCTAAGAGTCCATGCTCTCCGCAAAGCATCCCGCTGGCCACTGTAAGACTGTCTCACTTGACCTTCACAGGAACTTCACTGGGAAGTTACTGCCAACCCCAGTCTATAGGTAAGCAGCATGAAGGACAATGTTCAAGCTGCACTCCACCCACGGAAGTGGCAAAGGTAGGATTGGAAGCCAAGCAGTCTGGCCCCAGGACTTGCACTGTCAACATTCTTCCCAGTCACTGAGTGAGCTCACATACACATAAGAAAAAAAAATCACGGATGGTCTAATAAAGCATTTCACCTTGCCTTGTAAAATCCAAACAACCTGGGCCCGGTGGCGTGGCATAGCGGCTAAAGTCCTCGCCTTGAAAGTCCCGGGATTCCATTTGGGTGCCGGTTCTAATCCCAGCAACTCCACTTCCCATCCAGCTCCCTGCTTGTGGCCTGGGAAAGCAGTTGAGGACGGCCCAAGGCTTTTGGACCCTGCACCTGCGTGGGAGAACCGGAAGAGGTTCCTGGTTCCCGGCATCGGATCGGCATGCACCGGCCGTTGTGGCTCACTTGGGGAGTGAATCATCGGATGGAAGATCTTCCTCTCTGTCTCTCCTCCTCTCTGTATATCCGGCTTTCCAATAACAATAAAATCTATTTAAAAAATCCAAACAACCCATAAAGGAACAAGAACACAGTCAGTCTGCCTCTTCCTCGGTCCTCCCGCGTTATCTAGCACACACTGCAGGTGCACTGAGCCTTCACAGAAACCACGAATAATTGCACTCATCCGTGAGAAGAAAGGCTGAACCAACACCACCACAAGAGTGTTGCTCTTAACACCACCACGTACTTGAGGCTAAAGCCACTTTAGATGACATATGCTTTCTGACAAGGGGAGGCTTTTTCTCTTTTCCCGAGGTACAGCTTGCAAAATGAAGTTCAAAGTCCTCACGGCCTTCTCAGAATTGGGGAAGGCATTCACAGGAAAGAAAGAAAACAGAGACCCATGCGTAAGTTTCTTGGAAGCTGCTGGAGCACTTGTTGTCTAGTTTCTTAACTCACCTCCTGCTGAAGCGAATGGCTGATCCTCCTTTCAGTCACCAGGAATCCTAAACTGAGGATGAAGGAATCCAACATCTGCATTTTCCCTGAAAGCATATCTTACAAGAATCAAATGTGTGCCAAAAAGAATTAGGGGAGCTAGTGGTTACGGTGTCCATGTCCTACAGCACTTGGTCTCAACTCCTTGCCATGCAGTCTGTGGGAGGCAGTCAGGGTAACTGAGTTGCTGTTGCCCTCCAGGGAGACCAAGCCCCAGCTGTCCTGGAAGTTTTGGGAGTGAATCAACAGATGGCAGATAGCTCTGCCTCTCCTATCTGGGGAGGAGGAGGAAGGAGAGGAAGAGAAACTGACAAATGTAGGGGCAACAGCAGCAGGGAGAAAAAACACAGAAGAGGCACCAGGAAAGCAGAGACCAAAGCAGGTGAGGCAGCAGCAGTAACAGAAACAGCACTGCACAGCAGCTGTAGCAGGAGGAAGAGAAGCCGCAGCAGATTCAGCACAAGCAAGAGGAGGAGGATGGCAGCAGAGCCGGCACACGAGGCAGCAGCTTACACAGAAGCAGGAAACACCTCAGCAAACTCTGCAGGTGCAGGCTCAGTACAAAACAGCAACACAGATGCAGTGGAAAGAACGGCAGGGGAAAAATAAGATGCCAACAATGACCAAGGAAATGACTCTCAATGACATGGAAAGGCAAATCTACAAAAGCCATGGAATGATGAGGTCTGGCCATGAGACAAGATCAAGTCTGTGTTAAAGCCACTACCAGCAGGTGTTGTGGCACAGGAGTTAAGCCCTGGCACCTCAGGTCCATATTGGAATGCCCGTTGGAATCCCAGCCACTCTGCTTCCAGTCCAGCTCCATGCTAACAGCCCCGGCAGTTGAGACCATGGGGGAGTGAACCAGCAGATGGAAGAGGTGTCAATCTGCCTTTCAAATCAACAAACCTGTTGGGTGAGCACTGGTACAGCGAGTTACGTGGTCCCTTGTGAGACCAGCATTCATAACAGCTTGCCAGTTCTAGTCCCAGCTCTTTCGCCTCTGATCCAGCTCCCTGCTAATGTACCTAGGAAGACAGCAGATGCTGGCACAAGTGCTTGAGGTCCTGCTGCCCGTGTGGGGAGCAGGAGGAAATCTCAGACTCCCGACTTTATCCTGGCCCAAACATAGCTGTTGTAGTCATTTTGGGACATGGAAAATCAATTGATCTCTCTCCTGTCCCTGGTGTGTGTAACTCTACCACTCAAATAAACTTAAAAGTTCCAGGCCACATATGTATGAATCATGCAGATATCCACGAAGGAAAATGGAACAAGCAGTATGACTCTTCCCTGTCATCATACCCAAAGCAAAACTGATTTCTGATTTCTACACCAACTAAGAATGTGCAGTTCCTTGTACAGTTTCATTTATCATTACTACTATTATTGTTATCATTTTCTGATACAGTTCCATAGGCCCTAGGACTTCCCTTACTCCCTCCCCAAATTCCCTCCTCCCACAAGTTCTACTATATTATTACTATAGCACAGTTCCTCATAAACAGTCATATGTCCATCGTTGCGGGCATGGACAATGGCAGAGAGTCCCACATCCTATTGTCAAGATACAGTGAACAGTTTCATTGGGAGTCAATCTTTGAAAGTAGAGATGCATACTGCAATACATCCTCACATCTGGATAAGACAGTCTCCATTACAGTTACTATACATCTGCTTAAATGAAAAGCCACAATACAAAATCAACAGGAAGAAATAGAAATTTATAATGCTATGAAGTTAAATAGCACGCTACTGAATGACCAATGTGTTGAAGAGAAAGAAAATCAAGAATATTCCTTAACAAAATGATGCTATCGTATGATCTATAAGTCATTGAAGAATTTAATGAGGGGAAAGAAAAAGTGTTTTGAAGAGATGGAATTTAAAAAAAATCAAAATCCATGAGATATAGCTTCTGTTAATCTTTGTTGGTGATATGTCTTCTGCAAGCAACAAATAGATGGGTTTTGCTTCTATAATCCAGTCTGCTAATCTATGATGTTCGATTGATGCATTTAAGCCATTCACATTCAGGGTTAATATGAATAGGTGGTAATTTGATTCTGTCATTTTAGCAATGGGTTGTTCATTAATTTAGTCTACTGTTGTTATTTTACTGAGATGTTCTTCACATTTGCCTTTGATTTTGGTGGGTGCTATTTCTCTTCTCTGTCAAGAGACCGTCTTTAAGTACCCTTTGTAGGGCAGTTTTGAAAGAGGTATATTCTTTTTACTGTGGAAGAACTGTATTTCATTTGCAAAGACAACAGAAAGTTTTGCTGGGTAATCCTGGGCTAACTATTTTTTGCTTTTAGAATCTGGAATATGTCACTCCATTCTCTTCTGGCCTGCAGAGTTTCCTGTGAGAGGTCTCCTGTGAATTTAATTGGCATTCCTTTATATGTCAGTTGATTTGTTCATGTGCACATTTAAGGGTCTTTTCCTTATGTTTGATTGAAGAGAGCTTGATTATCATGTGTCATGGTGAAGATCACTTTTGGTCAAGCCTGTTGGGAGTTCTGTGTCCCTCCAGGATGTTGTTTCCCAATTCTTTCTCTAGATTAGGGAAATTTTCCCTGATTATTTCATTAAATACATTTTTTAAAGATTTATTTTATTGCAAAGTCAGATATACAGAGAGGAGGAGAGACAGAGAGGAAGATCTTCCGTCCGATGTTTCACTCCCCAAGTGCGCCGCAACGGCCAGTGCATGCCGATCCGATGCCAGGAACCAGGAACCTCCTCCAGGTCTCCCACGCAGGTGCAGGGTCCCAAAGCCTTGGGCCGTCCTCAACTGCTTTCCCAGGCCACAAGCAGGGAGCTGGATGGGAAGTGGAGCTGCCAGGATTAGAACCGGCGCCCAAATGGAATCCCGGGGCTTTCAAGGTAAGGACTTTAGCCACTAGGCCGTGTCACCGGGCCCCATTAATTACATTTTTAAACCCAACTTCTCTTTCTGCACCTTCTGGGAATCGCATAACTCTTATACTTGACCTTTCAATAGTGTCTTTCAGTTCTTAAATATTTTTTTAGCTTGACCCAGCTCTGCTTCCAGCTTTTTGCTTGATTCCTCCTGGTGACAAGAAATGTCTTCCAATTCTGAGATTCTTTCTTCTGCCTCCTTCATTCTATTTTGGAGACTCTCCACTGTACTTTTTATTCACTCCACTGTATTTTTCATTTCTGATATATCAGCTTTCATTTGATTCGTTTCCAGTGTGACATATTCCTTAAATTCCTTAAACTATTAAAGTATTACATGATTCTTGTTGTTGATAAGAAGTTTCATAACAAGTGTTTTGAATATTGTGTTCCCCATTTTCTCGATATCTTCCTCCGTGAACTCTGAGGTTGGCTAAGGGTTTTGCTCCTTTACAGGAGAGTATTAAGTAATATTCATTGTGACTGTGGCTCCTCTTTTGCTATTGGTCACTGTACTTCTGCTTCCTTGGGACAGGTTTCTACACTCTGTCACTCACAGGTCTGCAATTTGATTTTATTTATTGTGGTTGGCACACATCTCTTTGTTTGCAGTTACTTGGGCCACTTTTTCCACCAAGTTCCAAGTCTGGGTTCTCATGTTAGACATCTACCATGGTCTAGACAGCCCCAGCTCCTGGCTCACCACTCTCCACCTTCTGTGATACTGTGCTGAGGCTGCATCATTGTCTGTACAACCTTTCTTCCACTTCCGGTTGGAGCAGGTCCTAGGATTAGGGAGATACCAGGTGTCCTATATAGCTAGGTTGATGGTGGTGCTAATCTTGCTGGAGCCTATTGGCTGTTAGGTCTGAGGGCCACACAGACCTGTTTTGACCCATATGCCATAGTTGGTATTATTTTCCTGTGGGACCCGTGCAATGCACTGAGCTCAGTGAGTTCTCTCCCAGCTCTGCACATGCACAGCTCACTATTGTCACTGCAGTTGTAAAGTTTTTCCACACTGTTCAGATTTGTGCCTGATGTGTCACTACTAGAGTTCTTGATCTGCTGGTAGTCAGGACTGAGTTCTAAGCAGACCTGTCTTGGGTGGAACCTGTAGGATGCCACATTGTTGCAGTTCACTGAGCCAGAATGAGTTCATACCAGCTCAGTGCATGCACAGTGCTGTCCTATCACAGCCTTTGCCTTCCTATACAAAATGCTGCCTGCTTTGGCTCTAGCAGGCAGACTAGGCCCTGAAGTCCATGTTGTTCCTGCACTGCCTGTCTGGAACCTGCCACTCTGTTTCTGCTCCTGGTGAAATCCAACAGATCAGCAGACAGGCAGTTCTTTGGGTTCACCTCCTGAGCTCTGGGGAAACGCCCCTTTCCACCTTGTTGCCAGTTGAGTTCTCACTGCAGGTGCAGTTCAGGTCACCGCTGGCTGAGTGCTGCTGGGGTATCAGTCACTGCCACACCACACTGTTGTATATGCTGCTTTCCTGTGTCTGTCACTCTCCAGGTGCTCCTCTGCTGTCATTCTGCCTTCTCTTATTTCCTGGAATGTGTCCTCTCTGCTTAACATCGGCTAACGTTTCTCTGTTTAAACATGTCCTTACCCTATTCTGCCATCTTGATTCTCCCTAGTTTCCTTTTGTTTTTCCAAAATACTTATTTTGAGGCCAGTGCTATGGCTCAACTGCCTAATCCTCTACCTCCAATTGCCAGCATCCCATATACGCATTGGTTCATGTGCTGGCTACTCCACTTCCCATTCAGCTCTCTGCTTATGGCCAGGGAAAGCAGCAGAGAATGGCTCAAAGCCTTGGGACTCTGCATCCACATGGAAGACCCAGAAGAAACTCCTAGCTTCTGGCTTTTAAATATATACGTATATATTTTTTCCATTGGAAAGGCAGACTTACAGAGAGAAGGAAGATCTTTCACTCTGTCTCTCCATCGACTGGTTTACCTTCCAAAAGGCCACAAGAGCCTGAGCTAATCCAATACGGAGCCAAGAGCTTCTTCCAGGTCTCTCATGTAGGTGCAGGATACTAAGGCTTTGGGCCATCATCTGTTGCTTTTCCAGGGCATAAATAAGGAGCTAAATAGGAACTGGAACAGCTGGGACAGTGCCCGCATGGGAATTTGGTGCTTGCAGGTGAAGGGTTAGTGTGTTGAGCCACTACACTGGCCCCACAATTTCCTCTTATTTCCATATGCTTCTTACATTTGTGTATTACAATAAAAATTAAGATTGTGCAAGGGTTTAGTCTGACAGAGAAGCAGATAGCAGCAGTGTGAAAGTGCTCTCATCAGTTGATTCATTCTCCAACTGTCCACTCACTCCAAGTCTCTTTACATGAATATTGGGGCTACAAATGTCCAAATACACAATGGAAAATACTTTTTCTGCCAATTTTTAAAGACCACAATTATCATTTATGAAGTTCACAAAAAAATAACTTGAAGATATGTGGAGTCCACTGACAGATGGTGAAGACCTCTGACAAACACAGCACAGCTGGTAACAAGTCTGAAATCCCCCGTGACCAGACATCGTCAATAACCACTCTTGAACATGAAAAATCAAAAAGGTGTATCACACAAAAAGAATGTATCTGTTGCAAGAGGTCCCCAGTTTCTGAAATGGTCCAATGTTTTAAATATACCTTGGAGTTCATAATAATTGAAAGTATCAAAATCGTCTTTTCTGTGAGCCACGTTGAAAAAAAAAAAATCAACCACCTAGTCCCCAGTTTCCTTTTCTAGAATCCTTACCTTTATACTCTTAAAGGAGGAAAGCAGCCAAAGCAAATTCAGGTCAAGTCAGCAACAGCTACACTGGCCTGGTTTTCCTCTTGGTCTGCCTCTAGGTTTGAGTAACTGTGGTGGCATGAGGAGGGCTTTGTGGCAGATGGCACTTCAGTGGCCACATGCCAAAGAGATTACCCAGAAACAGGAGAGCTGAGACGGCCAAACTTCCCAATCCATCCTCTCAGGACCTATCAGCCCCCGCTGCTGCCTCAGTGGGAACCACAGCACTGACCATGCTGCTGGTGTGCAATGACCAACCTGGTTTTTCACGACTTGAACAAAGCTTAGCAGCCATTTGGCGACAGCAGCAACTACAAACACAACCAGGCAAATAAACAGGTTTTCACAACAAAATGTATTTCAGCACTATCATATGCTTTCTCAATAAATTCAAATATATTTAACCCCACTTTCAATAGTCTCTGTATTGTAATATTAATTAAAATAGGTAGCCAATTGGTAGCTAATAATAGACTTACCTTTTCTACTGCATCTGGAAATAACCTAATAAAAAGAAAGCTTTCAGCTATTATTCTAAAGCAGCATTCTAAACTATAACGTTCATGTTAGTAGAGGTAGAGCGTGCCCTTAAAGAACTTTCGAGAAAGCTTACATGAACCTCAGCCACCTGAATACAATGAGCAAGTGGCTATTTGTACATATGTAAATAAGCCATTTTTCTTTTAACACGGACATGTGTGTTGATGTACAGTTATTCTTTAAATGATACTCTGATAATAAAGTCTTTTAATGAAGCTCACATCTTACAGAAATTCAGGCTTTGAAAATAACCTCGAGGGTCCAGCTCTGTGGTGTGGCATGCTCCCCCACCACCTACTGAGTGGCCTCCTGGATGGCAGCTGTTCTGAGTCCTGGCTGCTCCACTTCTGATTCAGCTCCCTGCGAATGCGCCTGGGAAAGCAGCAAAGGATGGCCCAGGTGCTTGGGCTCCTGTACCCATGGAAGAGACCTGGATGAAGCTTTGCTATTCCTGTCCACTTCCAAAGGGGCATGCACAGTCAAGTTCCCCAGAGCCTTACCATAGCAGTGTCCAGGAAGTCTTCTGTTATACTGATCAGAGATACATCTGAGACCAGGTCTTCCATGGTCAGAAATCCTGTCATCCTCTCAAACCAGGAAACTATGTAGCTGAGACAGAAAATGCAGATGGAACCACACAGGACTGAGTAATTGCAGCCTAGTCAATGAAAATTCTCTAGATTTTCTCAGGCGACCAGAATGGGACTAAAGCTCCTCTTCCCTGCACATGTCCAGGTAGGCCTGGCTCTCACATCTGCCATGCGGAAGACTCATGATGGAGCCAGTAACCTCCAGGAGCCTCCTAAGCTCTCGGGTTCTCAGCAGGAATTGAAGACTTAGCCAGGATGGATGCCAGAAAGCTTCAGAAGGGACTGGCAAGACAGGACTGAGCTCAACGGATCTTCCCAACACAGGGGCAAACGTGCAGAAAGCAACCTGTCAACAGAGATGCAGAACTGAGAACGGCTCCACCCAGTGCCACCCTGATGGCACTCGATGGGCCCAGGCCTGGCTACCTTTCTTAGGTCAAACACAGCTGGCTAAAACAAGGTTTGGCTTTTCATAGGAATATATATTCAATTTCATATTAAGTTGCTAGGATGGGAATAATTTATAACAAACTTTAAAAAAAAGACTTATGTTTATTAAAAAGGCAGACATGGAGAGAAGGAGAGACAGAAAGAAAAATCTTCCAACTGTGGGTTCACTCCCCAAATGGCCCCAACAGCAGAAACTGAGCCATTTGGAAACCAGGAGCTGCTTCTGGGTCTCCAGCTGTCCTTCTCTCTGCAAATCTCCATTTCCAACAAAAATATCAGTAAGTCAGAAAAAACAAACAAAACTTCTGTCACCTTCCTAGAATATATTTACTCAATAAAGCAAAGGCCATCTGAAGACCATTTTTTGCTGAGACAGGTCAGAAGAGAAAACGGCTCTTGCTGAGCAGGAGTTTGGATAAACAGCTCCTTACAGAGCCTTAAACACTGCATTTCAGAATCAAGCACCCTGCTGAACATCACAAACAAGCCTCAATGGGAACTGGGACAAGCTGGCACTATCTGAAAATTCCCTGATCCTAGACCCAGGAAATCAAAATTGCTGGTGACAGAGCCCAGGCAATGGTTAACTCTCTCCACGTGACTGGTGACTGTAACATAGGCAAGGTCTGAGACATTTCCTGCATTTACATCAGAAAAACCTTCACTTTAGATTCAATCACCTGGGGGCCTAGAGTTGTGGCACACTGGGTTAAGCCACTACCTGTGGTGCTGGCATCCCAACTGTTCTGCTTCCCCTGTCTCCCTGTTACTACACCTGGGAAAGCAGCAGAGGATGGACCAAGTGCCACCTGCTTGGGAGACCCAGCAGGGATTCCCAGCTCCTGCTTTTGCCCTGGTCCAGCGCTGGCTGCAGTGGTATCAATCAACAGATGAAACATCTTTCTTTGTGTCCCCTCTGGCACTTTGCCTTCCAAATGCATGAATGCCTAAGTCTGTGGGCACACTGAGGTAGATGCGGGCAGCCAAGAGACCTTAGAATTTCTCACCTCTGGTGCAAGAAGCCAAGAGAAATAACTCCCTCAGGACATTCTCTCTCCCCTGCACCCCCGTCAGGGTCCCTAAGGAGACAGCCAACAACCATCTCCATCCCTTGGCACCACTGTAGCCTGGCAAGGAGTGGCACACCTTCTCTCTCTACTCTTCCAACCCTCTTCCCCTGTGGACAGAGGAGGGAAGGCAGGAACATTTTTCTCAGCCATCCCACTGCCCCCCAAACCCAACCCCCTCCATCCTAATCAAAAGTCCACAATGGTCTGCAACCTCCTCACCTTTGCAATAAATATTAAAATTTAGAAATGCAAGTGGTATCCCAACAGCAAGAAACATAATTATGTTCCAAATCATCCACTGTCTATAAAAAATATTACTGAGTCCTTTAGTGCGTTAAAGGAAACAAAATGGTATGTTTAATTCAAAGTTCAGAGAAACATTTTTGGTGCGATGATGTCCAAAAATCAAAAGAATTGAATCATCTGTCTTCTGAAACTATATTTTCTCCATCCTTAAATTCATGATTAAAATTCCATGCTCTTTTATGTTAATGTGATCCAACTTACCCCAGGACCTCCCCTCAAGAAGTGACCTCAACTGAGGGAGGTTAGTTCTTAAAAAAAAAAAAAAAAAAAAAAAAAGATTTGAAAGAGTAACAGAAGCAGGGACACACACATACATACACACACACATGGACAGCTCTCTCTCTCTCTCTGAGAAAATAGCTCCTTCTCCTTGCTTTTCTCCCCCCCTCCCACCCACAGAAAGCTGCTGCGCTGGCAAAGCTAGAACTGCATCCTGGTCTCCCACATGGGGTGCAGTGGCCCAAACACTTGGGCCATCTTCTGCTGCTTTTCCCAAACACATTAGCAGGTAGCTGGATTGGAAGTCGAGCAAATTGGTGCCCGTGCTTGGCATTACAGAAGGTGGCAAGCACTGTCCACTATCCCATGAAGCTATGCTTTAAAATACCTCGGTTCGGCACAGTGTGATAGCTCAGTGGTTACATCCTGGCCTTGCAACTGCCAGGATCCCATAAGGGTGCCGGGTGGTATCCTGACTGCTCCACTTCCCATTAGCTCCCTGCTTGTGGCCTGGGAAAGCAGTACAGAACAGCCCAAAGCCTTGGGACCTTGCACCTGCGTGGGAGACCCAGAAGAAGTTCCTGGCTCTGGCTTCGGATCAGCTTAGCTCTGGTCATTATGGCCACTTGGGGAGTGAACCATTGGATGGAAGATCTTTCTGTGTTTCCTTCTCTCTGTAAATCTTTGCAATAAAAACAAAATCTTTTTTAAAAATAAAATACCTTGGTCACCACTCCAGCTCTCCCCGTCAAAAACTGTTTTTTGTCACCATTCCATCTCCCTCCCCACCATATATTTGTTGAATACAGATGTAGCAAAGTGGGGATACAGATGTGGCACAGTGGGGATACAGATGTAGCAAATAGGGGATACAGATGTGGCAAAGAGGGGATACAGATGTGGCAAAGTGGGGATACTGATTTCTTCTCTGATTTGGTCTCCATGGGACAGAATAATGTAACACAACTAAACCTACCCTAATCCTTCAGGTTACCCAGAGCTTCAAGCAGTGACAAGGTGACACTTATCTTTGGGATCAGTCCCTGCTGAATTAGTAAAGGCTCATCTTCTTCAGGACCATCCATGAAGAACTGCCGACCACAGGTGAGCAGCAGAGAGATATGCCCAAAGGCATGCTCATCCAGCTCCTAGGCAGGAGACCACACTGCGTCACCACTCACGTCGGCAGTTCAACGCAGGTACTTTGGGCACACCAGAAAGCAAAACATACTTGCATTATTGATGGAGCTATCAAGCTTTTGTAAGAGCAGACGACTGTATTTTTGAGGGGAATGGCTCTCTTTCTGTTCAAAGTATTCTTTGATTTTCTGAAATCTATTACCATCAAATGCATCGGTAATGAGTGACTGAAGCTGGAAAGGCAACAGTGTGCAAATTGCTCCTTACCCCAGAACATTCTATAATATCTCTAGTTCATATTATCTGTAATAATTCAATGTGAAATAGAGGTCAGCATGGAACAATGTTGAATAGAAGGCAATCACGTAGCAAGTGATCGAAGTTTCTCGGCTTGTTAATACTCAAAGGCAGCAGAGAGCCTGTCCTGTGATGCTGACACACCCTAAAGTTGGAGGCCCACTTGACTGGAAACATGTGATCCTACAGGTGAAAATTCTTAGCAATGCTGGCAATCTTATAACCCTAAAATGCTCATAAAGTCACACAAATGATCCTAGTAGAAAAAAATTAAAATTCCATTACAAACAATGGAAGCTGATGAATTCACAAATTGGCCATTTTGAGATTGATTTGTTTTCTAACTAAACATTATCCAAGACCTGTTTTAAGTACATACACTTGTGTAACATTCTTAACTATCACCTCTAAAGGATGCCTGGAGCTGAGGTCAAACCTCCGGAGAGCACCCAGCGGGGCCTCCTACTCTCATCCTCTACCTCCTATCCTGCAACTCCTATCCTCTACCTGGCAGCCCCAGTCCTGCCTGCTGAAAACCCTACCATGGCTCTCCCTCCTCTCAGAATCAACCTAAACCTTTGGCTGTCATCTGCAGGTCTTTGCGTGGTCTGATCTCTGGCTGACTTCTAGGTCAACCCTCCCTTGCTGCCGAGTCCTCGGATAAGCCAAGCCCTTCCCAGCACAACGGTTCCAAGGCCAGGCTGCAGTCTCCCTGCCCCTTTCCCTGTGACTGGTTCCTCCCCATCTCAGCTTGTCAGGTAGATCTTCCAGGGCTACCTGTTGTAAAGGAAGCCAGTGCCTCCTTGCATCTCCAAAGCTTTCCCATTCTGACACCTAATTCCTCTTGGCTGGGAACCTGCCTCCCTGACTCTGCCACAATCATGTGGGCAAGCACTGCTTGAGCTTGGTTCATTTCTGGCTGCTTACATCCAGGACAGCACTAAGGCACAGGATCCTGCAGCCTAGGGCGCTCAGGGTGGCTGACGGTGAAAACTGACCAGAAGCGTGGATACACTGGATGGGGGAGATTCAGGAAAGGATAGATTTCTCTGTTTCTGGCTTAAGAACTGAAGGGACCATTGTGCTGATGGCCCCTGGGGAACAGGGAAGGGGCTGGAACTCACCCACACAAAGAACAAGAAACAGTCTTTACCAAGAAAGCAGCTTGTGCAAAAAAAAGACTTAAACATTCAAAGAATCCCACTTCAAAGTTTTTTTTTAAAGCCTTCTATTGTTTTCCTCAACACAAAATTTTAACTGTACGTTCCACTTCTTTCAGGTCAGAGTAAGACAGCATTTCAAAACAAAACTTTACAAATACAGCACGAAGATTACCAGCAAAGTGCATCCTAATTGAACAAGTTTACAAAAAAAAAAAAAAAAAAAGCCAAACTCCATCGTGCCGATAAAGCACAACTGTTTAGAACCAACCATTGTCAAATGTCAGGTTGCAAAGTACAAACTAAACAAAGGGTCTCTACTCAGGAGACTGTTTTCCGTACAAATTTAAACAACACCGAAGGGCTCCCATACTGAAAATTTCAAGAATCAAACCACAAGAGAAATGTCCAGAAACTTTGATAATTGTCTGAGCTCTCTATTTTTTTTTTTCAGGAAACAAGCCCTGGTTTTGCAACACCTTACCACCACATTAAAAAACTCAATGTTCCCTGCTCACTTCACCCTCACAATGGAATTGGAAAGTGTGAGACACACAGTATTTTAAAGTCCACTTTGAAGTCTAGACAGAGGTAACGGTGCTACTTCTTGAACTTGACCAAAAAATTCCCCAACGGTGTACTTTTGTCATATTCTATCACCACTATTTACGAACGCGAAAACAAGGGATATGAAGTCAAAGACCCAAATCCAGACTGACTTTTTCAGCAACGGAGTATTCTAATTAACGCCAATTAAGCGAATGTTGCAACTCGGGCAGAACCGCACCGTGGGTGCCTTAGGAGGTCTTCACTTAGTCGCAAAAGTTTTCTGGAGTCCCAGCGTTTGGGACCATGGGTCTGGACCCAGAGAGAGCGACTTGAAAAAATCTGCCTGGTCGCTTTCTAACTTGAATCCCCCCCCCCCCTTCTGGAGTGCTGTAGTAGCCAGGAACTAGATCACCATTCAGCCGCTGCCCACTCAGACTAAACCTAAGGAGCTTGAAGCCACAGACCGGACCCGCTGCCCCATCCTGTGAGCTCAGAGCCTCCCCGCCAGCTTAAACCTCAGCCCGCCAGGCTAGTGGCCGAGAGACCGGGGCTCAGTGGACTCCGGGTTCCACTGGGGTCACTCACCCGCTGCATGGTGCTCCTCCGGGCCCGACGCTGGCCTTCCCCGGTCCCTGGTCCCTGGTCCCTGGCTCCTGGCCCTGGGCGCGCCGCTCACCTGAGCGCGCACACCTGCGCTATTCTCCATTCCACCTCCCATGAGTCGGGCGGGTGGAGGACGCTGGGTAGCAGGTGTCTGGATTTAGAGCTTCTCCAGAAATACTAGTTGATGGACAGGCCGCTGAAACCTACAACAACTCTGATTGAAATCAAGACACACGCGCACCTGACTAACCAGCGCACTCAGGTTGGGACACCTGGGCGCACGCTCACAGGCGCACCCGCAGAAAATGGTGATCCCTGGAACAGGAACTCGGTGAAAGCTTTCCCTCCTGGGTGGAATTACGAAGCCAGAGCTGGTGAAGCGTTCTCTCTATGCTTCAAAGCCCTTAGAGCTGATTTTTGTGCCCTGATTGGAATGCATCCAAGCTACACTCGTTCCCTGCCAAGAACCAGGCCTGCCCCTAAAATTACAACAATGCTCCTGAGACCATAGAGATATTTTCATTTTGCTTTGCTTAAATGCCCTTCTGTGTGAGTGGCAGAAAAGGGGTGTTTGAAAAAAAAGACACGTGAATACAGTAGCAAAAAAATAAAACTGCAGTTTGAGTTTTAAAAAATGTACTTTTATAGGAAAGGCAGATTTACGGAGAGAAGGAGAGACAGAAAGATCTTCCATTTGTTTGTTCACTCCAAAAATGACCCCGAAGGGCAGAGCTGAGCTGATTCAAAGCCAGGAGCTTCTTCCAGATCTCCCATGTAGGTTCAGGGTCCCAAGGACTGCGGCCATCCTCTAGGCTTTCCCAGGCCACAAGCAGGGAGCTGGAAGGGAGTTGGAACAGTCAGGACAGGAATCAGTAGTGTCCTGGTGCTTACAATTGGAGGATTAGCCAATTGGGCCATCATGCCCACCCTCAAAGTTTGTTTTCTTTCTCTCTCTCTCCTTCCTTCCTTCCTTCTTTTTCCTTTATGATTTTTCTTTTTAAAAAATGACGCTTCCACTGGAAGTACCCCTTGAGTAAAGATCAACAGACACTGTTACTAGATGCTGTGCGATTTCATGCAGTGGCATGTATATGCATCCACATCAAAGCTATAGAGGACGCAACTGGAGTCTCCTTTAGTCAACACAGGCTTCCCCTCACACTTTCAGTGTGATCCTTGGGCTGTCTTTCCCAGGTACTAGTGTGGGAAGAGGGATTGAAAGTAGAGCAGCTTGGACCCAAAGCAGCACCTGCACGGGATGTTGATGATGCCGATGGTGGCTTAGTCCTTGAGGCCACGTCACCAGCTCTATCATCAATTATTTTCAGATGAGGTTGGGGGCATGATTTGGGGAAAATGTATTTTATGTATTCTTTGGAACTCTGCAATAGCAATACATGCAAATCTTCAGGGGACAGTAAAATATAATAACTATTATTAATTACATTTTTACTTTGATCAGCTTCCTTTTTTTTTACCAGACATTTTATAGCAACACTGAATTAGATGCTCTTACTGTTCTCAAACAATACACAGGAGAGGCTTTGTATCTTTAGTAGATTCTTAGGACGCATTTAGAAATTGAGTTTTCTTTACGTTAAAAGGTTTCATTTTGGGGGCCCAACGCGGTGGCCTAGCGGCTCAAGTCCTCGCCTTAAACGTGCCAGGATTCCATATGGTTCTGATCCCAGCAGCCCCGCTTCCATCCAGCTCCCTATTTGTGAACTGGGAAAGCAGTTGTGGTCACTTGCGGAGTGAATCGTAGGACAGAACATCTTCCTCTCTCTTCCTCTCTGTATCTCTGACTTTCCAACAAAAATAAATAAATCTTTTTTGAAAGTTTGATTTTTGAAGGGTGAGTATCCTGTAGTCACACTCTGAAAGGGGTGAGCCAACAAACCTAACCAGGTTTGCACAAGATCAGAAGCTAATTTTCATGCTTTTTCAGTGGTAATTATAAATGACTTTCTGGAGTTATTGTAAAGCCACTTATGGATGTAAAGTAGCACATTTACCAAAATAACGATATTTTTAAAAATTTCAAGGCAGGAATGTTAATCTAACTTTGGAAGACAACACAAAAGCCGCGGGAAGGCTGAGGCGGCAGAACCCAGCACAGTCCGGCAGCAAAGACAAGAAAGACAAGGCGGGTGGGGCCAAGCCTCCCGCCTCCGCCACCCCCTTCCCGGCAAGGAGGAGACCGGCGCCTTCCCTGCCGCCTGGACCAGCTGAGAGAGACCTTAAGCAGAAACTCTGAGTAAAGCCAAGGGGCAATAGAGTCCCCGGGATGTGCGATGTTGAGAATGAACCAAGCTTTGTTCCCCCGCCTTCCGGATTTTTTTTTCCCCATTGGTGAGCAGAACTTCGCTGCCTCTGGAGAGCTGCTCTGAAAGCTAGCCAACTAAGCAGGCTTGCCCGTGCCCTTGGCTGGACCGCGTGGACCGCGCTGATAATCCCGCGGATAATTCTTCACGTTCTCAGGCTGATGCACGCCTGAGACACATTTGCTTCCCCCACACCCGCCAGCTCCTAGCTGACAGCCCCCCACCCCGGCGCATCCCAGGGAAAGCAGTGTCTGAGTTTGGAGCTGTGCTGGTTCTGAATTGCCTCCTCTAGCAGTGACGCACCTCAAGGGGTCGGCTCTCTCTGGCTAGGGCTGCAAAAAACAATTGGCTTTGTCCCCTCCTGGCGCAGCTAGGGGCTGCAGGCATTCCGCGCCCCCTCCCTTTCCCTTCAGCCTGGGCTTTCTAGCCGCGCAGCACCCCCCCACACACCTCCCCTCGCCGCTGCTGCTGCTGCTGGAGACCCTCGGGAGCCGTGGCGAGGGTCACCGCTGCTGCTGCTGGAGAACCCCAGCACCCGAGGCGAGGGTCCCAGCTGCTCCTGGAGATCCCCTCTCGGCGCGGGGGAGGGTCTCCTGCCCTGCTGCGCCTCTTCTGCTTCCCTTGCACCTGGGCTCTCCAGCTGCCCGGTGCCCCTTCCATTCCCCTGGCAGCACAGCTGGGCTCTCCAGGAGTGCAGCGCCCCCTCCCCTCGCCACTGCTGCTGGAGTCCCACGGGAGCCACAGCCCAGGGTCGCCGCCACTGCTGGAAACCCCCCACCCCCGGCACCCGAGGCGCCAGGGCTCCAGGAGAGGACAGGACCCTGTCTACCGTGTTCCGGGGAAAAGACCGGGATCCAGTCTCCTGGGTCCAGGAGAGAACGTGGCCCTGTCTCCAGTTCCAGAGAGAGGACCAGGGCCCTGTCTCAGAGTTCTGGAGAGGACCAGGGCCTGTCCAAGGTGTCAGGGGGAAGACCGGGGCCCTGCTTCCTGGGGTCTGGAGAGAGGACCGGGCCCTGTCTCCCGGGGTCCAGAGTGAGGACTGTGGCCCTGTCTCCAGTGGTCTCTAGCCATACCGTGCCCCCTTCCCCTCCCTGTGCAGCGGTGGTCTCCACCTGCATGGGGAGAGGAATCCCCTCCTGGCAAGGCTGGGGTCTGAAGCTGTGCCACGCCCCGCCCTCTCCCCTCACCTAGCCGCGTGGCTGGGTGTTATTGTGGGTCGCTCTGACTAGGCTGCAGCTCCCACTGGTATGTGTGAGGGCCTAGTATGTGCTGGGCAGAACCAGGCTGGACTGCAACAGCCATTGGTCCCAGTTTATGTTGGGCCTGAAAACAGAACCAATCCAGCAATTGCAACCACCAGCTGATCCAGGAGATGGACTGTGCCGGGCCCTGTGCTTGCTAGAACATACCAGAATCTGGTCTATAAATACCTCACAATTTCTTTGGGGTTCTCCCCAATCGAAATGCAGGACTCAGAACCCTGGCCAAGAAAAGACAGAAGAAAGAACAAGTCAATCAACCACCTCAGCTCTATGTTGCCAGCTAAATACTGGGCAAATGAAGACTCTATGACTATGTCAATCAGTGGATTCTTCAACAACCCCCTCGTGCTTGGAGTGGTGAAAATGGCAGCGATTCATAACTGATGAACTATTAAAACCACTTGAGCAAGGATCTCAGAGCATGCCCCACATCCGGGACTTGGGATGGGTGGGAAACTGGGAGGGGCTTCTCCCTCAATAACCCCCTTTACCTCAGATACAAGAAGGAAACAATATGGACATAATAGTCTTACCCACCTCCCTATAGCTCCTGAACCTTTTTACCATAATTAACTATGTAAAGATTGTCAACAATATAATTTTCAAAATTAAATAAAAAAATGCAAAAAAAAAAAAAAAAAGAAGAAACGAGTTCACTCCCAGCTCAACTTATGCTCAGTCCTTTCCCTTGCTTTTGTCTCCTTACGCAAAATGGCGCCCAATTCGGCTCTATGGGGCTGACTGGGCTGTGAATCCACCCTGTTCTCGCACTGCCTGTCTGGGATCTGCTGCTCTGTCTCTGCTCCTGGTCAAATCAAATGGACCAGCAGGACGGCCAGTTCTTTGGGTTCACCTCCCAAGTTCCCAGTGCAAGTCCCTTCCCACCTGGTTGCTGGTGGAGTTCCGATTGCCGTCAGCTGAATGCCGCTGGAGTATCCATCACTGCAACACCACACCATTGTGTCTGCTGCTTTCCTGTGTCTGTCAGTCTCCAGGTATCCCTCTGCTGTTGTTCTCTTCTCTATTTCCTGGAATGTGTCCTCTCTGCTTCATCCTGATTAAATGTTTCTCCATCTGTTTAAACGTGTGCTTACCCTATTCTGCCATCTTGATTCTCCCAGCAGTGAACTTTCATAGAGCAGTCACTGCGTTCTTGGAATACTTGATTATTCAGCCATCATTCCATCCAGTAACTACTATGATCACCCACATTTTACAGATGCAAGAAGGTAAGGAGAAGAAAGTAACTAGCCCAAGGTAATACAGCCTATTAGTGACAGAATCATAATGCAGTCTCAGGAAGGCTGGATCCCAAAGTTTATACCTGCACTTTAATCCATCCTGCTACACTTCTATACTGGCACTCAAGGATGTGTCCTCAGTTCTCAGAAACCTAGTTTTGCTTACTACTTAATCATATTAAAATGGAAGATTCAGAAATTGAATACTTCAAATACTAGTCTCCACAATCTAGTCTTCATTGATTCATCAAATATATACTGCAAATGGCAGGGTGCTATATAGATCCACGAGGAATATGGTGTTTGCTAAGGATTATGTCTCAAAGAAACTAGTGCTGTGCACTATAGGTGTATGTGTGTGTGTGTGTGTGTGTGTGTGCGCGCGCGCGTGTGTGTGTGCGCGTGCAGTGGGAGAAAGAGATTATGTATGAGTACAGCTGCATCGACATGGCTTTTTATAAACTGGATTTGGAAAAATGTTTCAGGTAGATATTTATACAAAGAGGAAAAGAAATTCTAGTAGAAGTAAAAGAACAAGTACATATAGAGATCAGGAATGTGTAGCAACCAGATGAAAAATTGGTAATATGGCGCTATATATATATATATATATATATACTCCGATGTGGCTAGAATAATATTGCTTTACACTTGTTTTCTCAATTCAATGACTATAAAGGCCTCTTTCACACTTACTTATCCCTTCTGGAAAAATCAGATGGTTACCCTAAGTATAGACTATAATGAGCAAGCAGGTGGAGCCTTCCCTGAAGTGTAGAGTGACCCAAGAAGCACTTTGCGTTGAACTATGTAGGTTCTTCTGTAAATACGGAGACATCATTAAATATTTAAGTGTGCATATTTTAGGAAGATAAGGTAAGGAAAACCAGGAATGTGAATACCAGTTGTGAGGTTTCTGCAACAATTTTGGCAATATAGAACTAAGATCTAGACCAGGATAATGGATGTTGAAATGTGAAGAAGTGGACAAATGTGAAAGACACTACAGTTTATCTGAAATGTCAGCTTTTTCTACAAATACTGAATGTTTTAGGCTGTGTGGGCTATATGATCTTTGTATGCTTACATACAATTGTAGAATTCTGCCTTTATAACTGAAAGCAGCTGTAGACAATGTACATGAATAAACATCACTACGCTGCAATATAATTTTATAGATGGACACCAAAATTAGAATTTCATACTTTTCATGCACATAAGACATTTATTGTAACAACTGAAATAGAGAAACCATTTGTAGTTTGTAGCTATACAGAAAGAGATAATGGGCCAGAAGTTCTTGCTTAACCCTGGCCTAATTAGGTCTCATAATAAGATCTACTAATCACATTAGCATGTTTGATCTTTAATTAAACAACTAGTTATGAGATAATCCCAACATTATTAAATCATCAGATTTTACTCTTCATTAGAACTGCAAATATCTTGACTAATGGAATTTCTTTCGTGGTTTGTCACAAAATACTGAGCACAATTAAATCAGCCTCTCTGACACCTACTTCTTTAGCAATAAGTTTAAGATGTAAGTACATACAACCGTAGGGAAAAGGGCATTCATCTTGTTAATTCTTCAACAACACAATCCATCAACATTATATCATAGAACCTCAGACTTTTGGTAGATGTTCAAGGGTAAGTGCTTTGCAATTGCCTTGATCATCATCATCATAACAATAACGCAAGTGATTTAAAGCACATGGTCACTGGTGACATAACTTCCAAAGATGTTCACTATATCTGTGTACAAATTCTATCCAAACAGGACTTGCCTCTACAGTGAAAAAAACAATCCTTCCATAAATGGTATCACCATCAAATCAAAATTGTTTCAACATTAGTACTTTGGGGGGGAAGAGAAGTAGACAGGAGAATGATACCTACAAGGTCCTTGTTTTCTGAAGTGACTTCTATATTTTCAGAATCTCTGGTTTCAACAAATGTAACATGACCATCTTGTTGCTGCTTCCTATTCACTTCCCTTATTAAACCCATCATTTCACACACCCCCACCCTCCCTAACTAAAGCTCATCCTGTTTTCCAAACAGTCCTGGGACTTCACTTCCTTACTCAGGTTAGCAAAAATTAATAACATTGAAGACTCTAGCACTACAATTCAAGAACAGGAAATGCAAACTACAGGTTAAAGTCCTGCCTGACAACTTAATTTGTCTTCCATTTCCAAAAACTGAGCAAGAAATTGAATCCATAATATAATACTGAGGTAATATGGAATAAGTGACACAGAACCCAAGTTGCACTAATCCAAAGCCTATGTTTAAACTTGAAATATTCAGGGAATAAATATTTAAAAAAACTGAAATGTCAGTTGCTCCCTTGGGCCATCCAGACGTTTGATTTTTTCTTGGCTGAAAGTTTTACTGCCTAGCTTTGAGCAACTTTTAATCCCTACTGTATTGGGAATCTATACAGAAGATGAACTGCCTATATTTGAAAATAGAAAGGCAGCTTAAGCTAATAAATGACAAAGGAACTGTTGAAGGAAGTTGAAGCCTGGGATTTAGTTCCCCAGAACTTTTAGTATCTTCACAAAATAGGACTTTATTCAAATCAAGTTCAAGGTCAAAAATTCAAACATGATTGTACCCAAAGGTACCCAGTATTCAAGTGTCTGTTAATTTTCCTAAAGCTTCACAAGAACTTTTCCTTTTGGGTTTCACATTTTAAGACCAGCACTTTACAAAGAACTAATGGCACCACCTGCAGGTATTTTCCAGACACTAGAACTCCCCATTCTCCCACCTTTACGTACACTAACACCCCTTACTGTCACTTGGTTACAAACATCAGGTGGGCTCTTACAGGAAAGTGACATGCAGATCCAATGGGCAGGTTGTTTGTATCAGCTGGCGTGATGTCATCACTCTGCACAGCACTCACTCATGACACCCCCTTCCTCCGTCTGGTTACCTCCTGGGATTGCAGCGTTCGTTCACACAATCTGTTTCCACCAACTACAAAAGTTTAGAGTAACAAAACAAAACCAAAAAACCCAACAAACAAAAAACTGGGACAACGAGCTCAGCCCTGGTATTTCATGACTGTATGATTGTGAATGAGTTAGTCCAAGTTGTTAGACCCAATATCCCACACCCATAAACAGGATGATAAAACTATTGTTCTTAAGCCTGCCGGAAATAATAAATGAGATGATGGGGAAGTTCTCTTGTAAAAAGTAAGAGGTAGGATAGAGCCCACCATGGCCACCAGATAGACTGTCATAACAACTAGGCCCAAAATGATCCGATATTGCAGATGGTGAATAGAAGCAAAACTTAGAAACAAAACAAAATAAAGGGAAAGGGAGAGACTGAGCTTCAGTTTGGTAGTAGGAGAAACATAATGAAATGTTGTGGAATGGCCCAGGGTGACAGTAAGATGCAGCCCTAGAAACATACTTACTAGTAGCTGTTCTTTAATCCAAATGCTTGGCAAAACCGTTTCTATTTAATTTATACTTTCTAAAATAGCCTCTTCACTTACTTTTCCTCAAGTTTCAGAGAAACAGGGGTAGAAAGGGCAGCTTCGCCTGCCCTCTCGTGGCCACCGGCACTCACTGCAGGATGCTCCTCCTAACTGCTGCCAAGTCAAGGGAAGCAGCCCCAGCCACAGAGACCTTCTCTCTCAAGCACACTCTTTACAAGTTGCAAAGGAGTCCCATTATGGAAGCCCTACATACGCCCTCGGGGTCTGCATTCACAGGAAAAAGCAGTAGAAACAGAGCACAGCACACAGCACACAGCACACAGCATGCTCCCTCCCAGGAGGGCAGCAGGTGTCTATCTCTTCCTGCCTGACTGCCTGCCTGCCTGTGTGCATGCCAGCCTTCCTCTGTGCTATTTGCTTTGAAACACAGAGGAACAGAGAGGGAGAGAGAGCAATCTTTCTTGCATCTGCTGGCTCACTTCCCCGAGGACCAGCACCAGAGCCAGCCGAGGCTGGGCCACGACAATCCCGGGAACCAGGAGCTTCCTCCAGGTGTCCCCCTGGGCACAGGGGCACAAAGCCCTGCACCATCCTCCACTGCTCTCCCAGGAGGATCGGCTGGGAGCTGGCCTGCGGGGAAGGAGCCAGGATCTGAAGCAGCACCCATGCAGGCCATCTGCCTGGCAGGCTGATTCTTGACCCACTGGGACACCACCCTGGACCACTCCGCCCCAACAATCACCACTCCATACCACACACACAGGAAGGTTGTGAGGGCCTCGGTGTGGAGACCCCAGCAGCGGGGTCCCCGTCGAGAGTTGCCTCTGCTGCTGGAGACCCCTGGCAGCCGAGGAGAAGGTCTGCAGCCATTCAGAGGCCCTTCCCCTTCCCTTCCGCCTGGGCTCTCCAGATGCACCATGCTCCTTAGGCTCCCCTCGCCATGTGCCTGAGCTATCCTGGCACGCTGCTCCCACCCCTCCCCTGGCCGGTCGGCTAGAGACCCCAAGCACCCGAGGCGAGGGTCGCTGCTGTTGATGGAGACCCCCCGGCAGCCAAGGCGAGGGTCACCGCTGGTGCTGGAGACCCCTGTAAGCCAAGGCCAGGGTCACTATCGCTGCTGGAGACCCCCAGCACACGAGTTGAGGGTTGCCGCCGCTGCTGAAGACCCCTGGCAGCCCAGGCAAGGTCGCCAATGCTGATGGAGACCCCCAGGTGCACCAGAGCAGGTCTCTGCTGCTGCTGGAGTTCCCCTCGCAGTGCGGGGAGGGTCTCAAGCCATGCCGCACTCCCTCCCCTTCTCTTGCTCCAGGCCTTACCAGCCCCGCTGCGCCCCCTCTCTTCAGCTCGCCACCACTGCTGCAGACCTCTGTCAGCAGCTGCGAGGGTAGCTGCTGCTGGAGACCACTGGAAGCCAAAGCGTGTGTCTTCCCCTGGGCCAAGGCCCCTCCCCTTCCCTTGTGTCTGGGCTCTCCAGCCTGGCTGCGCTGCTTCAGCTCCCCTCGCCTAGCCACTGCTGGAGACCCTCCGCAGCTGAGGCGAGGGTCGCTGCCACTGCTGGAGACCCCCGGCAACCGAGGCCAAGGTTGCCAATTCTCCTGGAGATCCCCTCGTGGCGCAGCTGTGCCGCTCCTCCTCCCCTTCCCTTGCTCCTGGGCTTTCCAGCTGCAGTGCGCCCCCTCCCCTCCCCTCGCAGCCACTGCTGTAGACCCCATGCAGCGGAGGCGAGGGTCTCCGCGCGGCAGGAGACCCCCAGCACCCGAGGCCAGGGTCGCTGCTGCTGTTGGATCCCCTTGTGGCGCAGCAAAGGGCTGTAGCCCTGCCGACCCCCTTCCCCTTCCCTTTAGCCTGGACTCTCCCGCTACCCCGCCCCATCCCCTCCCCTTTCCGCCACTGCTGGAGAACCCTGCAAGCCAAGGGGAGGGTCGCAGCCGCTGTCATAGACCCCTAGGACCCTAGGCGAGGGTCGCTGCTGCTGCTGGAGACGCCTACCAGCCGAGGCGAGTGTCGCCAATGATGATGGAGACCCCCGGATGCCACAGCATGGGTCTCTGCTGCTGCTGGACTTCCCCTCGCAGTGAGGGGAGGGTCTCAAGCCATGCCGCACTCCCTCCCCTTCCCTTGCTCCTGGCCTTACCAGCCACACTGCGCCCCCTCTCTTCAGTTCTCCGCTGCTGCTGGAGACCCCCAGCAGCAGTGGCGAGGGTCGCCTCAGCTGCTAGAGACCCCTGGGATCTGCCTCGAGGGTCGGCTCCACTGTTGGAAACCCTCTAGCAGCAGAGGCCAGGGTCTGCAGAAATGCCGTGGTCCCTCACAATCACTTGCGCCTGGGCCAAAATGTAGTAGGTTTTATTTACAGAATGTCTTAATTTGAAGTCTTACATGATTGTTTCAAAATGTAAATCGAGCAAATAATCAGGTTATTAAGGAAGAGAATTGCTTGTAAAATATTGTCCTACAGAAGTATGGCTATCATAGAATGGAAAAGCTGGGACAAAATACTAAAGGCTTAAGCAAGTTGAGAAATGAACCTTGCAAGTTTTACATATAGAATTGTTTATACTATAAGATACTACTACCACATTGTTGAAGTGTTTAACATTAATACCGACATTAGAATTAAGGGTGCATACATAGGAATGCTAGTAAATTTGAGAATTTACACGGGAGAGGTCTGGCGCAATAGCTTGGCAGTTAAGGGGTCTGGTGCAGTAGCCTAGTAGCTAAAGTCCTCACTTCAACCATGCTGGGATCCCATTTGGACACTGGTTCTAATACCGGATGCTTTGCTTCCGGTCCAGCTCCCTGCTAGTGGCCTGGGAAATCAGTAGAGGACAGCCTAAAGCCTTGGGACTGTGCACCCATGAGGGAGATGTGGAAGAAGCCCCTGGCTTTGGATTGGCTCAGCTCTGGCCATTCTGGACACTGGGTGAATAAACCAGTGGATGGAAGATATTTCTGTGTCTCTGCTTCTCTCTGTAAACCTGCATTTCCAATAAAATAAAGAATCCAAAAAGAATGATGTGGAACACTCAAAAAGACATAAGATACTTCAACAGAAAATGAAATTAGAAAATCAATGCATGATATGAGAAATTTGGCAAGGACTGACCTTGAGGAATTGAACAGATATTACAAAATCAACTGTGGACTGGCTCTTGTGAGCAGCAAGCTGAGCTACTGCCTGTGTACTGATCTCCTATGAGCTCCGATTAAAGTCTTGGCCATTCTACCTTGGATCCAGATGTCTGCTACTATGTCTGCAGAGGCAGCAGAAGAGGGCAGAGGTACTTGGGTCCCTGTCATCTACAAGAGGGACAGAGCTCCAGGCTCCTGGCTATCCAGTGGTCCAGGCCTTGATGTCAGCCATTGAGATGGAGGATCTGTCTCCCCCTCTTTATCTACCTTGCAAATCAAGTATTTCTTAAAGAAAAATTAAAAATGAAAATAGTTGAAAGTCAAGATAAATGAGGATCAACAGAATTAAAAAAATATTTGAACTTGAAGACAGGTTCAATATTTTCTAGCCAGCTTTTAAAAAAGTGTGAGAAAGGGAATGAAAGCAGCCCGAGAGCTTTGAGACCTTACTGAAATGAACACTTTCTTGGAATTCCTGAGAGGAAGAGAGTATGCCGCATATTCAATGAAACAGCTCATAACTTCCCTGATCTTAATAAGTACACCTCCAAGTACAGAAGGCCCATAGGATGTCAATTGACAGGATCAGAAAAGATCCACGTTCCCTTGACCTATTGTGGTCCAGCTCTTTTAAGTACAAACAATTGTTCATTCTCAAAAGGAAAGCACTGTCATTTTCAAGGGGACCTCCACTAAACGAACAACATTGTCAAACAGAAATTTTATAGGCCAAGAGGGAATTAAATGGTTTATTTCAAGTTGTGAAGAAAAAGTAAGCCTATCAGCCAAAAATACTTGGCTGAGTAGAACTATCCTTTATAACTTAAATATTCTCCAAAATGAGTGAAAGTCAGGAAAGTCATCAGAATCAACTGGCCTCCTAAAACTTGTTTGAGGGAAATGTACAGACAGAAGCAAATGAAAGGTAGCAGGCTAGCATCATGAGAACATGCAAAATTTCTATTTATTCTCATTACAAAGTCAGATATACAGAGAAGAGAGACAGAGGGGAAGATCTTCCGTCCGATAGCTCACTCCAAGTGGCCACAACGGCTGGAGCTCAGTCAGTCCGAAGCCAGGAGCCCGGGCCCCCCATGTGGGTGCAGGGTCCCAAGGCTGTGGGTCATCCTTAACTGTTTTCCCAGGCCACAAGCAGGGAGCTGGATGGGAAGCAGAGCCGTCGGGATTAGAACCAGCGCCCATATGGAATCCTGGCATGTGAAAGGCAAGGACTTTCACCACTACGCTATTGTGCTGGGCCCAAAATGGAAAACTTTGAAACTCACCCATAACTGGATGAAGATACTCAGAAGAAACCAACTATTTTTTATTAATTATTTTGCATTATGTGACAGTTTCATCCCTCACCCTTCCCTCCCCCCTGGTGGATTCCTCACCCCTCTCTCACCCCTCCCCTCCCCCCTGGTGGATTTCTCCACCTTGATGCAGTATTACAGTTCAAATTCAATCAAGATTCTTTCCTTGCAAACGTATACCAAGCACAGAGTCCAGCTACTTATTATCCAGATGGGTTCAACAGTTTCTTGGGGAGACTTTTTCTGGTCTGAGGTTAGAGCTGGTAGAATATCATCACAGTCAATTAAGAGTCCCAATATAACATCAACAGCAATTTGCAATGTTATGGAATTGACATGGTTTTGAGTAACCAGTACGTTAAAAAAAAAAAAAAAAAAAAGCAAGTCCTAACGACAACCTATGATTAGTTCGTTGACATTTCAATTTTAGTTTATATACAGGACCGACTGCTATATACCTTAAAATGGCTATAAGGTACCATTCAGCTGTCTCATGTCTATTTCATTTTAGTATTTAGCCATTTGTTGTGTTGAAGTATAATTTTGCTGATCTTGGCAGATTTTAGGATAATCTAGACTGGCTTGTAACTCTAACAAGATATTTGTTGACATTTAAGGTGCAGAATATTTTTTTGGGGGGGAGGGTGTGCAGGAAAATCCCTAACACCATGGTGAGGAGTAACTAATCTTTGTGTCCCACCCAGCGAGGCATGAGCCAATCCATGCCAGCTCTTTCCTGTCATATTTCAATTTCTACTTTCTGTTGTTTGCGTATTTATTTTAGTTTTTTTTTTTTTTTAGTTTGTATGATTGTTTGTTTGCTGTGAGGGGTTTTCGAAGCGATCCCGATGGTCATTGCGAGGGAGGGGGGGTCCAGAGGTGGAGCCAGGCTCGGACCAGAGAAAGCGCTCCTCCCTGGCCCCGAAGGACATTTATTGTTCTTCTGTTTCTGCAGACCGCTCAGGGTTTCTGGTAGTCTTTCCGATGATGTTGGTTTCTGCACGGTAGTGTTTGGAGTTCTTCCATCCCCTGTGGAAGCTCCTGTTGGGGGTGGGTGACCTCAGAGTACTCGGCCTCTGAGGGCATCCAATTCCCTGTGGCCTCCTTGGCAGTTGGGATATAGTCCTTGTTGCTCGTATTAATAGTTTGTGGTGAAGGTCTGGGAGTCTTCATGGTTGGGATCCAAGCTTCCTCCTTATCACCTGCTCCACTCTGGAGTGCCCCCCTGCTCCACGCACATGACCTCCTGTTAAGAGGTTGTCAGGATCGCACCCGATTCCCCCCTCATGCATTGGTATAGTAGTTTTATTGTTGTTTAGTGCCGCTTTGAGTCTGTTGTCTATGAATTACCAGATTTGATCTTGATAGGCTATATTGTACTTTTTTCTCACTCTTTTTATGGTCCTGAAAGATTTCCCTGCACTCCCTCCCCATTACAGGTTAACATAGCGTATTGAGGGTATAGTAGGTTTTACAGTTTTTTGATGTACATCTTAAGTATTCTCACATTAATTGTTGGTTTATAGATTATATCACGTTATCTTATTGCATTGGATACAGGTTATTAGAGATTGCACTAATATTACAATATACAGGTACTATCTTCCAAGTTGTCATCTTTTCATCTCAGATTAAGGCAAACATGTGGTATTTAACCTTTTGGGATTGGTTCATTTCTCTTAGCATGATGGATTCCAGTCGGGCCCATTTGACCACAAAACTGCCTTTCATTTTGTTTAATAGCTGACTAGTATTCCATGGAGTAGATGAACCATAGCTTTCTTATCCAGTCTTCCGCTGATGGGCATTTTGGCTGCTTCCAGGTTTTTGCGATCATAGATTGTGCTGCTATGAACATAGGCGTGCATGCTGGTTTCCTCTGTAGGAGATGTTTTGGATATATCCCTAGGAGTGCTATTGCTGGGTCTTATGGTATGTTGATTTTGAGTTGTTTGAGTTTCGCCAAACCGATTCCCATAGAGGCTGTACAAGTCTACAGTCCCACCAGCAGTGGAGAAGGGTTCCCTTTTCCCCACATCCTCGCCAGCAAGTGTTGGTGGTATTATGTATGTGTGCCATCCTTACTGGAATTAAGTGGTACTTCATTGTTGTCTTCATTTGGATTTCCCTTATTGCCAGGGAAATTGAGCATTTTTTCAAAACCAACTGATTTCTAAGTGGATAGATTACTTACTAATAACAGCTACTTACTGTTACTACTTATTAGTAACAGCTTTGAAAGTCAATGGACCACACTCCCAGGTAAGATATAGTTTGGCTAAATGGATTAAAAAGTAACCAAGGATATGTACCTTAAGAAACTCATTAGTAAAGACACACACTGGTGCAAAGATGGAAAAAAAATGTTCTACCTAAGTGGAAACCTAAAGCAAGCAGGAGTAGTGCATTAGACAAAATACACTTCAGCCAAAAGCTATAAAAAGATACAAAGATCATCAGATAGTGATCAAGGAATTAATTCAGCAATAAGATAGGACAGATTGGGTACTATATATCCAATGCCACAGCATGTCATTTTCTTAAAAAGCCTTATTATATCTAAAGGGAGGGCCCGGCAGTGTGGCCTAGTGTTAAAGTCCTCGTCTTGAATGCCCCGGGATCCCATATAGATGCCAGCTTTAATCCCAGGAGCTCCACTTTCCATCCAGCTCCTTGCTTGTGCTCTGGGAAAACAGTCGAGGACAGCCCAATGCCTTGGGACCCTGCACCTGCATGGGGGACCTGGAGGAGGTTCCTGGTTGGATCGGTGCAGCACCAGCCATTGTGCTCACTTGGGGAGTAAACATCAGATGGAAGATCTTCCTCCGTCTCTCCTCCTCTCTGTATATCCGATTTTGTAACAAAATAAATCTTTAAAAAATATACATATATATCTAAAGGGAGAGTCAAGCTCCAGATCAAGAAAAGTGGAGTTAAGGAATCAACTAACATGTCAGTCAAGCAAAAAAAAAAAAAAAAAGAAAAGAAAGAAACCACAGTTCTAGGGTATACAGACACTGACACAGCATTCATTGCAATAGCTTTAGAATATGTACTTGAATACACTAAACTTCCTCTAAGACCACATATTAAACCACAACAAAAAGTACATCATATCTTTTCTAATCACAAAAATCTAAATCCAGACAAATTTGCTAATTATAAAGCCATAGATTGAGGGGCCGGCCCTGTGGCTCAAGAGGCTAATCTTTCACCTTGCACACCGGCATCCATGTGGGCACTGGTTCATGTTCCGGGGGCCTCACTTCCCATCTACCCGCGGCTTATGGCCTGCAAAAGCAGTGGAGGATAGTTCTCGTGCTTGGACCCTGCACCTGTGTGGAAGACCTCAAAGAAGCTCCTGGCTCTTGGCTTGGGATTGGTTCAGCTCCGGCCATTGCAGGCATTTGGAAAGTGAACCAGTGGACAGAAAATCTTCTCTTTCTAACATCTGCCTTTCAAATAAATCTTGAAAACAAAACCATCTGCAGATTACATATTATGATCCTGAAATCCAAAGAAGAAATGTGGAAGAAATCCAAAAGAAAACTTAAAAATTGAATGAAATGAAAATACAGCATTTCAAAACTTACAGAAGACATCTAAAGAAATACTAAGTGAAGGTTGAAGCATTAAATGCCTACATAAAAAAATGGAAAGGTTTCAAACAGGTTAGGTGCATTTTGGGTATCTAGAGAAGGCAGAATAAACTAAATCCCAAAGTTAGTAAAGAAATAAAGATCAAACGCGTAAATGAAGAGAAAAACATGAAAGATCAGTGAAACAAAGGTTATTTCAAAAAGAAATAAAACCAGCAAACTTGTAGACTAACCTAGAAACAAAACATTGAAATGAAATTAGAGAGCTGGGCCCGGCGGCGTGGCCTAGCAACTAAGGTCTTTGCCTTGAACGCTCTAGGATCCTGTATGGGTGCTTGTTCTAATCCCAGCAGCTCCACTTTCCATCCAGCTCCCCGCTTGTGGCTTGGGAAAGCAGTCAAAGACAGCCCAAAGCCTTGGGACCCTGCACCCACATGGGACACCTGGAAGCAGCTCCAGGCACCTGGCTTCGGATCGGTGCAGCATGGGCCATTGCACTCACTTGGGGAATGAATCATCGGATGGGACATCTTCCTCTGTCTCTCCTCCTCTCTGTATATCTGACTTTGTAATGAAAATAAAATAAATGTTAAAAACAGCGAAAAGAAATTAGAGGAGAGCTGAGAAACAAAATCTAACCAACACTAGAGAAAGGTGAAAGGTCACTAGGGACTATTGTGAAGAACTGTATACGCATTCATGGTGTTCATTGTACGAAAAACGCAAATTTTAAGACCTTTTTCATCAAGATAAACAGATCTTTAATTCTGTCTTCTACAAACTTTTTGAAACATTGTTTGGAATTTAAAGTTGATCTCATGTGAATTTAGAATAATATCACAGATTGGGGGGAAGAAGGGAGAGGGATAGAAAAATGGGAGAAGTCTGACGGACAAGTTGAAAGTAATGGCTGGGTAGAAGAATTAAGTTCTGGTGTTCTATAGTATGACAAGGTGATGACAGTTACCAATAATATGCTGTGTGTACATACATATGTGGACGTGTCTACACATTATATATAACATACAGTTAATACATATAAAGCTAGATGGAAGGAATTTGAGTGTTTCACCACATAGAAATTATCCAAGGAACTACATAACTAGATCTATTCACCCCCATTTCATCACTTCCCAATGTTTGCTTTACATGCAGCAAAACCTTACAGAGTCCCCGTGGATGCATATTTGTGTCAATTGATCTTAAAAATGTAAAAAGTTGCGCTTAAAATTATGACCACCTTATATATTCAAGTAACCAGAAACTTAAAACATGAGGATTTTAATTGTTGTGGAACATTCAGACTGATTTAATGAGAAAATTATGGAGACATACGTCTGCTAACTATTACATGCAAACAATTGGAACTATCAGGTTTTGACTGGTGCATTATTTTACCAGCAAGATTCTTTGCAATGGTGAAAAAATATTCAACAATTCACCTTTTGTTCTTACAGTCTGCCACAAAGAACAAACCCTCACTTTCACTCCCTCGCTTAACTACACCTCGTGTCTTTTTCCTCCATGGCGATGTGTTATGTTTCTTTAGAAGAGCCAAGAGACTCAATACAGAGACAGCTAGAACTTATACGAGAGTTTGGTAGAGTGGCAGGGTACAAAATGACGTAACGAAAAACAGCTATAGTGCATGCAAACAGTCCCAAAATGGAAAGGGATCTAATCAGCAAGATACCATTCAAAATAACAGAAAACTATGAAGTGTCTGGGATAAACCTAACCAAAAATACATATGAAAAAATGCTCAAGTTCCTTGGCAATAAGGGAAATCCAAATGAAAACATCAATGAGGTACCACCTAATGCCAGTAGGATGGCACACATACAAAGAAACACCAACAACACCTGCTGGAGAGGAAGCGGGGAAAAGAGAACCCTACTCCACTGTTGGTGGGACTGCAGGTTGGTACAGCCTCTATGGAATCAGTATGGAGAACATTCACACAACTCAAAATCAACATACCGTATGATCCAGCAATAGCACTCCTAGGAATACATCCAAAACATCTGTTTCATGAGAAACCAACATGTACCCCTATGATCATAGCAGCACAATCAGTAATTGCAAAAACATGGAAGCAACCAAAATGCCCATGAGCAGAAGACTGGATAAGAAAGCTATGGTTCATCTACTCCATGAAATACTATTCAGCTATTAAAAAAACCAAAATGCACTTCTTTGTGGCCAAATGGGCCCAACTGGAAACCATAATGCTAAGGGAAATGACCAATTCCAGAAGGTTAGATACCACATATTTGCCTTAATTTAAGATGAAATGATGCCAGTTCGAAAAACAGTACCTGTAAATTGTAGTATTATTCCAAGCCCAAACAGTCTGTAGCTCATGCAATAAGATATTGTGATGTAACCAATGAACCAACAATCAATGTGAGTCAAACTGCTTATGATCTACACCAAAGAATTGTAAAACCTGATATGCTTTTAAGACCCTATGCTACTTGGAAATGGGGTGGGAGAGCAGAGAAATCTTCCATCTGCTTAGAATGTGAGGAAGACGTGAAGTATAACCTGTCAGGAATGGAACAAGTAACTCAAACTACAAAGACATATAGGGGGAATCAAGAGCGATCCTGGCAATCTCTTAACAGGTCCTACACACAAAGCAGGGGGGCACCCCAGAGTGGAGCAGGTGGATAGGAGGAGGCTTGTATCCCAACCCTGTAGACTCCCGGATCCTCACCAAGGACTATCACTATGGGCACCAAGGACTATATCCCAACCGCCAAGAACATAGGGAATTGGTGTGCCTTCGGAGCCTGCGAATTCTGAGGTCATCCACCCCCATCTGGATCTCCCACATGCGATGGAAGAAGCCCAAATCCTTCCTGACAGGATCCAAGGTCATCAGAACAACAGCCAGGAGCCCTGAGCAGTCTGCAGAAACAGAAGAGCAGTAAACTTCCTTTGGGACTAGGGAGAGGAGCTTTCTCTGATCCTTACTTAGTTCCAACTTTGGATCCCCACCCTCTCCTGCAAGGACCATCAGGGTCGCTGCAGAGACCCCCCCACCAAAAAAAATTAGGATACAGAACAACAAGGAAAGCTTAGAACCAGGAGGAAATGGTCGGCGTGGACTCACACATACCTTACTAGGCAGGACACAAAGATTGGTTACTCCTCACTAAGGCATTGAAGATTTCTCTGCACACCCCTCCTAAAACTGGTCTGCACCTCAACTGTTGACAAATGCCTTGTCAGAGTTATAAGCCAGTTTAGACTATCCTAAAATCTGCCAAGTTCAGCAACATTATGTTTTAACACTATAAACTGCTAAATACTACAATGAAAATAGACACGAGACAGCTGAATAGTACCCTATAGCCATTTTAAGGTGTATAGAAGCCAGTTCCGTGTATAAACTAAAATTGAAATGCCAATGAAGTACTCACAGGATGTGGTTAAGAACTTGCATTTTAACATACTGATTACTCAATACTATGTCAATTAACTCCATAGTGTTGTAAATTGTTGCTGATGTTTTGTTGTGGCTTTTAATTGATTGGGATGATATTCTGCCATCTCTATTTTCAGACCAGAAATGGTCTCCCCAAGAAACCTGGAGTTTATCTGGACAATAAGATGCTGGACACTATGCAAACTACATGGTTGCTATGAAAGAATCTTGACTTAATTTGAACTGTAATACTGCAACAAGGTGGAACAATCCACCATGGGGGGATGGCATGGGGAGGTCTTGGGGGAATCCCAGAGCCTATGAAACTGTCACGTAATTCAACGTACTTCATAAAAAAAGTGAGGGAATTGTAACTCAAATAATCCACAAGTCTAATTTTCATTGTAGTTAGACTTCCTCTAGAGCTAATAAGTAGGTCCATTGTCTAATTTGATCATCATTAATTTCCCACTTTTTACCCACACCTGCCCAAAGAATAAAAATCCAAACCACATCTAGCCAGAAGGCAGAAAATACAAGCTAAAAATTATGGAATTCTCACAAGTTGGGTACTTAACCAGTAACAGGTGTACTTTTCCTAACATTGGTGAGCTATAGAACTCACATACACTGTCTCTTTCAACCAGTCTTTAAAATGTTTGTGGAGAATGATCATGAAAGCCAACATATGGATTTCAAGTCTGCATGGAAACTTCTCTTTTGACTCCATTTTTACGGACTTTGTGAAGCATCCCACTTCCTACTTCCTCAAACACCTCCACGAGGCAGAGAAGCGCCAGACTTTCATCCTTGTCTGATCTTCTCCTATCTCGGTATTGAGCATTTGAGCATTACTCCCACGTTTGTCTACACGAGGAATGTTGCTGGCCAATGCTGACAAATTAACGTCTAGTCCAACGCACGTGTCAGTTTCTCTACCATGCCGTAACAGTAAATAACTTCGGAAGTACTCTCAACATTATGGCTTTTCTAGAAATCACTTGGTCCCTAAATGATGGAAAACAATCCTTACTGACATGTATGCATAATTCCAGTAAGGCAAATCTCACTTGGAATCCACACAGCTCGTCAGAAGCTCCGAGATCAAGAATGATCTACTAGGTGATGCTAGGGAACGCGGGGCTATGCTTAACAGACGAAGCTGTAACAGCCTAATGGAAAATTGAGACATTTGAATTTTTAGTAGGAAATGAGCTAAAAGCAGATGACTATTTAAGAACCTTAATGGGGTGAAGTTCATGCTCACACAAGCCATCTTTCTTTACAATTCTTGCTTGTGTGTGTGTTTAGGAAGTTTCAGCCCCGTGCATATGGAGTAATTCTGACAGCCTAGTTATCCTTGAAAAAAAGGCCAGCATTGGTTTAGGAATGGGCTACCAACATGGGATATGTTCAGCTCACAATGTACTGGCTTTCAGTATTTTAGTTGGAGAGTTAAGATTTTGGATCTGGTGAGGTGGCCTAGCAGTTAAAGTCCTCGCCTTGAATGTGCAGGAATCCCATATGGGCACTGCGTCTAGTCCTGGCAGTCCCGCTTCCCATCTGGCTCGCTGCTTGTGGCCTGGGAAAGCAGTTGAAGATGGCGCAAAGCCTTGGGACCCTGCACCCACGTGGGAGACCTGGAGGAGGACCTGGACTCCTGGCTTCAGATCGGCTCAGCTCCAGCTGTTGCGGCCACTTTGCGGAAGGAATCATTGGACAGAAGTTTGTCCTTTTTCCTTTCTACATGTCTGGCTTCCCCCCAAAAATAAATAAATCTTTAAAAAAATATTCTTACTGTAAAGTCAGATTTACAGAGAGGATGAGGAGACAGAAAAATCTTTCATTTGCTGAGCCACTCCAAGTGATTGCAACAGTTGGAGCTGAGCCAGGAACTTCTAGGTCTCCCATGCCAGTACAGGGTCGCAAGGCTTTGGGCTGGCCTTGACTGCTTCCCCAGGTCACAAGCAAGAAGCTGGTTGGGAAGTGGAGCAGCCGGGATACAAGTGAGCGAGCAGCCCTGTGGGATCCTGGCACTTGCAAAGGTGTCGACTTTAGTCAGTAGGCTACTGCTCCGGGTCCAGTTGGAGATTTGTCACTCAAATGTTTATGGTTAAAGATCCTGATAAGCCATAGAATGCGTTTACATGTAAAATAGTAGCAAGTGAGTACAGCATGGTTTTGCACATGATTTCCTGCACATCTGCAGGTAAGTAGTTCAACAGTTGTTCAAATGATAGCAGACACAATCCCTCTGGCAATGTATTTCACTGGAACTGTTTATCTTATTGAGAGTTTCTGGCAGCAAAGCATGATATTCCAACAATTCCTTCATTTTGCTTGACTGAAAAAAAGAAAAAGCTGCCCAGTGAGTGCAGTAGACCTTGTTCTTAAGGTAAGATTACCAGGGAACTAAGCAAAAACATACATTCAGAATATTTGATTTGTTGATGTCCATTTGGCATTGGTAGGGGACTTGTGCATTGTTTTCTGCAATAGAAAACATGGCATCACACAGTCAATCTTTCCAAGACTTCAGGGAACTGGCCTCGCTTCTCCTACCCAACTCTCAGTAGACTGCAACTGAGAATTACAGTCATGTTTTTGGAGTTCTTTGAGGTTAGACAATGTAATTTCAGTCTCTGGCTCTTTCCACAAACCAAAATTTATAGTCAGCACTTATTGATAGTTTTACGCTATTGAATAATTTTCAGTCCTGTAAGACGTTGGAGAGGATGCTGGCAAATGCTTTCCTCCTATACATCACTCCCAAGTTACTTAGCTCCCCTCAGTACCTTCCCGTCAGCATTCCAAGTGCCTCATTTACTCCAACTCCCTGGTTTCTGATGAGATGGAAATAGATATTTTAAGAGGATCTTCTCTCTCTCTCTCTCTCTCTCTCTCTCTCTCTCTCTCACACACACTCTCTCACACACACACACACACACACACACACACACACACACACCCAAGAAGTCATAGTATATTTCTCCCATGGGAAGGGATGACTGATCAAGAAGGATGGCTGTTTTAAATTTTATTATTTATTTGAAAGAATGGAAGCAAGTAGACACTTGCCTCTTATACTTACTGAAATAAACCAGTCCCCCAAAGACAAATGGTTTCCTTCCTGTTTGTTAGCTAATATAGAGTACAGAAGTGGAATATGACTGAAACTGACACCTTGAGATTTGATTAATGTTTATAACCCTCATCTGTACTCTTGAGAAATAGTTGTTTTTCTACTTACTGCTTGTGGAATTCTTTAATGGAGGATTAAACTTGTGGTTATAAACTCAAAGTATGCTGCAGTGAAAAGTTCAACAAAAATTATAAAGGAAGGAGGAGAAAAGGCAAGAGTGTGGTAGAAGGCTAGACAGGTTAGGAAATCTCCTTATGCTGTTAACTTTAAGTAAAATACAAGGAATGTATTCCAGTTAAATAAAACTTTACAAAAAAGAGAGGAGAGTAAGAGAATAGAGAAAGATTTTCTATTAACCGATTTAACCTCAAAATGCCTGCCACAGCATGGGCTAGGTCAGACCAAAGGCAGCTGTCAGATATCCATCCCCAGGTGTATGTGGATGGCAGGAACCTAGCTGTTCAGATTATCACTTGGTTACTTCCAGGGTTCATTAAGATGAAGTTAGTATACTTGGCATATGCTTGCTAAGAGGGAATCTCAACTGAACTTGAACTATGGTTACGCAACAAGTTGGAGGAAACCACCATGGGGGGAGGGTGTGGGGAAGTGTGGGGAGAATCCCAGTTCCTATGAGATTACAACATAATGTAATTAATGAATAAATTTAATAAAAACAAAAACAAAAACAAAAACAAAAGCAAAAAAAAAGATGAAGTTTAGAGCTCGCAGTTGAAGCAGCACTGGAATCCAGACCCCATGATATGGGCTACAGGAGTCCTCCAGCATCATCTTAATCTCTGCCAACATTTACCTAGGGATGATATTTTAAACAGTTTAACCATAATAGTAGCATGAACTAACTTAATCACATGCCTTTAGCAGGTAGCAAAACAGAATGTGAAGCCTGGACTTTGCTACCCAACATCCCTCCCCACGACCTCCCCTGCCCTGGCGCTTTACCTTAGGTTCCCTAGTTTTGGTGTTTCTGCTATGTGAAGTAGGATTTGAGTTACAGCTTTTCCATGAGCCAAAATGAGTTATGAGCACTTCATGTATTTGTCAACAAACTTCTCTGTGCCTTTGTTTCTCATCTGTTGAATAGGATCACTGATTCCTACCTTCTGAAAGTCAGTGATAGTGTGCTTGGTGTAACACTTGGCATGCAGAACGCAGCATTGTTGTTGCCATCTGTGGATCCACTCGCAAAGTATTAATCAGAAATTGGATTCCCTACATATTAAGTGAATATTTCTCAAATTTGAAATCTAAGAATAGGATGGCTTATCTGTAGGTCCCTTAGTTTAGGGACCGCTATGCTGCTGGTTTGACCTAGGCACATAGAATGTACATATCAATATGTAATATTGTACAAAAAGACATACTCATAACCCAGGCTCAGAAATGACTAATCAAATCCTCAAACAGCATCAAGTGCTCATATAGACAGTATGAAAAGTACAGGTTCACAAATATTTCTTTTCCACATATATTCTTTATAAAATGTTAACATTGTTATGGGAAAATAGCTGAATAGCTTCTTTTGTCCTTGCCAGCAAAGTGACACAACAAGAGGGTAACAGAGCCGGCATTTCTCAACATGCTCCTCTTTATTTTTCTCTAATTTAAATCTAGGCATCCCAGACTGGACGAGTCACTCTTTATGGACCTAAACTGCTCAAATAGTGGACAATTACTTAGTAAATCCTTCTCCAACTCTCTCCCCCATATCCGGCCACATGCTGTGATGCATGACTGCTGGCCTTGTCCGAAGGCTTCTCTAAGCCAGTGACTCACCATAGCTCTATTACCATGAAGCCAAAGATCAGCAGTTTCCTTATGTACAAAGTATCGCTGCAAGTTTGATCAGTTCCTTTCTTGCACGAGTAGGTACTGTTTATGACTCGGCCAAAACTTTTCTCATGGCAATAACAAACACAAATTAAGGATAAAGGGCCCGGTGGTGTGGCCTAGCGGTTAAAGTCTTCGCCTTGAAAGCCCCGGGATCTCATATGGGCGCCGGTTCTAATCCCGGCAGCTCCACTTCCCATCCAGCTCCCTGCTTGTGGCCCGGGAAATCAGTTGAGGATGGCCCAATGCTTTGGGACCCTGCACCCGCATGGGAGACCTGGAAGAGGTTCCTGGTTCCCAGCTTCGGATTGGCGCACACCGGCCATTGCGGCTCACTTGGGGAGTGAATCATTGGATGGAAGATCTTCCTCCCTGTCTCTCCTCCTCACTGTATATTTGACTTTGCAATAAAAATAAATAAATCTTTAAAAAAATAATAAAATAAAACAGAAGCCAAGAAGCAGCTCTAGACTTACCACCCATGCAAAAGGGAGGCGCATGCTTGCAGTCTGCCCTTTGGAACGAATTCAGGACCTTGGGCTGTAATAAAATGAATAAATCTTTAAAAAAAATTAAAGATAAAAAGGAACACTCTAAGTAAATGTACTTTTAAACCAAAAACCTTATTTTTTTCCCAACAGTTTTGATAGGTTGGCAGGGGAAGAGTCTACAACAATGTTTGTGTGAGTGCACTTCAAGACACCAATGGGAAAAAATGGAAATTAAGTGCAAGTGCAAAAAAACACTTGAAATCTCTGCAGTTTTTTGTAATTTTTTTCAAAAACTTGAAGACCACTGGGTTCATGGATTTTAGGGCTTTTTCTTTTGCACTAAACTTCTATTTCAATTGCACTTTGCCAGAACTTTTTACCCACTCTTGCAGATGATCTCAAATCCATCAAAGCAAACCATCTCCATGCATTTTGCTTCTACTGAATCTCAGTGGAAGAAAATTCAAGGGTACACAGTACTTACTTCCACCTGATTTTCTAACTTCATAGCAACATTACTATGATACTCAAAATCACGATTACTTTTTCTATTGCTTTAACATATTGAGATGTGACATCTCATTTCTAGTCAAGTCAGGCTTAATTATTTGGATCTACTCTCACTGATAAGCAGTAAAGCTAAATTTAAAGCATCTTTCTTAGCAACTGAAAAGCTGGCAAAACAGTATCTGGCAAAAACTGACATGACAAAAAAGATCCTTATGCGATAAAACCTGAGAGCTGCTTTTGTGGGCTCTGTGACCTGAACACATTTGGAAGTGACGTTTAGGAGAGGGTCAGACATCAGAGCCCCGTGTCTGCTGGAAGCTGAGAAGCTACTAGCAGACACACTCCCAAAAGTTTCCACTGGACATCAGCTAGAATAAATGAGACACAGTAGAGTCCTCATATACCCTTCCAGCCTGAGATTATATAGATGTATTTTTAAAGATTTTTCTTTGTAAAGGCAGATCTATACAGAGAAGGAAAAATAGGAAGTTCCCCCATCTGCTGATAAAGTGACAATGGCCCGAGCAGAATCGAGGTGAAGCCAGGAGTTAGGAGCTTTTTCTGTGTCCCCAGGCTTTGGGCCATCCTATAGTGCTTTCTCAGGCTGCAAAGAGGGAGCTGGATGGGCAGTGGAGCAGCAGACATGCAGTGGCACCCATATGGGATCCTGGTGACTTCCAGGCAATGATTTAGCCACTAGGCCACTGTGCTGGGTCCTTGGGATCATAGTTTAAGGGAATTAATTTCAAGTCCTGAGCATCAATGAGGGGGTCGCAGGTGGGTAGGGAAGAGGTAAATCCTCTCCAGAGAGGTTAGTTTTCTGAGACCTCCACATTTATTGCTATATACAAACTTGCAAAATAATCTGTATGAAAGATTAGGTACACCAGGAAATAGGTTATCAAGAGTGAGAAAAAGCAGAAGTAGATTCACAAATTGCACATTGAGAAACAGTAACCATGGGAAATGTGATCAACATTGTCTTTAAAGCAATAAAATACAAGCAGATTTAGAAGCAGAAGCAAAAGACATGGACTTGAAAATGATCTACTAGAACTTCTGGAAATGAAATTTTATACACAAAGTATTACCAAGTCAATAGATTTAGTCAATTAGACATACTTGACATGGGCAAAGCAGGCAGACAGTGAGGGACAGGAAGCTGAATACTGCCAACACCCTAGCCATCCGCACTGCCATCTCCTCCAGGCTGTTTCCACATGGCCAAAGCCTCAGCACACCTGCTCTGCATCCTGCAGCTAAGCCTCACTTTGCATCAGGTACCACGTGTCCTTAACCACCAAAAGGAGCTCACCACACATACTATAGCTACACTCCTTATGCTAGAAGGAAAATGTAACCCCAGCCAGGTGGGGAAATTGTCCCTTTTGAGATTGCCTGCACACATATCTGAGTGAGGACTGTCCTTTTGTCCTACTGTTCATCTGTCTCTCCTTTGTGTTCTTACTTGTAGAATGACAAAAGCCTGTAGTTTAAGTCTAGCTGGGGTGGAGGTGGGGGGGCGGGCGTGTGGGGGGGCGGGAGCTGAGCCTCTCCAACTACCTCCAGGGCTCCTGAGCCCTACAACACCACCAGGAGGCTGCATTTCCCACCATTAGTAAACTGAGATCAAAGACGTTGTAGAGCATGGAGGTGCAAAACATGTTAAGAGACAACAGATCAACCCGCAGTTACAACACAAGGGTGCCCACCCGCTCATGTGCATCAGTAAAGTCCTATTGTTCCATAAGTCTGGCAGTCTGTACCGCAACCTTGTTCATTGTCACCAAGGTAACTGGGGTGGGCTGCTGCTGATGTACTGGCTATGGTGGTCGCCATTATGCCAGTCTCTTTTATTCTTTATCAGGCCAACGAGGCCTCTCCATCAGTCCCAACAGACACAGGCAGGATTCAGGGCAGGGGCTGAAGAACAGCAGAATTGCAATTACCATTCCAGCACGCTGTCAGGGTGCACTGGAACGTGGTGTCATTTACTTCAGAGGTGTTTTCTGTATGTGAGAGAGAAACATGGGGATAACACAGGCAGACACAAGCTTCAAATTCAAGGAGCTGAGGTTCACCCACGTGAGCGAGTCCTCAAGTTCAGAGGAATGATGGAACTAATAGATTCCACAGGAATCATTACATTCCTAAAGAAGGGAAAACGGGGTGCTTGCCAGTGCATGTCCAAACCCCACAAAGCCTCCACGTAGAGAAGGTGGGTATTTTCCCTGTGGTAATAACAGGGGAATGATAAGCAAAAGCACGGGCAGAGATTATGCTATTTATAAAGGGAGGGCCAGACCCCCAACAGCTGGGGTCACACACCAGACACTCTGATAGTCTGGTTAAAATAGAAACTGGCAGGAAATGTCGGAACCTGGTGCTCACAGCAGAAAGACAAGATAAAGAGAAGGGTGCTTCACAAATACTAATATACTTACATAATATATAAAGGCCTAATATACCTGCCTGAGGGGGAACTTCTCACGGAGGCCCCAGCAGAGATGGAGAGGGATTCCGAGGGGGACCCTTGGGCTGAGGACCCAGCAGAGGGGTTCCTGAGTGGGACCCTCTCACTGAGGACACAGCACAGAGAGAGGGGAGGTCCTAGGGGGACTCTCGTTGAGGCAAGAGCAGAGGGGGTCCCAAGAGGGACCCTCTTGCTGAGGCCCCAGCAGAGAGGGAGGGTGGTCCGAGGGGAAACCTCTTGTTGATGCCCCAGCAGAGGGGGTCCCGTGGTGGTTCCTCTCTTGCTGAGGCCCCAGGAGAGGTGGTGCCCAGGGGGACCCGCTCACAGAGGACCCAGCAGAGAGCTAGTGGGACTCATGGGTTCCTCTCACTGAGGCCCCAGAAGACGGGGTCCTGAGAGGTACCCTCTGGCTGAGTCCCCAAGTCAGAGAGGCTTGGGCTCTGAGGATCTCTCTCGCTGAGGCCCCAGCAGAGGGGTTCCGAGGGAAACCTCTCGCTGAGGCCCCAGCAGAGAGGAAGGGGTCGCTGCTGGTCCCACTAGCTGAAGCCCAGGTAGAGAGAGAAGGGGGGTCTGAGGAGGACCATCTCGCTGAGACCCAGGCAGAGGGGCTCATGAGATGGACCATCTTGCAGATGCCCCAGCAGATAGGGAGGGGAGGGAAGGGGTGCCAAGGGTCCCTCTCACTGAGGCCCCAGCAGAGTGGGTCCCGAGCGGGACCTTCTAGCTGAGGCCCCAGTAGGCAGTTAGAGAGAGAGGGGGGGGCGGCTGATGGTCCTTCTCCCTGAAGCCCCAGCAGAGTGGGTCTCAACGGGGACCCTCTTGCTGAGGCCCCAGCAGAGGAGGTCCCAAGGTGGACGATCTTACTGTGGCACCAGCAGAGGTGGCCCCGAGGGAAAACCTCTCGCTCTGGACCCAGCAGAGGGGGTTGCGTGGGGGACCATCTCTCTGCGGCCCCAGCGAGGGAGGGGACCGCAGGGGTCCCTTTCGCTGAGGCCCAGCAGAGGTACTTCAGAGTGTGACCCTCTTGTTGAAGCTCCAGCAGAGACAGAGGGGTTATGAGAGGGGTACCCTCTTCCTGAGGCCCGAGAACATGGGGTCCCGAGGGTTACCTTCCTGCTCAGGCTCCAGCAGAGAGAGAGGGCGTGTCCGAGGGGGACGCTCTCACTGAGGTCCCAGCAGAGATGGAGGGGTGCTCGGGGGTTCGTCTCGCTGAGGCCCCAGCATCTAGGGAGGGGGGCTCTGGGAGTCCCACTCGCTTAGGCCGCAGCAGGTGGGGTCCCGAGTGGGACCTCTCTCAGAGGCCCCAGTAGAGATAGAGGCTCTGGCTGGGAGGGTCCCTCTCGCTGAGACCCTAGCAGAGGTTGTCCCGTGTGGGACCCTCTCACAGAGGCCCCAGCAGACAGAGGGAGGGTCCGAGGAACACGCTCTCACAGAGGCCCCAGCAGAGGGGCTCCCCAGGGTGACCCTCTCACTGAGGCCCCAGCAGCTAGGAAGGGGGGTTGTGGTGGTCCCTCTTGCTGAGTCCCCAGCAGAATGGGTTCAGAGTGGGACCCTCTCACTGAGGCACCAGCAGCGTGAGGGTCCCTCTTGCTGATGCCCCAGCTGAGGGGGTCCCAAGGGGGACACCCTCGATGAGGTCCCAGCAGAGATGTGCGGTCCGAGGGGGACCCTCTCGCTGAGGCCCCAGCAGAGGAGGTACCAAGGTGGACAATCTCGCTGAGGGCCCAGTACAGGGGGTCCTGAGTGGTCTCTTTCGCTGAGGCCCCAGCAGTGAGGGAGGAGTCGCCAGGGGTCCCTCTCGCTGAGGCCCCAGCAGAGGGGGTCCCTAGGGGGTCCCTCACTGAGGCCCCAGCAGAGAGAGGGAGGCGAGGGTCCAACTCCCTGAGGCCCCAGCAGAGAGAAGGGGGGGTACAAGTGCTAACTTCTCTTGGGGCCCCAGCAAAGAGAGAGAGAAGGGTGTCAAGTGTCCCTCTCCCTGAGGCCCCAGCAGAGGGGGTCCCTATGGAGACCCTCTCGCTGAGACCCCAGTAGAGGGTGTCTCAAGGGAGTTGCTCTCGATGAGGCCCCAGCAGAGACGGAGGGGGTATCCGAGGGGGACCCTCTTCCTGAGGCCCGAGGAGAGGGGGTCCAGAGGGGTACCTTCCTGCTGAGGCTCCAGCAGAGATGGAGGGGTGCTCGGGGGTCCGTCCCGCTGAGGCCCCAGCAGCTAGGGAAGGGGGCTCTGGGGGTCCCTCTCGCTTAGGCAGCAGCAGACGGGAACCCGAGGCAGACCCTCTCTCAGATGTCCAAGCAGAGATAGAGGCTCTGGCTGGGAGGGTCCCTCTCGCTGAGGTTCCAGCACAGAGACAGGGTCCTTCTCGCTGAGGCCCGAGTAGAGGTTGTCCCGAGGGGGACCTTCTCGCTGAGGTCCCAGCAGTTAGAGAAGGAGGGTCCGAGAGTGACCCTCTTGCTGATGCCCCAGCAGAGAGAAAGGGGGGTCTGAGAAGGAACCTCTAGCTGAGATCCCAGCAGAGGGGGTTCGGAGGGGTAACTTCTCGCTGAGGTTCCAGCGGAGAGGGAGGGGGTGTCCCGCTGGGAACCCTCTCGCTGTGGCCCCAGCAGAGATGGAGGGGTGCTTAGGAGTCCTTCTCGCTTAGGTAGCAGCAGCAGAGGGGGGCGCTGGGGGACCCTCTCGCTGAAACCCCTGCTGAGGGGGTCTCAAGAGAGTCCCTCTTGATGAGGCCCCAAAAGACTGACAGCCGATCAGGGGCCTTCAGAAAGTTCATGAAACCTTTACAGCTTACCAAAAGGCATGCATGGGATGTAAAAACAAACTTCTGCCCCAACCCCCAATAAACTTGCTCTTCATCTCATTCCCCATGAACTTTCTGAAATACTCTCACATAATAATGTTCATGCAGACATGACTGCTTAGAAACTACGATAAGGCACCTTGGTACACACTTTTCAATAATCCTTTCAGGTTAGGCACAAATAAACAATGGCTGCAATGGGAAAACGTATATTCATGCCATCAGTACACACACTGTGAATACATTTCCATTTCAAATTGGTTTCCATTAGGACTGTGGAAAATTAGACGCGTAGTTTACCAAGGGACTTGAGTGATATCAGTTAGTCTAAGACACTTTTCTCATAGGTGCTCGTAGCTAAGTCGTTAGGGATCTGCAAGGAACAGGATGGCTGATGTGTTGTTTGCAGTGGTTTCCATGTTCATCCTCCGACCAGGCTGCCGGACACCTGAACGCACAGTCTCCCAGACGTCTCTGACCTCTCTAGGGGCCACCCCGCCAGACCACCCCGCCAGACCACCACCTGTTCACTCTCCCTCCTCCCATCATGGCTTGCTGGCCGCCCTGCTGTCTGAGAAGGCTGCCACTAAAGTCTAGCCCTGAATCCGATCCAGTAACAACTCACTCAGGCCCAGGAGAGTCCGGGCAGGGAGAATTTCCTAAAATGTAAAACCCGCATCATAAAGGCACTGAGGTCAGCAACCATGGCTGAGGGTCCCTGGAGCATCGCCGAGGAGGAGAGGGGCCCGAGGACCAGTCTGACCTCACACACACCTCTCACAATGACGAGTCTGTCCCCACCTTTTCCTCCTCGATTTGTGGAGGCATAGTTGATGAATATATTTATTCAAAGCATACGTGTGCTAGCTTCATATTCTACATAAAAGAGTACTTTAAAAAGTTAATGGAAAGCAGAACTCAAAGCTGAGTTTCGGAATGCAAAAATTCTGAAATTCTATACTTCAAATAGCTCGTGGACTCACAGCAAACAAACAATCATACAAACTAAAAAAAAAAAAACCTAAAATAAATAGACAAACAACAGAAAGTAGAGCTTGAAATCTGACAGGAAAGAGCTGGCATGGATTGGCTCATGCCTTGCTGGGTGGGACACAAAGATTAGTCACTCCTCACCATGGTGTTGAGGATTTTCCTGCACACCCCCCCCCCCAAAAAAAAAAACGTTCTGCACATTAAATGTTGACAAATATCTTGTTAGAGTTACAAGCCAGTCTAGATTATCCCAAAATCTGCCAAGATCAGCAAAATTATACTTCAACACAACAAATGGCTAAATAATAAAATGAAATAGATATGAGACAGCTGAATGGTACCCTATAGCCTTTTCAAGGTATATAGCAGCTGATCCGGTCCTGTATATAAACTAAAATTGAGATGTCAATGAGCAAATCATAGGTTGTGGTTAGGACTTGTTTTTTGTTCTTTTGTTCTTTTTTTTTTTTTTTTAAATACTGGTTACTCAAAACTATGTCAATTCCATAATATTGCAAATTGCTGTTGATGTTATATTGGGACTCTTAATTGACTGTGATGATATTATACCAGCTCTGACTTCGGACCAGAAATGGTCTCCCCAAGAAACTGTTCAACCCATCTGGACAATAAGTAGCTGGACTCCAAGCTTAATATATGTTTGCAAGGAAAGAATCTTGATTGAATTTGAACTGTAATGCTGCATCAAGGTGGAGGAATCCACCAGGGGGGAAGGAAGGGGAGGGATGGGGGGATTCCCAGAGCCTATGAAACTGTCACATAATGCTAAATATTAATTAAAAAAAAAAATTGCTCAAAGCAGGTGTATCCAGCCCATCCGCTACCCAGAGAACTCAGCCAAGGCTCAAAGGTGCCCCCCAGGCCGCCCCGGTGTGACTGCAGCAGGGCTGGTCTTGGTTGTGGCATCGTGGTTAGAGTTCCCACAGGCCCTTCAGACTGCTTTCCCTAAACATCTAGAGCTTAGCAGTCACAGCGATTGCTCTAATATCCTGAATGCCAGCTAGGATATTTTCAAGGAAGACCCAGAAGATGGTCAGGGCTGTGTCTACAGGGACAAGCGGGCCACCTGGCCTCAGGTTGTTGGCCTCACGGGGCTTCAGTGGGTCTGCAGTGATCAGAACGGATGTACACACATGGACTCATTCGTTTCTCATTAAAAAAAAAAATTATGTGGGGCCAGCATGGTGACACAGCAAACTAACGCAGTGCCGGCATGCCGTCTGATGTTGCTCTTGTCCCAGCTGCTCCACTTCTCTTCCAGCATTATACTTGTGGCCTGGGAAAGCAGAGCAGGATGGCCCAAAGCCCTGGGACCCTGTACCCATGTGGGAGACCTGGAAGAAGCTCCTGGCTTCAGTTCCGGTTCAGCTCTGGCCCTTGCAGCCATTTGAAGAATGAACCAACAAATGAAACCTCTTTTTCTCTCTCACATTCGCACTGAAATTCACTGTTCAAATAAAAATAAGTTGTCTAAAAACGTATGTGGGCCTGGTGCAGTAGCCTAGTGGCGAAAGTCTTTGCCTTGCACATGCCAGGATCCCATATGTACACCAGTTTGTGCCCCAGCAACCCCACTTCCCATCCAGCTCCCTGTTTGTGACCTGGGAAAGCAGTGAGGATGGCCCCAAGCGTTGGGACCCTGCACCTGTCTGGGAGACCTAGAGGAGGCTTCAGGCTCCTGGCTCTGGATTGTCTCAGCTCCGCTATTGCGACCACTTTGGGAGTGAATCGACAGACAGAAGATCTTCCTCTCTGTCTCTCCTCCTCTCTGTATATCTGACTTTGCAATAAAAACAAATAGAAATCTTTTTAAAAATCGCGTGAAGCTGGTACTGTCTGATGCATATGTACCCCCAGCAACCCCAGGACTCAACCCAGGCCAGAAACACCGCCTTCCCGTGTCTGGAAACTGCAGCCTCATCTTTAGGAGCCCTTGGCTTCTAAATACATGGGGACATTTATCCCAAGCCCAGCCGACACACACGGATGCGCCAGATCATTCTCCCCAGTTGCTGTGAGATGATTTTGAAAAAGCTCCAAAAAAAAAAATTTGAAATCTGAAGATATCATTATTTGGGTACAAAACAATTTTGAAAGCTACACAGAGCTTTTCTGTAATACACATTTTTTTGTCAGCTTTCTCAAAACTGCCTCATACAGTCGTTTTGAAAGCAAAAAAAAAAAAAAAAAAAAATGCGGTTGCTAACCATGAGGGAGGGCAGAGACCCGAACAACGGGGTCGGGAGAGGCACAGCCCGCGGCCACTGCTTAACATTGGCCAGCAAAATCCTTCAGTCTGGTCCTGCCAAGGCAACTGTAGGTGGGATTTCAAAGTCAATCTATTACAAGTTAATTTTTAAGTTGGTAATTCTATGTGGCCCACGAGGGATGTTATAAATATCCAAATGGCCCTTAGCAGGGAGAAACCAAAAATTTTCCCACCCTCGTTAGAACACTCAGTTCCCAAGAAATTACAGCTATCAAAATGCTAGCAGGGGATGGTGCTTGCTCTTATCTGTAATTTATGCAACAGTTTATCTTTGGAAGGGAAAAACTGCTTAGTCTTCAGGCCTCTGCAGCTACTCTGATCTTTTAACTGGAACTCCCTTGCAACCCAACTGGGCCGGTTCCGCCTGCACGTTTTATCTCGTTCTCACCAGGACCTCTCACTGGATGTGGGGTGTTAGCTGCCACGCGGGGGGATCCTGGCTCGTCGCCTTCTAATCTGGACTGTTTTGACTTTACTGAACTCTCAGATGATACATCTAAAGAGAAACACAGCACATCAGGGACTATCCCCCGCACACACACATTCCTTTGGTCTGAAATGCATCGTGTCCTGTTTTTGAAAATCCCAGTTAGTATCTATCCTTGACAGCAGGAAGGAAAACCTGTCCCCTGTTCATTGCTGAGTATGGATCATCTGCCCTATGCACCAAGCTGAAGTCCACTGCTGCTTGGAGGAGGACCCTTGGGGACAGGGCTTCCTTTAAGGAGGGAAGACACATGTAGGGATGTACTACCTTGCCAGGTAGGGACTCACCAGGCAGTGTTCCCACCAAAGCAGGAACAGGAATTCTCAAAGCCACACGGTTGCAGGGCAGGTGCTCTGGAGTGCGCCACATGCTGGCCAACACTGGCACTGCAGCATGGCCCTGGGGGCTCCCGGCTGCAGGTGGACACCTGGGCTCCTTGTCCCTGGCCTCTGCAGTCAGGCTCTCCTGGTCTAGCTGCTGTAGCCATCTGGGATGTGAATCAACCCATCAATAAGTCTCTCTCTGCATTTGCCTTTCCAATAAATTTTTAAATGTTTTTAAAGACTACATAGGTAACATTGAACACACTGGCTAAACTAAAGCCATCTCCAAGTTGGCCAGCACGGTGTGCTGGCAGAGTCAGGGGTATCCTCGCTTTCCTAAGAAAACACCTGTCTTCATTCCTCTGGAAATTTAAACTTTTGAAACGCGAGGAGCTCCTGAACATACTTTGGGTCCAAGTTTTGGTGAACACAAATTGGTGTCCATGGTTCACTGCTAAACTCATACTTCTGATTTAAAACAAAACCCACCACTTGAAGAGCCTTGCTCTGGGGTGCCACCTTGTGGCGCAGAGTTGTAGGACGAACGAACGTCCCTGAGGGCTGGGCTGTAAGCCACATCTTCCCAGCAGGATTTGCAGCGTGTTCCCCAGCATCGTTCATTCCTTCCTTCGCGCTACTCTTGTCTGTGAAGTACTGACCCCATGAGCAACTAGAGATGGTATCTGTCACTGACCAGCCCAGCCTGAAATATCTTTGGAACGAGCACATCTAAACCTTTACAAGTCGACCGACGGCATTTCTGTGTGATTCTGTCTAGATGCTGGCCTGCGTTTTGAATCAGCCCAAAGGTCTTCATCCATTGCTAGGGTTCCCTGCTTTTCTTATTCCTTACTCAGCATACAGTCAGTGAAGGCCTCTACCTACAGGCTCTGGACCAGGCACTCAGAGCCCTGCTGAACGAGGAGCTAGCCGCCTGCCTCCTGCACGGTTCTAGAGGCCTCTCCAGCCACACAGATGCAGGAGCCCAGCACAGTGGCTTAGCAAGCTAGCCCTATGCTTGTAGTGCCAGCATTCCATATGGGCACTGGTTCAAGCCCCAGGTGCTCCACTTCTGGTCCAATGTCCTGCCTGAGGCCTAGGGAAGCAGAGGAGGATGGCCCAAGTTCTTGGGACCCTAACCCACTGGGGAGACCCAAAAGAAGCTCCTGGCTCTTGGCTGCAGATCGCTTCAACTCTGGAAATTGCAGCCATTTAGGAAATGAACAGCAGATGGAAGATTTTTCTCTGCTCCTCCTTCTCTCTCTGTAAACCTGTCTCTCATGTAAAAAAGTAAATAAATCTATGACTATTTTAAATTATAAAATTACCCTATTTTCTTGCAGTCCTCAGAATACAGCATGCAAACTTTAAACACTTAAGCACACGATGAATTTTGATTGAGGGCAATGTTAGGAATCTGTAAAACACTTGAAATGCCTCAAAGGCTGCGGTTTTGTTTTTCTGAAGAAAATTCCCTAAGTTTATCCTTTGGGGAAAAGTGTAGCTTCCTTATTCCCCGAGACAGAGCCAAGGCAGGAGCTGGCTCAAGGACATGAAAGCGCAGTGTTCCATTGCACCTGCACAGCCATCCCCAAAATACACCCAGGGGAGACACAGTCATTGCTAATACTTTTCTGAAAGAGACCATGAGCTTACCTACTTTTCTCACAAAAAATGTACAGCCCAAGAAATGAGATCTTTGAGAAAGGGGCTCTAATTTGTCTCAGAAGTGAAAGAGAAAAAAAAAATATTTTTTCCAAAGAAAAAACAAGAGGCCTCATCGACCCTGGGACCAGTCCTACTACCAAACTCTAAAGGGAGGCCTACGCTGAAAGGCTCAGAGGCTAAATCCTCACTTTGCATACGCCATGATCCCACAGGGGCGCTGGTTCTAATCCCGGTAGCTCCACTTCCCATCCAGCTCCCTGCTTAGTGGCCTGGGAAAGCAGTCGAGGACAGTGCAAAGCCTTGGTACCCTGCACCCACGTGGGAGACTCAGAAAAGCCCCTGGCTCCTGGCTTCAGATTGGCTCAGCTCCACCCATTGCAGCTACTTTGGGAATGACCAGAGGGTGAAAGATTGTTCTCTCTGTCTCTCATCCTCCCTGTAAATCTGCCTTTCCAATAAAAAATAAATCTTTAAAAATAAAAATATAACCACCATGAAAACACAGGCTGGTACCAAATTCCCTAACAGAACAGATGCACCAAACAAAAGTGGGAGAGAGCCCAGGCTTCGCACACAGAAAGCTCCCAGAGTGCAAGGGTGAAGGACAGGAGAAGCAGAAAAGAACATTTAAATCAGCCACCGAAACAGCAGGGATTTGTTTTTGTCTACCAGCATTAACCTTGAATGTAATAGGTTGTTTCCCAGTTGAAACATACAGGTAGACCAAATCATTTTAAAAATCAAATAAAATTAAAAATAAAAAAAGACTCAATGCCCTGCACAGATCCCTAGGCATTGATACAAGGTTTAAAGCAAACTGACCTTCTAGCCACTCAGAGAGCTTTTCATCTGGCAGGTGGAAGACACCGTTTTCCTTCAGCACACGTAGGGGGATGAATGTTTTCTAGGCTGGGACAGGCCACAGAGTCTCAGCACATTTTGAGAAACTGAAATCATACCATGTATCTTCTCAGATGACAGAGGAATAACACTAGAAATCAACATCAAGAAACATGGAAAACTGAGAAATGGGACAGCATGCACCTGCGCGACCAATGGGCCATCCAATAAATTGAGAAGTAAACAAAAATTCCTTGGAAGCAGGAAGTTTATCACAGTAAACGCACAAAATAACTGGAAAGAGGTTAAACTAATGATGCAGGGGTGAGAAAAGCAAAAACAAGCTGTAGGAGAAAAGCAACTGGAGATGAGAAAGGCACCGCTACCACGGATACCACACATCCACAAGGATCCTAAGAAACGGTTGTGAACAACATGCTCATCAATTTGAAAACCTGGAGGGAATGGAAGAATTCCTGGATAAACAAAACCTATGCAAAATAAATCAATATGTAGAGTATCCAGAAAGACCCATCACAAGTGACAGTGAGAAATTTCAGAGTTCCAGGGCCTGAAGGTTTCATAACAGAATTCTACAAACTAGTTAAAACAGCACTATCTCTAACACTCCTCCAACTATTCCAAAACGCTGAGGAGTTCAGAACTCTCAAACTCCTTTCATGAGGGCCAAGTTACTCTGATGCCAAACTCAAACAAAGCTACAACACCGACAGGAGACTGCACACCAGGATCGTTCATGAGCCTGCTCAAGCCAACAGTGACACCAGACACCCAACACTGCATTAAGATCATACGTCGTAACCGAGTGGAATTTATCCCAGTGTGGCTCAATATTTACACATCAGTTAATAATCACATCAATCAAATCAACAAAAGCTGTGAGACCTCAACAGAGCAGAAAAGCTCTTGCAATTCAGTGTCTCTTTGTGATAAAAACTCACCAAAAAATTAGGTAAAGAAGCAACCTTCAAAACTGTAACAAAGATGGTATATGACACACACACAGCCAAAACTACATTGAATCGGACAAAACTCAAAAACATTTCCCTTCAAATTTAGAAAAACAGGATGTCCATTTTCCACACTCTAATAATGCTGCAAGAGTTAAAGCAACTAGGGAAGAAAAACAGAAAAAGAACATTGAAATTGGAAAGGAAGAAATAGTGTTTATAGATGACATGACTTGCATACAGAAGAGCCTAAACACTCCATGGCAAGTTAGTTGATCAACCCATTCAGTTGATTCATAAGTTAGAAAATCAACATGGAAAAACAATAGTGTTTTAATATACCAACAGTGATTTTAGGAAAAAATCAAGAAACAATCCCATTCACAATAACTAAAAACTTTAAATACCTAGGAGTACATGTTTTTAAAGATTTATTATTGGGCCCGGTGGCATGGCCTAGCGGCTAAAGTCCTCACCCTGACCACGTCAGGATCCCATATGGCCGCTGGTTCTAATCCCAGCAGCTCCGCTTCCCATCCAGCTCCCTGCTTGTGGCCTGGGAAAGCAGTCGAGGATGGCCCAAAGTCTTGGGACCCTGCACCCACATGGGAGACCTGGAGGAGGTTCTAGGCTCCTGGCTTCGGATTGGCGCAGCACTGGCCGTTGCGGTCACTTGGGGAGTGAACCATCGGATGGAGGATCTTCCTGTCTCTCCTCCTCTATGTGTATCTGACTTTCCAATAAAAAATAAATAAATCTTAAAAATATTTATTTATTTACCTGAAAGGTAGAGTTACAAAGAGAGACAGACAGACAGACAGACAGAGAGATTAATCTTCCATCCACAGGCTCACTTCTCACATGGCTGCAGAGGCCAAGGCTGGGCCAAGCTGAAGCCAAGTACTTCTTCTACATCACGTGGGTGCAGGGTCCCAAGGACTTGGGCCATCTTCTGTTGCCTTCCCAGGCTATTCCCAGGGAGCTGGGTCAGAAGTAAAGCAGCTGCAACTTGAACTGGTGCCCACATAGAATCTTGGAGTCACAGGCAGTGACTTAATCAGTTATGCCACAATGCCAGTCCCAGGAGTAACTTCACCCCAAAATGTGAAAGATCTCTACAATGGAAATTATAAAACAATGATGGAAGAAATAACCAAGACACACACACACACACACACACACACACACACACACACACAAATGTGTATTGGAAGAATCAATGTCATTAGAGTATCCATACAACTCAAAGAAATCTAGATTCAGCAAGTCTCTATCAATATACCAAGGACATTCTATACAGAATTAGAAAAACACAATTCTAGAATTCATATGAAATTGAAATATCCCAAAATAACCAAACAAATACAAAGCATCCCCCTCTTTTTCCTCCTCCACAAATCAAGCAGGTGTATCCCAATACCCTATTTCAAACAGCACTACAAAGCTACAGTAATTAAATCAGTATGGTACTGACATACAAACACATAAGTCAACCAAAAAGGGAACTCAGAAATAAACTCACATATATGTAGTCCACTGACTGCTGACAAAGTGCCAAGAACATACATTACAGAAATGGTGGTCTTTCCAATAAATGGTGCTAACACAAGGAACGCAGAATGAGAGTCCTGCCTCTCTTCATGTACTCAAACCAAAGTCCTAAATCTAAGCCCTGAACTATGAAAGCATTAGGAAAAAAAATGTAGGTGAAAAACACAAATATTTGGCTAGACAATGATTCCTTGGATAAGACCCCTTTAAAGCATGGGCAACAAGAGCAAAACTAGGGTCTGCACGGTATCCTAGCGGCTAAAGTCCTTGCCTTGCACGTGGTGGGATTCCATGTGGGCTCTCTGGTTCATGTCCCAGCAACCCCGCTTCCCATCCAGCTCCCTGTTCATGGCCTGGGGAAGCAGTCAAGGTCGGCTCAAAGCCTTGGGACCATGCACCCGCGTGGGAGACCTGGAAGATACTTCAGACTAGCTCAGCCAGGGCAGGGTGTGGAATGTACCTAGTTGGGCTAGACTGCAACACCCACCAACAAGAGCTGAGACTGCAGGTAGGCCACACTAGGTTGGGTTGAAGCACCTGCCAGCATGCACAAGATCCAGGGCTAAGAAAGGTTCTGGTAGGAGAACTTTGGGGACTCCTTTGTTGGGCTGTAGCTATCACTGGGGAGTGACAAGAGCCAGAGCTGGGGGTGGATTGGGCTGAGCAAGCCTGCAGCATCCTTTGGCATGCATGTGGGCTGGGTTTGGCGGCAGAGCACACTGGGCTATGCTCCAGCATCCACTGGCACTTGCAAGAACCTGAATGGCTGTGGGATGGGCCATGCTAGGCTACAATACCCACCATTCAGTGCCGGGATCAGCAGCCAGCTCTATCAAGTGGGGCCGCAGCAGCCCCCACACATGTGAGATTAAGATCTGGGGATACAAAATAGGTCTGATGGGAATTGAAGAACTCCTCTGCTACGGTGCAACTCCTAGTAGTTAGTGTGAAAGCCAGAGCTAGGGGCAGGCCAGACTGGGCCAGTCCACGACATATACTGGCACAAACGAGAGTCAAGATGGGGCTCAGGCGCAGCCGGGTTGAAACATAACAGCCCCCAGTTCATATGCGGGTTGGGAGTGGGCCAGGCCAGGCCGGACTAAGCTGCCACACCACTGACAAGTGCTGGGACTGGGCACAAGCCATAACAGGCTCAATTGTAGTAACCACTGGCAAGTACAAGATCTGTGTCTGGGAGTGGATCTGGCAGGGAAACTGTGGGTACTCCTCTGCTAGGCTGCAGCTCTCACTGGTGAGGACAATGGCAGGGCTGTTGGAAGACCAATCTGGGCAAGGTGGTAGCACCCACTGGCATGTGTGTGGGCTAGGTCTGGGGTGAATCGGGCTGAGCTAACATGTAGCACCCATGAGTGTGCTCAAGAGCCAGATGGGATGCAGGACAGACCAGGCTAGGCTGCAGCACAAGCCAGCAACACACAAAAACCGGGATTGGAGACAGGCCTGGTGAGGTTTTTGGAGGTTGCCCCAACTAGGCCATGGCACCTGCTGAGGTACAGGAGACTGGGCCTGTGGCAGGCTTAGCTGGGCTGGGTTAGGCTGTAGCATGTGTCAGTTTGCATGAGAGATGGGGCTGTGTAGCACTGACCAGGTAGATGCATTCACTAGCATGTGTGTTGGCTTGTGCACGAGACAGGCCACGTCTGACCCTGGATCATCAAAGGACCGTCTGCAATTCCTGGGTGCTGATGGAGTTTGACAGCAAGGAATGCTACTTCCCCCCTCCTCCCCTGCTGACACAGGAAGAAAAAAAACATTAAAAGATATGTCCCACTCACCCTCCTCCATACCTGAACCCTCCCACCCTAATCAGAGGCCCACTTGGGCATCCCTTTTGACTGTATAAACAATAGTAAATAGGAAATTTAAAATTAAAAAAAAAGAAAACTCACCAGTCTTTTTTATTGGCAAGGTTACTAAGAGACTGTGGGCAAATGAAACTCATAAAACTAGATATTAGTGTGCAAAAATTTAAATGAGCCTCTTTCACTGAAAAAAAAATCAATGCAAACTGAATTAAAAAATAGTTGGAAGCTACTGAACCATTACACGCTTAAAAATAATGGGGGCTTGGCACAGCAGCCTAGTTGGCATGGCAGCCTAGTGGCTAACTCCTCTCCTTGTAAGCATCAGGATCCTATATGGGCACCAGTTCCATGTCCCAGCTGCTCCACTTCCCATCCAGCTCCCTGCTTGTGGCCTGGGAAAGCAGTCGAGGATGGCCCAAAGCTTTGGGACCCTGCACCCGCGCGGGGGACCTGGAAGAAGCTCCTGGCTCCTGGCTCCTGGCTGCAGATCAGCTCAGCTCCAGTCATTACAGCCACTTGGGGAGTATACTGCCAGATGGAAGATTCTTCTGTCTTTCCTTCTCTCTGTAAATCTGACTTTCTAATAAAAATAAATAAGTCTTTTTTCAAAAGAAGAGAAAAGTAAGATAAATATTTCCTGTTACTGTGCATGGGAAGGCAGAAGAGTGGCTCCAATGCTTGGGCCCCTGCTCCCATGTGCGAGTGCTGGGTGAGGTTCTTGGCTTCAGCCTGGCCTGGTCCTGGCCGGTGTGGTCATTTGACGAGTGACCCAGAAAATAGAAAGATGCTTTTTCTCTGACTCTCCCCATCTCCCTGTAACTCTTTCAACACAGCAAATAACTAAGTAAGTTAATCTTTTTAAAAAGGAAACAAATCTAAAAAGACATTTTTCAAAGAAAGACAATCAAATGCCAACGGGTATACAGACAATACTCTCAACACTGTTAATAACCAGGGAAATGCAGACACCACGGCATGTCACTGCATCCAGTTAGCATGGCCAGCATCGAACAGAGAAAAGGCAGTGAGGACAGGTGAGAAGGCGGAGAAAAGGAAACCTCGGGTTTATGGTTGGGAGTGTGAGTCAGCACAGCCATCGGCGGAAACCAGGCCAGATACTCCCCAGATTAGAACTCGAACTATCTGCGGGGAATGAGACATCACACAGTATTTCACACATATGTGTAATTTTTGTTATTATATATATATATACACATATAATTTTATTTATTAGTTAAAAGTTTAAAAAACTTTTAAAGACATTTAAGATAACAGATGGAAGATGGCTCCCTCTAACCAAGCCTTTCAAATAGACAAATCTTAAACACACACACAAAGGAATGCCTAGGTGTTATACTCGTTCATTACATTAATATGTTAACATTGTAGCTAGATGTTATCATATAAAGGTGGCTGTATGATGTCACCTGGAAACTTGCCTACCACTGTAACTATGAGAAAATAAGAAAAACTGCCTAGGATATTTCTTACAAACTGTAAGTGACCTGCAGATGTGGGGATGAGAACCCCCTCTGGCAGCAGGTCACCAGGAGTGGCTGGGCAGGAGAGGGCTGGATGGGAGCCAGGTCCCAGGCTGTCCCTTCTGTGGCCCCTGTGGGGCTGGCGACGGGCCAGAGCCCCAGTTTCTCCCTTTGACTTCACGGACCCTTTGGAGCTGGCAAGGTAACTCGCCCTGCTCACCTTGAGGCCTGGCAGCAGTGCCCTGCAAAGCGTTTGTGTCTGCTGTGATCTGAGTACCAGTCTGGATGAATTTCACTTCATTCTGGGAGAAACAGTGTATTCTCTCACCTCTGTCTTCCAGGTTCTGCAGCTTATGTTTGACACTCACATTGTCCACTAGCGACTCTCGGTTCCCAACCTTAAAGACAAATAAAACACAGCTGACTGAGAAATATATGAACATACTTTTGTAACTGATATGTAAATGTTATATAATTACACACATATACATATATATGTGGTAATGCATGTGTGTATGTATACATATGTGTGTAACAAATGTAGTAGTCCCTTAAACATAACAAGCTCATGTTATGTGAATACATTAATTCTGGAGAAAGAACAGATGAATAGCCAACCACAAAGTAGCATCTTAGAAGTGTGATTGTGGGGTCTTGGGTGAGGCTGCCACCGGAGACGCCCACATGCTATATTACAGTGCCTGGTTGGGGTTCTTGCCACTCCACTTCTGATCCAGTTTCCAGGAATATGCATTTTGGGAGGCAGCAGATGATGGGTTAAGTACTTCAGTTCCTGCTACCCAACTGGGAAGCCAGGATGGAGGTCTAGGCTCCTGGCTTTGCCCTGGCCATTGTGAAATATGAGAGAGTGAATCACTCTCACTGTGAGCTCACTCACTCTCCACTTTTCAAACACATGACATTTTTGTAAAGGTACCTTGGAGGCGTTTTCTTCAGCCTCTGAGCACTCCCTGGAAGAGAACCCACTCAGCAGCCGGGGACTTGCATATTCTGCATGTGAGGAAGAGGAGGTTCCAGTGAACAAACACACCAGCAATGAGGCAGTCACATCACACTACTGCTCTCCATAGTAAACCCGATTCCTTAAAACTGGACATAGTGCTAAATAAAATCCCAATGTTGCATTTTCAAGATGTTTGTTTCTTAGATTCGTAGTTCTGTAGACAAAACAGTTAATCACCTTGATGCACTAACTCAACAATGTTGGTAGCTATCCATCTGGGTAAGGTCACCCCATGAGTCTTCTCTTTTCTCCCCAAGGACCCCCTCCATATTTCCTCTGACTCGTGTGTGTGAGACATGATTTGACACATGTGTGCTGTGTGAGAGTTGTCATATTAACACCGAGATCAACATCCACGCTGTGTCTCATATCCCTACCACTTGTTCCCTCTCCACCTGCTCACTCAGCGAGGGGTGTGTAGTTGCTTTTCACATCCTGTTAAGAATGTGACAATGCCCATAGGAACGTAGACATCTTTCTGATATACCATTTCCCTTGGATGGAATCTCACAAGGGAGACTGTCATATTGTCCCATTTTTAATTTTTTGACAAACTCCTGTAACTTTTCCCTCTGTTGGCTGCACTGATGTGTATCCCACCGACAGACACCATCCCATCCAACACTTCTGCTCGTCCTTCTGCACTAATCACCAAGCAGACGTGAAGTTACGGCTCATTGTGCTTCTAATTTCATTCCCTGGTGTTGAGTGCCTTTTCACATTCCTGTAAGCTGTCTGTATGCTTTCCTTAGTCAACTGTCTATTCAAATCCTTTGACCATTTTGTGTAAATTAGGTTACTTGGACTTTTTGTCTGTTTTGCTGTTGAGTTGTATGAGTTGTGTATTTTTAACACTATATCTTATATATTATCCTTTTATACTCATCATATACCTCAGATATATGATGTAAAAATATTTTCCCTAGGATCACCACTGTGGGAGGGCTAAGCAGTGCCACCACCCAGTATGGGCAACAGTTCAAGTCCTTACTGTTCCATTTCCCATACAGTTTCCTGCTAACATGCCTGGGAAAACAGCAGCAAATGGCTTGAGTGCTTGGCCTCTGTGTCCATACAGGAGACCTGGAGGAAGTCCCAGGCTCCCGCATCAGCACGGCACAGCCCCAGCTGTTGTGGCCATGTGGGGAATAAACCAGCAAATGGAAGGTCTTGCCCTTAATCTCCTTTCTAATACTGCCTTTCCAATAAATAAATTCATCTTCAGGAAGAAGAAAATATTTTCCTATTCTGTAGGCTGCCTTTTCATTTTGTTCATGGTTTCCTTTGCTATGTGAAGACTGTTCAGCTTGCAGTACCTGTTCATTTTTACTCTGTTGCCTGTGGTTTTGGTGTTATATTCAAAACAAAGCAAAACAAAACACTACCAAGAATACTAAGTACCAGAACAGTGGGGAAAAAAAAAACAGAGAATATCAAGGACTTATTTCCACATTTTTTATTGGAATCTTTATGGGTCCTAATCTTTTTTTAAGGTTTATTTATTTTTATTACAAAGTCAGATATACAGAGAGGAGGAGAGACAGAAAAGATCTTCCATCCATTGATTCACTCAACAAGTGACCGCAATGGCCGGTGCTGCGCTGATCCATAGCCAGGAACCAGGAACTTACTCTAGGCCTCCCACACAGTGCAGGGTCCCAAGGCTTTGGGCTGTCCTCAACTGCTTTCCCAGGCCACAAGCAGGGAGCTGGACGGGAAGTGGGGCTGCTGGGACTAGAACCGGCACCCATATGGGATCCCGGCACATTCAAGGCGAGGACTTTAGCCACTCGGCCACCACACCAGGCCCTACCGGTCCTAATCTTACATTTATATTTTTAGTCCATTTTGAGTCTGTCTCCACATATAGCGTAACATGTCCCCAATTTCATTTTTTAACATACATGTGAATATCATGTTCTCTCAACACCATCTCATAAAGAAACTTTTTCCCCCATTGTATATATCTTTTTAAGATTTATTCATTTTTACTGGAAAGTCAGATATACAGAGAGGAGGAGAGAAAGAGAGGAAGATTCTCTGTCCGATGATTCAGTTCCCAAGTGGCTGCAATGGCCAGAGCTGAGCCAGTCTGAAGCCAGGAGCCAGGAGCTCCTCTGGGTCTCCCACATGAGAGCAGGGTCCCAAGGCTTTGGGCCATCCTTGGCTGTGCCCCCAGGCCACAAGCAGGGTGCTGGATGGGAGGTGGGCCCACTGGAACCACAGCCAGCACATACATGGGATCCAGACACGTCCAAGGTGAGGACCCCAGTCGCTAGGCCACCACGCTGGGCCCCTCATTGTATATTCTTAACATTTTTCAACAATCAGTTGGATCATGCTGTATGTTTTTTTTTTTTTTTAAGACTTCTTTCTTTTACTTGAAGTCAAAATTACACAGAAGAGACTGAGATCACCCATCCACTAGTTTACTTCCCAAATGACTGCAACAGCCAGAGCTGGGCTGGTCTAAAGTTGGGGACCAGGAGCTTCTTCCCAATCTCCCACGTGGGTACAGAAACTCAAGCACTTGAGCCATCCTCCCCACCTTCTCAGGTCATTAGCAGGGAGCTGGATCAGAAACGGAGCAGGCAGGACTAGAACCGGCACCCACAGGGTCTGTGGGTGCCACAGGCGGAAGCTTAGCTTGCAACACCACCCTGGTGGCCGCTATACTTTGCTTTCTGAGGTGTCAGTCTGTTCCAGGGGTCTGATGCGCCTCTGTTCCATCACCATAGCTTTCAAATACAGCCTGAAGCCAAGCAGCTTTGCCCTTCTCTGTCAAGACTGCTTTGGTTACTGGGGGATTTGAGGTCCTACACACATTGAAGGATTGATTTTTTTTAACTCTGTGAAAACTGACAGACATTTTATCAAATGGGAATGCAGATATCTTTCTGATATACCATTTCCCTTGGATGGAACTCAGAAGGGAGACTGTCATATTGTCCTATTTTTAATTTTTGGGAGGCATGGCCATCTTAACAACATTAACAATATTAACTCCTTATTCAACTTATTTCATTACTATCCCATGATTTTGGTATCCAGCTCTCTCCTCTCTTTGGATTTATTGCTACTTTTAATTCTTTGGGATTCGATTTTTAAAAGATATATTTATATTCATTGGAAAGGCAGATTTATAGAGAAGGTGAGACAGAGAGAAAGATCTTTCAGAAAGTTTGCTGGTTCATTCCACAAGTGGTCACGATGGCTAGAGCTGAGCTGATCTGAAGCCAGGAATCCGGAACCTCTTTCTCTGGGTCTCCCATGCGGGTGCAAGGTCCCAAGGCTTTGGGCCATCCTCAACTGCTTTCCCAGGCCACAAGCAGGGAGCTGGATGGGAAGTGGAGCAGCCAGTATACAAACTGGTGCCCATATGAGATCTCAGTGCACACAGGGCGAGAATTCAGCCACTAGGCTATTGTGCTGGGCCCTCGCTTCTATTTTAATGGGATGGTTTTCTTGATTTTTCAGATGGTTCACTTTTAAATCATGTAGAAGCACAGGTTTTTGCACTTTGATTTTCCACCCTGAAACTTTACTGAGTTGATGTGATTAGTTCTCACAGAGTCAGGGGAGTCTGTTTCCCATATATTGATCATCTCACCCAAACAGTGGAAACTTCACTTCTTTCTTTTTGATTTGGAAGCTTTCCTTCCCTGCCTGCTTGCTCTGTCTGGGACTTCTACTACTGTTACAAAGGGGAGAGGACAACGCTGTCTTGCTCCTGATGTTAGAAGAACAGTTTTCAACTTCTCACCTCTGACTATGTTGTTAGCTGTGGACCCAATGCTATTAGTTTTCATTGTGTTGAAGTACAATCCATAAATACCTAATTTGTTGAGGGTTTACATCACAAAGTTATTTTGAATCTTGTCAAATACTTTTTTATGTATTTATCTTTCTTTGTAAAGGCAGATTAAATTTATAGAGAGAAGGAGAAACAGAGAAAGATCTTCCACCTGCTGGCTTACTTCCCAAGTGGCTGCAATGGTTGGAGCTGAGCCAATCTAAAGCCAGGAGCCAGGAGCTCCTCCCAGGTCTCCCACATGGGTGCAGGGTCCCAAGGCCTTTGGCCATCCTCTACTGCTCTCCCAGACCACAGGCAGGGAGCTAGAAGGAAAGCAGGGACAGCTGGGACATGAACCAGCCCATTACGGGATTCTGGGGATTACAAGGCGAGGATCTATCCAGCTAAGCCATCATGCAAGGCACATCAAATTCCATTTTATATGTCTATCAAATCAATGGTCAAGGATGACATATTACTACTACTTTAATAATCTGTGGATATTTTAAAATTTTATTATATATATAAGTGAAATGGGTAACTTTTTTTGATTGTTGTTCCTAACCCTTGCCTGAATTCCCACTGAACTCATGTTTCCATTTGAGTTCCTTGTTTAGTGGACCATTGAGCCTTTGCTCACAATGTAAACTGAAAAGATGTTATCTGGAGAATGAAGAAAGGAAGGGAGCAAGGGAGAAAGAGAAGGGAAGCATTAGTAGATTGTTAAACACGAATCTACACTGTATCAACACCGCATTAACACGGTGGGGGAGGGATGTTCCAGAATTTCAGAAAGTATATTAAAACACAAAACCTCCACAACGTTTTTGTGGAGATAATCACATCTTCACACATTCCTCAATAGATAGCAAAAGAAAATTGCTTTATTTACCACAGAGTGTCTTTACAGGAAAATATGTCAACAGGAAGTCACGAACCTGGTTTCTGGGAGAAATCTTCAGGAATTAAGGTGGCAGGACTCCCGGCAACTCTGGTTCAGCGATCTCTGGGCGTGTGGCCTTCCTCTGCCTGGACGTGTCCTGTGGTGGTGTGAGAAGTTCAGCCAATCCAGACACATTTAAAACATCATAAAAAAACAAATCCTCTAAGACACTGAAGAAGTGGAATTATTGGATGCTTAAGCATTTAAAAATCGGTGTTTCAGTTTCAGTTGATCACTGTTAACCAGCAGTTCTCAAAGTATGACGATGCAACACCTTATAACTTGATAGAAATGCAAACTCACAATCTTTTAAAAACTATGATTTATTTTCAATTTATTTATTTGAAATTCAGAGTTACAGAGTGAGAGAGGCGAAGACAGAGAACTCTTATGTTTTCTGATTTATCCCCCAGCTGGCTGCCATGGCTGGAGCTGCACCTGTCTCAATCTGGGAGTCAAGAGCATCTTCCGTATCTCCCACATGGGTGCAGGGAACCAAGGACCTGGGTCCTGCTCTGTTGTTTTCCCAGGTACAACAGCAGAGAGCTGGATTTGAAGTGGAGCAGCTGGGATGTGAATCAGTGCCCATTTGAGATGCCAGTGCCAAATGGCGTAGCCTGATATGCCACTCCACTGGCCCCAGCAATCCCTGTTTAACAAGCCATCCTGCTCATTCTGACGTTCGCTGAAGTTTGACAACCTGTGTTCTAAACCGGGGCTCGGTCCAACCCACTGCTGACTCTTGTAAGTAAAGTTTTATTGTAACACAGAGCACATTTTCACATTATGATTGCTTTGGGGTTACAAGTGCAGAGATGATGTGTTGCCAAAGAAGCTGCAAAGTTTGCAGAGCCTAAATTGTTTTGTTTTGTTTTGTTTTACCATTTTCTCTGTCTCTTCTCTTTCTGCTGCTTTGCTTTCAAGTGAAACAAATGGGTGTCAGCAGGTGAAGTTGCCTTTTGGCCTGCACCCCGCATCACAGAGCTGGCAAGCCCCCCAGGCCCTCCACTTCCCCTTCCCGCTGTGCCAGCACAGCAGGCAGAGGATGCTGGCTCAAGTGCTTGGTTCCCTGCCACCCAGACAGAGGTCCTGGATAGAGTTCCAGGCTCTGGCCTCAGCCTGGCCCAGCCCTGGCTGCAGGCATGTGGGACATGAAGTAGAAGTGCCTCTTTCTCCCTGTTTCCCTGTACACCCGTCACCACCACTGCCAGCTCTGCCTCTGGAGTTCAATAGAAGCATATTAAGACTTATGCTATGTAGCAGGACAGAAACATTTCCCCTAATCTTTGCTCCAAGTCAATCATACTTTGACCAGCAGTATTTATGGAAAATCATCAATTCATAGGAAATGCTAAGTTGTCCTTGCCATTGCTGCTGGAGTGATTTCCAAACCATTAGACCACTGGTTTGTTTTTCTCATATTCCTGAAAGCCTTAGCAAGAAATAGGCTCATCATAGCCATAACACGCAGAAGCAGGACAAAGTGGTACAAAGTGGATTTATTTACCTGATCTTTCTCATTGTCGCTAGCACTGCTGAGAAAAAAAAGTGGCAGAACTGGAAGAAAAAGAAGCCAATTATACCATGGCTATATTTCCTGAAGAGACAGAAACTCAGCTCCCAGATATGCAGGGCCATGCCAGGAATGATGGCAACCTCCCACCTGCCACCTACAGACCCCGTCACTGTTCACCTCTTTCCTCACCACCCAGACTTTGTCTCTGAGCACCACCAGCACGCCCTCACTGTGTCCTCCTGGTGTCACGGGCTTGCTGCCCCATCCTCTCTGCCCTTCAAATCCCACTTTGCTTCAGTCCCACTCCCCCATCCTCGGAGCCTTGCCACATGTCTCGCCCTGAACCTACTGCAAACAGCTTTAACTCATAGTGAACAGTGCTTGGTCCATTCTCAGCTCTCTGTCTGAGAACTGTTCGTTCCATATCTGCTCAATGTCCGTGAGACACAGAGATGGGGAAGGAGGGTGCACTGGTTGCCCAGTTCTCGGGCATCCTTTTAATTTAGCACACTGAGAAGTTAATCCCTGCTGGTTGATTTCAGAGATGCCTCAGAAGCCAAACGCCAAACTTACCGCTGCCACATTTTCGGACTTTCGTCTTCCTTCTTCTACTACGATATGGTATTAGCATTTTCTTCTTCTGGTCACCAGTCCAAGACTGCTCACTGGCACTGCTACTGGAAGCCTCATTGCTCTCAGAAAAGAGATGTTTCCTGTAATTAACCTATTACAAACACAAATGAAATGACCAATGAAACCATCGAAGGGGTGTCGGCATCATTTATGTATGAGCAATCTATTACTACAAAGTTACACAGAAGAGAAGTGACTATTGAAGACTGGGCTCTTATGCAAAAGTGATTCAGAAGAAATGGCGAGGAGAAAAATAATTTCTCATGAGTCAGTTATCAACCAAGATGCGGTCTCAAGGATGACCAAATTCTAATTAGGCATTTGCAACTAAGATGTAAGAGTTGCCAACTTTAAAATACTAAACATTTTATTTATTTATTTGAATGGCAGAGTTATAGAGAGACAGAGGGAGAGACAGGAATCTTCCATGGGCTAGTTCACTTTACAGTGGCTGCAATAGTCAGAGCTGGACCAGGCAGAAGCTGGGAACTGAGTCTAAGCACTTGAGTGTTCTCTGTTGCTTTCCCACACAGCCCAGCAGGCAGCAGGACTGGAAGTGGAGCATTCAGGGTCCAATGTGGGATGCTGGTGCTGCAGGCAGCAGCCTACATTTTTATGCCTCAACACTAACCCTTAGGCGTTTCCTGAGCAGAAGGATCTGCTTAAAGAATTGAAAAGAAGGGCCCAGCGTGATAGCCTAGTGGCTCAATCCTTGCCCTGCATCTACCATGATCACATATAGGTGCCAGTTCATGTCCCAGCTGCTCCACTTCCCATCCAGCTCCTGCCTGTTGTCTGGGAAAGCAGCAGAGGATGACCCAAAGCCTTGGGACCCGGCACCCATATGGAAGACCCAGCAGAGGCTCCTGGCTCCTATCTTCAGATAGGCTCAGCTCCAGCTGTTGTGGCTACTTGGGGAGTGACCCAGTGCACAGCCGATCTTTCTCTCTGTTTCTCCTCTTTGTATACCTGCCTTTCCAATTAAAATAAAATCAAATAAGTTTTTTAAAAAATGATTGAAGAGTAGAGATTTGATCTAGTGGTTAAGACAACAGTTGACATGCCCACATGCCCCATCAGATTCCAGCTCTAGCCTGGCAGGCAGTGGTGAGGACTGAAGTAGTGTGTCTCTGTCCCCAAGACACAGCCTGGGATTGAATTCTTGGCTCCTGACTTTAAGCCCAGCTTTTCATGGTCATTTGATGGGCTGGAACAGCAGATTGAGGCTGCCCAACTTCCTTTCTGCAACAGTGTCTGAGTAATGAATTTCTCTTCAAGCCCCCTCTTGTGATCCTGGTGTGTAGCCAAATTTATGAACTGTTGTTCTAAATACGCATGCTTTTGCAAACAACTTTCAGCATTTTTTGATAGAGGAACAAAGAAACTGGGAAAGTCTTATTGCATGATTTTTTTTCTTTCCTGAAAGATGTATTTGAAAAGCAGAATAACAGAGACGTCACACTGTGTTGTGTCCCATCATGAGAACGACATCAGAATAGTAAGGTATTCTGAGAGAAAGATACCACATTCACAAAACTTTCATCACTTGATGTTACTGCCAGCTATTACTGTTCGCCTCTCATCATGTCTACTGTGTAAGTTCCACTTGAATGTGGCTTTCATGATCAGGAGAAAACAGCATTTAGGGGTTTCGTAGAATCTCTGGATTCAGGCTTCCATTTCTCATGAGAAAGAAGGGACCACTATGCCTGCCCATCAGCTGTCATCCAAGGTGAGCGAATTCTTGATGGCGTAAGAACTTGCTCTAGTCACATAAGACTGAATAAAGGACTTTTTCCATTTTCCACGATCTCTCTGCCATCAAATGAGAACATGAAATGATAATTCCTTCTAAGACTATCAATGGGGCTGACCCACCTGTCCATCTAACTGGACAGACCTGAGTATGGTAGATTGACCCTTTCATAGTTTGCCAATCATTAAGCCCATTTCATGCAATGAACAGATCAAGTAACAGCATGCAGGAATTATTTTTTACTTTATTTGGAGGCTTACTGCTACTTGTAATGAGTAATGTTCATTTCCAGTTAAAAATGAAATAAGATATTTATTTTTAAAATGCTTGAATAAATTTAAGATAATTTTCATTAAGAAAAAGGCATAGATAACAAAGAGAGCCACAGCACACTGACAGTGATGGGCAAGCAACTGAAGTGTAGGGCACATTGCCTTAAAAGGATAAAAGTTTAATAGCTGAGTAGTATTCCATGGAGTAGATGAACCATCGCTTCAGTTCTTTGTGGCCAAATGGGCCAAACTGGAAACCATAATGCTAAGGGAAATGAGCCAATCCCAAAAGGTTAAATACCACATGTTTGCCTTAATTTAAGATGACACGATGTTATGTATAACAAGTTATGTTATGAATGTTATATGTTGTGTATAAACCTAAATTGAAATGTCAATGAGGTGGTCACAGAAGGTGGATAAGAAATCGCATTTACTTTTACCATACTGGTTACTCGTTACTATGTCAATTAATTCCATGGTGATGTAAATTTTTGCTGATGGTATGTTGGAGCTTTTAATTGATCGGGATGATAGTCTGCTGGCTCTGTCTTCAGACCAGAGAGTGTATACCTAAGAAGCCGTTGAACTTATCTGGACAATAAGATGCTGGACTCTATGTTTGGTATATGCTTGCAATGGGGGAATCTCAACTGAACTTGAACTGTGGTTATGCAACAAGGTGGAGGAATCCACCATGGTGGGAGGGTTTGGGGAGGGGTGGGGAGAATCCCAGTACCTATGAAACTGTGTCACATAATACAATGTAATTAATGAATTTAAAATAAAATTAGAAAAAAAAAAAAAACAAAAAAAAAAAAAAAAAAAAGGATAAAAGTTACTACATTACCAGCATCCTTCTCCTTGTTTGTTTTCTGTCACTGTTGAAAGCAGAATCGCGCCTGAAGTAAAATGTGCCTGGTGAATGGGACAGGTACAACCAGCACCCTCTACCTTCCCCTCTCTCACTGCCCCCAACTTCTGTTTCCCTCCTGTGTCCTTTGCCCAGTCACAAACCTGGTGCCCGGTAGTGCCCCATTCTACAAACTTGCTATCATGCAGTCTATGGCTGCAGATTCTCTGGCAGGTAAGAACAGAGAATAGAAACCACACATCCTGTGAGTCCCTTGTCTGTCAGGTTCAGAGGGAAGAGAAGGGTGGGTGGAGTAATGGGAAACCAGGCAGCTGTGGTAAATACACCACCATTTCTAGGCAGCCACTGACCTAACTTATGTCTGCATTTTCTAGCGTTTCATACAATAGAATCATTTTATGTACTCTTGTGGCCCAGCTTCTTTTACTAAGCATAATTACTCTGAGATGAATTAAAGATACATATATCCAAATTCATTACTTTTGCCTCAAAAATTTATTTATTTGAAAGGTGGAAGTAGAGAGAGAGAGAGAAGACAGAAGAGAGAGGGGGGAGGGGGGAGAGAGAGGGGGACAGGCAATGGGGGGGAGACAAGGAAAGCTGGGCAGAGAAGGGAAGGGAAGAGGGAGAGGGAGAGAGATGGAGAGAGAGGATATGAACTGATGTTCATCCACTACTTCACAGCCCAGCTAGCTGCAACAGGCAGACTAGACCCGACCACAGGCAGAAGTCAGGAGCTTCATCAGGGTCTCCCATATGAAGCAGGGACCCAAACACATGGGCCATCCTGTACCTACTCTCCCAAGGCCACCAACAGGGATCTGGATCAGTAGTGGAGCAGCCAGGACTAACATGTACCATGTTGGATGGTGGCATCATCACAGGTGGCACCATGCCCAGCTATGCCTCAATGGTGGGCCCATTCCTTTCCATTGCTATGTGGCATTCCAATGTGTGGATATGTCAGAGTGCGTCAGTATGTCATCGACTGACAGACATTTAGGTTTGTTCCAGTTCGGAGCTATTACAAATAAAGTTGCCATAAACATTCATGCCTTTGTAAGGACACACTGATATTTCTCTTGGGAAAACACCTAGGATGAGAACAGCTCAACGAGTCAAAGGGTTGCTAAAAATCTAACATATTAAGAAACTGCTAGAAGTATCTAAACTGCTCTACATTTTTACCAGTGCTTGGCACAATCTAATTTCAGCCAGTCTAGTGGGTGCGTAGTGCCTCTCATTACAGTTTTAACCTAGATTTCCTCAGTAACTAATGATATCAGTAAAGTTGCAATATACTTATCTGGGCTGTCCTCCACTGCTTTCCCAGGCCACAAGCAGGAAGCTGCATGCGAAGCTGGGCTGCCGGGATTAGAACCAGCACCCATATGGGATCCCGGAGCGTGCAAGGTGAGGACTTTAACCATTACGCTATTGCGTTGGGCCCACCTTCAATGATTTGAATCAGGGGTTATATTTTTGAATCTATTGGTCAATTTCGGAGGTCCTGGAATCTTCCTCCTGAGTCTTCCATGGCAAGAGCTCATCTATCTCTATTTATACTTTTTTTTTTTAAAGATTTATTCATTTTATTACAGCCAGATATACAGAGAGGAGGAGAGACAGAGAGGAAGATCTTCCATCCGATGTTTTACTCCCCAAGTGAGCCGCAACGGGCCGGTGAGTGCCGATCCGATGCCGGGAACCAGGAACCTCTTCCGGGTCTCCCACGTGGGTGCAGTGTCCCAATGCATTGGGCCGTCCTCAACTGCTTTCCCAGGCCACAAGCAGGGAGCTGGATGGGAAGTGGAGCTGCCGGGATTAGAACCGGCGCCCATATGGGATCCTGGGGCTTTCAAGGCGAGGACTTTAGCCGCTAGGCCATGCCGCCGGGCCCTATCTCTGTTTATACTTAAGGACCCTCAGCAACATCAGAGATCCCAATGTATGCATGTGATGTTATGGAGCTCTGAAATTAATCTGTCATTAACTTGACTGCAAATGGTATTGCTTGTTAATTATTCTAATTGTTAGCAGCATTCAGAAAGGAAACTGATGTTTGTATATTGATCTGTGTCCTTTGGTCTTAAATCCAGTGTTTTGCTGACAAAAAAAAAAAAGTACACTGCCTGAGATAACCCTGGAGGCGTGGGGAAGGGGCACGAGGAGCAGGGTAACAGCCCACACTTCCCCCAGGTGTTCTCCAGGGACGCTGTGGCAGAGGTCTAAGCCATGATTTGTGATGCCAGAATCCCACACTGTAGTGCTGCTTCAAGTCCTAATTGCCCTACTTTTTTAATATTTTTTATTAATTATTTTGCATTATGTGACAGTTTCATAGGCTCTGGGAATCCCCCCATCCCTCCCCTCCCCTGCCCCCGGTGGATTCCTCCACCTGATGCAGTATTACAGTTCAAATTCAGTCAAGATTCTTTCCTAGCAAACATATACCAAGCTTAGAGTCCAGCTACTTATTATCCAGATGGGTTGAACAGTTTCTTGGGGAGACCATTTGTGGTCTGAAGTTAGAGCTGGTAGAATATCATAACAGTCAATTAAGAGTCCCAATATAACATCAACAGCAATTTGCAATGTTATGGAATTGACATGGTTTTGAGTAACCAGTATGTTAAAAAAAAAAAAAAAAAGCAAGCCCTAACCACAAACTATGATTAGCTCATTGACATTTCAATTTTAGTTTATATACAGGACCGACTGCTATATACCTTAAAATGGCTATAAGGTACCATTCAGCTGTCTCGTGTCTATTTCATTTTAGTATTTAGCCATTTGTTGTGTTGAAGTATAATTTTGCTGATCTTGGCAGATTTTAGGATAATCTAGACTGGCTTGTAACTCTAACAAGATATTTGTCGACATTTAAGGTGCACAACATTTTTGGGGGGGTGTGCAGGAAAATCCCCAACACCATGGTGAGGAGTAACTAATCTTTGTGTCCCACCCAGTGAGGCATGAGCCAATCTACGCCAGCTCTTTCCTGTCAGATTTCAAGCTCTACTTTCTGTTGTTTGTTTATTTATTTAGTTTTTTTTTTAGTTTGTATGATTGTTTGTTTGCTGTAAGGAGTTTTCGAAGCGATCCTGATGGTCATTGCGAGGGAGTGTGGGGGTCCAGAGGTGGAGCCAGGCTCGGACCAGAGAAAGCTCTCCTCCCTGGTCCCGAAGGACATTTATTGTTCTGTTTCTGCGAACCGCTCAGGGCTTCTGGTTGTCTTTCCGATGACGTTGGTTTCTGCCCAGTAGTGTTTGGAGTTCTTCCATCCCCTGCAGAAGCTCCGGTTGGCTAATTGCCCTACTTTTAATCTGATCCAGCTCCTTTTAATCTGATCCAGGTCCCTGCTTACACGCCTGGGAAAGCAGCGGAAGATGGCCCAAGTACTTGAGCTCCTGTGGGAGACCTGGATGGTTTTCCCAGCTCCTTCTGGGCCAGCCTGGCCCAGACCTAACACTTGTGTCTGTTCACGCAGTAAACCAGTGCATGAAAAATCTCTGTCTTAAGCCCAGAGTTATGGTTCAGTGGCTAAATCCTATATGGGTGTCAGTTCTTATCCCGGCAGCAGCTTCCCTTCCTATTAGGCTCCCTGCTTGTGGCCTGAGAAAGCAGTAGAGGATGGCCCAAAGCCTTGGGACCCTGCACCCATGTTGGAGAGCCAGCAGAAGCTCCTGGCTTCAAATGGGCTCAGCTCCAGCTGTTGCAGCCACTTGGAAAGTGAGCCAGTGTGTGGAACATCTTCCTCTGTGTCTCTCTTTCTCCCTGTAAGTCTGCCTTCCAATAAAAACAAACCTTTAAAAAAAAGACGGGGGTGGGGCTGGAAGATCTCTCTCCCCACCCCCTCTCCTGTCACTCTGCCTTGCAAAGAAATAATCTTAAAGTTTAAAAACAACAACAACAAAATAATTCTTTTAATTCCGCACAGCGCTGTCTCCTGAGCAGGGGGTCGCCAAAGGTAGCAGTGGGAGACAGCTCCGGCCGAGAGCCTACACTCCCACACTCCCAGTGCGCAGCGTGGGATAGGAGCTGGGAGAGTCACTCACCTGGCCTGGCCACTCAGCTCAGGACTCTCAATTTTCACAGGTGATTCCAGTAAGTCTGAAGAATACGCATGCGCTAACGTGACTTCTAGTGACCAAAATGAAAAATAATGCTAAATCTCTAAGTAGTACTTACAACCAAAGAGACTCAAGTCTTATCTATGATATATCTATGTCTACATATCATGTATATTTATGGTATGTATTTTTAATATATGATAAATTTATACATGAAAGAAACAGTCTCACCTTTCTTTATCACATCTGGCTTCAGCTTTTCAGGTAAATGTTTAGCTGTTTCGGTTTGCTGTCAAAAAAACAAAATTCTGATGATACCTTTGAAACCTCTGTGTTTTAAACTCTTTTGCAGCTGCTGTCTAGCTTATCAGCAAACCACACTTATGGGCCTGGCGCAGTGGCCTAGTGGCTAAAGCCCTCACTTCGCATATACCGGGACCCCACATGAGCACCAGTTTGTAGCCCAGTTATTTCACTTCCCCTCCAGCTCCCTGCTTGTGGTCTGGGAAAACCAGGAGAGGACAGCCCGAAGCCTTGGGACCCTGCTTTCACATGGGACACACAAAAGAAGCTTCTGGATTGGCCCAGTTCTGGCACTTGGGGAATGAACCAGCAGTGGAAGATCTTTCCCTGTCTCTCCTTCTCTATGTAAAATTTGATTTTCCAATAAAAACAAATACATCTCTTTAAAAACACACGCACCGATTAATTAAACACTAGGCTTTGGATTTACTAATAAATGGATTTACTTCAGGCAGCTCAGTGCCATAGCATGTTAAGCTACCACCTGCAATGCCAAGACCCCAGATGAGCACCAGTTCAGTTCAGTCCTAGCTGCTCCATTTCTGATTCAGCTCCATACTGATGCTCCTGGAGAAATACTAGAAGACGGCCAGAGAGCCTGGATCCCTGCTGCCCACAGGAGGCATTCGGGGCTCCTGGTGTCGGCCTGGCCCAGTGCCTGGGTCCCTGCCACCCACAGGTGGCATTCAGGGCTCCTGGCTTCGGCCTGGCCCAGAGCCATCACAGCCATCTGGAGAGTGAACCAACAGCTGAAATGATCTTCTTCCCGCCTCTCTGCAACTCTGCCTTGCAAAGAAATCGTTTACTGAAAATGAAACCAGTGGCTCCAAACGTCTGTAGGATACTTCAAAACATTCCTAACCACTCTCAACAAAGAATTTTCTGCCATCCACGGCAATCATGGAGTGTCACAAAGACCAAGGGAGAGTCTCCCACCGGATCGTTGCTGCTGAAGTGTACAGATTCCGGAGGACTTCGAAGATGCCCATTTATGTGAGATCGTACGTGTTCAAAAGAAAAGCCTGTCATCGTATCCCTTCTTTCCCTACATGAGTTCCCAAGCATCAGTATCCTGATCCCAAACTGGGCACCGAGGCAGAGGACAGTCACGCCACGCCTTAGTCGGGAAACTGCACTGAAGGAAAGGGGGAGGGGTGTCAACAAAGCTGGTGAAGTTATCTAAAGAAAGGCAGGCTCAAAGCATTTCTAGTTTGGACAGAAAAATACTGTTTGCAGAACTTCCTCCTGCCAATGTCCAAGTAGACCCGGGTCCCAGCCTGGCTCCCAGGGCCCCCATACTCACAGGAAGCTGGGAATGATCACTGATGAGAACTGTTAGGCACTGGCCATCTTCCGGGCTCATGACTTGCACCAGGTTGGTGGATTCTTCTGTCTGTTCTGTACACATTAAGAAAAAAACAGGGCCAGCTTTGTGGCACAGTGAGTAAGCCTCAGACTACACTACTGGCATCCCACGTGGGTGCTGGTTCCTGTCCTGACTGCTCCACTGCCGAATCAGTTCCCTGCTAATGGCCTGGGGAAAGCAGTGGGAGATAGCCCCAGTGCTTGAGTCCTGGCTACCCAAAAGGGAGACCCACATGAAGGTCCTGGCTTTAGTCTGGTCCATCATTCCCTTGCGGCCAATGGTGAAGCAAACCAGCAGATGGACGATCTCTATCTCACCCTTTCCATAATTCTGTCTTCCAAAAGGAATAAACATATTTTTTAAAAGTCACATAGGGGCCAACACGATAGCTTAATTGGCTAATCATCCATTTTGCAGGCCCAGCATCGCAAATGATGCCAATTCGTGTCCTGGCTGCTCCATTTCCCATCCAGTTCCCTGCTTGTGGCCTGGAAAAGCAGCAGAGGATGGCCCAAGTCTTTGGGAGCCTGCAACCACATGAGAGACCTGGAAGAAGCTCCTGGCTGCTGAAGGGCTCAGCTACAGCCATCATGGCCATCTGGAGAATGGACCAGCAGATGGAAGATATTTCTCTATCTGCGTAAAATCTGCCATTGAATTTAAAAATAAATAAGCTTTTGGGCCCAGCGGTGTGGCCTAGAGGTTAAAGTCCTCGCCTTGAAAGCCCCAGGATCCCATATGGGCGCCGGTTCTAATCCCGGCAGCTCCACTTCCCATCCAGCTCCCTGCTTATGGCCTGGGAAAGCAGGAGAGGACGGCCCAAAAGCTTTGGGACCCTGCACCCGCGTGGGAGACCCGGAAGAGGTTCCTGGTCCCGGCATCAGATTGGCACTCACAGGCCCGTTGCGGCTCACTTGGGGAGTGAAACATCGGATGGAAGATCTTCCTCTCTGTCTCTCCTCCTCTCTGTATATCTGGCTTTCCAATAATAATAAAATCTTTTAAAATAAATAAATAAATAAGCTTTTAAAAAATGTATCTGGTCTAGTCTATTGCTGCACTGGCCTCAAGGGAAGACAAGACTGACCAATGCTCCCATCTCCTGCTCCCTGCCACCCCAGCATCTGCACTGCTTTGCCACTTCTGAGGGACAAGCAACTCTGAACTGAATAGTAATTCCAGGCTCTGACCAACTCTTCCTTCTCCAGTGATACACTCATATTCAAACAATCTCACATGATGCTAGGTTTTCTGGGACTTCTTCCAAGTTTGATTTTTGTCATCACTTTTCAGAGCCAGAATTTTGCCATTTTCCAAAAAGACCTGTCTCTCTCTCATGGCTATTAGGAATCATAGCCATGGTGACTTCCTTCTCAAAGTTAGTAGAAAGTTCCCAGAAAGTTTGCATCTGATCAGGCAACACCTGAAACATAAGCCAGAAGCCATGCGACTTTAAAGGCAGAAGCCTGCCCTGGTGCTCCATTTCCAATCCAGCATCCTGCCAATGCACTCTCTAGGAGAGCAGTCACACAGCTCAACTATGTAGGCCCTTGCCACCCATGCATGGGACCTGAATCGACTTCCAGACAACAAGCTTCAGGACAGCCCAACTTTGGGTATTGCAGTGAGTGAAGGTCTCTTTTGCTCTCCTTCAAATAAATACAAATAAGTAACAAGTTTTAGAGTAGCAGCCTTTGAAAAAGCATCCAGGAAAATGCATAGCTTGGGATACAGCTCTGTGCTCCTGGAGAAGAGGTTAGTGTCTTAAAGGGTTTTCAGCGAGCTGGTTCACTGAACTGGTTCCAATTCTGCCCTCCTCCAAGTCCAGTGAGGGGGGACCAGACCTTTGCAAGTGTAAGAGATCAGAATCTTCCCAATTCACTCTGTGAACAGGAAGGTGAGAGAGAAACGGGGGGAGAGGATGAGAGAGGGAGAGGGAGAGGGAGAGGGAGAGGGAGAGGGAGAGGGAGAGGGAGAGGGAGTTAGGGAGGGAGGGAGGGAGGGAGGGAGGGAGGGAGGGAGAGAGAGAGAGAGAGAGAGAGAGAGAGAGAGAGAGAGAGAGAGAACAGTGTCAGAAGCCCATCAGGAATGTCCTTGGGACCCCAGGAAGAAATGGTCAGGAGGTGATGTCATCCTCAAGTTTCCCATGGTGCACAGTAAATGGAGTAGATTATTTGGAGGCACACAGAGAGGGTCAGTGTTCCACACCATGGAGACACTGACACACAAAAAGGGAGAAATGGAATTAGGACACTTGACTCTTCAAGGGACACTCAGGAGACCATGGCTTTTTCAGCCAACGTTCACATCCTCCAATGCCAATGAGGAAATGAAAGAGCTGGGAAAAGAGTTTCGAATCATCAGCGAGAATTAATCCTGGTCCTGTTTGTCCTGTCCCAGTGCTCGAGTGGCTGCCTGTGCGATGGCAAGCTGTACGTGAAAGTGGATTTCTACCTTCATCACCTCTTCCCTGCTGATGACAATAGGCTGCTGCAGGCAGATGAGGAGTATCTTCATCATCTCCGTTTCTGGCAATGAAAAGGGGCAATAATGTGTGTCAACACAGAGACAGGTTTTATTTTCAAATGTCATCGTTTTAAATGACCTCAGGGGGTATTTGTAAACCAGATCTTTCCATGATAATAAGATGAAAATAAATCATATTATAACAGGTTTCTGAAACTGCTTTACTAAATATGCATGTATATTTATGCACACACTTGTCATACACGTTTGTGGGGCTGACCTTGGAAAACCATGAACCAGCATAGTGCAGCAACAAGGAAATGGAGGCAGGTTCTGCTTTCTGCAAGCCAATCAACTTTTTAAGGAGCACTTTGTTTTTATAGGGGGATCATCTGCAACAAGCATTTTACTTTCGAATCCACTAAACACAATGTCCATTCAATATCTCTTTGAAATCTTAGTTGCTGCTAAAATTCACATTGAAATTCAGCTTTCCCAATATCCAAACAGTAATAATTCACCTCCATTTCAACACACTCTTTTCTTTTAAGAAAATTATTTAAGAGACAGTGTCACAGAGAGACACAGAAACATTGCTCCCAATCATTGTTTCTCTCTCCAAAAACTCATCACAGCCCTGGCTTGAGGCCAAGGGCAGAAGCCAGGAACCAGCACCCGAACTACCACCACTGTGCTCCAGGCTCCGCATCAGCACAAACCAGTTGGGCTGGGCACCCGAGCATGCCAGTGCAGGACATGGATTTGCTAACCACCAAGACAAACGCCTACTCTTAGGTTCCTCTTACAGAAAAGAATGGAGCCAGAGTTGAGAGAAGCCTGCTGTTAGACTTCAGCCTCTGAATTAGATGACAACTCTTTGCTGAACTGCAGTGAGCGCACATTAGAGGTGGCCCACAAGAAAGAAGCGAGTGAAGTGCAGCAGAGAGCCTGCACAGCCACAAACTGAGGAAACTGGAGAGAAAGCCAACAGAAGCATACAGGTCTAGATCGACCCTGTCCATCGCAGTGGAAGACCAAAACGCAACCAGTAAGGTGGGGATGCAGCAAGAGTAACTCAGACAGCAGACTGGGATTAATTGGGGCCAGAAAGGGCACACCATCTCAATCATTTTGATATACGATATTTTGGCTGGAACTGGTTAAACAAATTAACAACAGTTTTTATTTGACATGAATACTTGGAGATACAAGACAAAGAAGCAGAATCTACTAGATACCACAAAAGAAAGAAAGAATGATGGTCCCAGTGGACTGCTTGAAAGAAATTCTTGGTGGAAAGTAGAATGAACAGACTCCTTGGCACAGTGAGGAGAAAGAACAGGTAGCTGCTGGCTGCACACCACCAGTGACACCTGCACACCGCTAATGATGCCTGCGTAGGCATGGCTAGAGCACAGCTAGAATCACCATGTTCCATGACAAGGTGTCAGGAGGCAGTTCACTGAGCCAGAAATGAGTTCACTCCCAAACCCATACATGCGCAGTGCTGTCCTATCATAACCTTTGCCTCCCTATACAAAATGGCACCTGATTTGGCTCTAGGTGGCAGACTGGGCTATGGAAATCTACCCTTTTCCCACACTGCCCATCTGGGACCTGCTGCTCTGTCTCTGCTCCTGGTCAAAAGAAACAGACCAGCAGGATAGGCAGTTCTTTGTCTGGGGTCATCTCCTGAGCTCTGGGTGAATGCCCCTTCCCACCTGTTGCTGGCAGAGTTCCAGCTACCAGTGGAGTTAAGACTGCTGCTGGCTGATTGCCATTGGGGTATCAGTCACTGCAATACCACACCATTGTGTCCGCTGCTTTCCTTGTGTCTGTCAGTCTCCAGGTACCCCTCTGCTATTGTTCTGTTCTCTCCTATGTCCTGGAATGTGCCCTCTCTACTCCACACTGGCTAACAGTTCTCCGTTTGTTTAAACATGTCCTTACCCTATTCGGCCATCTTGATTCTCCGTAAATTAAATTTTAAAAATCATCCATTCAGACCAAGCAGCATTTATCCCAAAGATGCAGGGACAGTTTTCAACATATGCAAATCAATGAAAATGACATATCACACCAACAAAATGATAAAAAGCCACATGGTTATTTAAATGAATAGAGAGAAAGCATTTGGTAAAGTACATCCTTTTGGGGACAGGACTGTGGCGTAGTGGGTTTAGCCCCTGCCTACAGCACCAGCATCCTGTAGAGGCTTCTGGCTGTTCCACTTCTGATTCAGCTTCCTGGTTATGCGTTTGGGAAAACAGAGGAATCTCTGGACCCCTGCATCCACAAGGGACACATAGAGAAAACTCCTGGCTCTTGGTTTCAGACTGGCCCAGCCTCAATCTCTGTTCCCAGTTAGGGAGTAAATCAACAGATGGAAGTTCTCTTTCTTTCTCTCTCTAACACTTTTAAATAAATGAATGAAAAATAAAACATACTTTCATGATGAAAAATTCCCCCAAAATATTGTATATAGAAGGAACACACTTATAAACAATGAAGGCAACATAGGCAAATCTCACAGCCAGTATTATATTGAATGGAGAAAAGTAGAAGCATACCCACTAGGATCCAGAACCAGACACGGTCGCCCACGCTCCCCATTGCTATTCCACACGAACCTGGAAACTCTATCTAGAGCTACTAGACAAGAAAAAGAAATCAAAGGGATACAAATTGGAGAGAAGGAAGCTGAATCATCCCTGTTTGCAGGTGACATGGTTCTTCATATAGCGGAACCAAAGATTCTAAGACTGTTGCAACTCAAGAGACTTTGGCAAAGTGTCAGGACACCAAACCAAACTAATTCCATTCTTACACACCAACCATGGTTGAGAACGAACTCTTAAGATCAGCCCCATTCCCAAGAGCTGCCAAACAATAAATAAAATAAACAAATACCTTGGGATATATTTAACCAAGGATACAAAAGATCTCTATAATGAAAAATTTTTAAATGTTAATGAAAGGAATAGAAAACACACATGCAAAAAATGGAAAAATCCTCCTCATGTTTAGGGATTTGTCAGAATATCATCAAAATGCTCACACCACCCAAAACAATTTGTGATCCCAATAAAAATGCAAAGGGCATTCTTCTCAGATCTGGAACAATACAGTAGCCCAGGAACTCCTATGAAAACACAAAAGATCCCAAACAATTAAAGAAATGTTAAACAATAAAAACCAACCCAGAGGCATCACAACACCATACTTGAAGACACACAACTGGCACATAGACCAATGAAATAGAAGGGAAGCTCCAAAAGGTGGTCCACACATCTATAATCCCCCCACCGTACTGGGCACCTTGCCTCTATCTCAAGGCACGCACACAATCTTCTTTAGAACTAACCCAGCTTTTTACTGACAGAACTGCCCACAGAAAACATAAACAAAAGTAGTTGTGGCATGAACAATTATCATCTTACCTGTTACGCAGAAATGGACCACTGCTTCCTTGAACAATCTTACTGGATCCCACAGAGTACTTTTAGAAGGAAAATAAATTTGTGAAATTCACAAGCACATGACACATACAGAGAACAATCCAGAAGCATTCGCATCTCACAGGGAAATGAACATCATTACCTCCACATTGTTTATATAAAATGTCACACTCTGACTTCCAAGGTTGAAATCAATCCAAAATTTCTCTATTTTTTCATCTGCAGGTTTTCTCATCTGAAAGAGAATTTCAGCATGAATTGAACAGAATATCCACATTAAATGGTCATGTAAAATCTAACCCATTAAAGAATTTGAACTTTTCCTAAAATAATACTATCCTAACATTATGCAACTTGCCTTAATTACTTAACTCATTTATGCAAAATGGAAAGATAACAATTTTCTGTACCTAGTTCCAAGAAAAATTGCTATCTTAACATATCTCATGGACATTTAAGTGTGCCAAAAGACTCCATCTTGTAATTTTATCTATAATAAAACACTGGTTTACATAATTTATTGTCTGAATAAACACAATAGTTATCATTATAATTTTGCTGACAGTAGCATTTAGCAAAGGTTATCTAATTAGAAGCCTATTTCATATTTTTTCGTTATTTTAAATATATCTTTACTGTAAGTTCCAAGGCCAAAGAACAGCTAAACCAGTGAGATACACTTTGTAGTAAATAATAGAAAAAAAACCCTTGAGATTGCTGTAATCCTTAAATTCTTTTATAAACAGTCTGAGATATTATTAAGTCAATTTAATGTGTGCCTGATTTATGAAAATACATGTAACCACAACAGTGTTAACAAAGACTAAAACAAAAATACTGTACAACTCCAGGAAATGATTCAAATACAGATGTAAATAAATTTTTTAAAGACTTTACTTCTATTTCTTTGAACGATTTTCCATCTGCTGGTTAAATGACTACCATGTTCAGGGCGAAAGCAAGCAGAAGCCAAGCCAAGAGCCTAGAACTCCTTCTGAGCCTTCTACACGGACGGCAAGGGCCACACACTCAGGCTACCTCCCGCTGCTTTCCCACACACATCCACAGGGAGCTGGACAGAACCAGGACAGCCAGAATGCACACTGGCACTGCCACAAAAGGACAGTGTTGCAGGGTTAGGGTTACTCAGTGGCTTGATGCTGCACCACAATGCCAGCCCCCTCAGTTACTTTCTCCAAACAAGAAACATGTCAAGATGGAAAAGTTTACCAAATGAGGCTATCGCCAAATGTAATTTTTCCACCAAAGCACAACCTTGTAGGTTTCTGTCTGCTGATTAGGAAGAATAATGAAGCAACTGCTGCAATTGTTTTACATTTTTTAGCCGTTCTCATATACCACTACTAAATCAGTTCTTAATCACAGTTTTGTCTTACTAAAGTCATTTTGTCTGAAATAAGACCTTTGGCATTCTTCCTCTGCTTGATCCAGTCTGTTGTTCAGGCTTTCATTACTTTATTGAGATCTCTATGTCCCAGATTTTAGTCTGGTTCCTTTTCAAACATCTTTTTGTGAAATCTCATTCGTACCCTGCATTGTCCGCCTCATTTCAGTAAACTCTCTGTACCTCTTGAACCTCTGACTATCCCTATAGTCACTCTCCTGAAAGTTTTGAATCAAATATTTATTCCCTCAACCTCCTTTTCTTTGGCGTCTGACACTACTAGAACATTACCATGCGCCAGCGGACGCATCATTCTCTCCTTCACCCCTCTGTTGATACTTGCATATCTGATGAATCCAGTGTCTCTTTGGCTTTTTTCATATTTTTTAAATGATTATTTTATGATGCAGTTCCACAGACTCTGAAATTTCATGTTCCCTCTCCTAAAAGCCCTTTGGCCCCACTGATTTCCCTTATATTATTACAATAGTACAGTCCTTCATAAACAGTCATAAGTCCATCATTCCACCATTTAAGCATATCCCAACATTGTAGGTATGGGCAATGACAAAGAGTCCAGCATCCTATTACATATATATATGCATATATGTCAGTTTCATATATACATATATAACACAATTTCAATGGAAGTCCGTCTTTGGTTTGGAAGTAGAGATGCACACTGCATTGTATCTTCACATCTACGTATCATAATCTCCATTACACAGTTACTATACATCCCCTTAAATGCAAGGCCACAAAACAAAATCAACAGGAAGAAAAACAGAAAATTTACAACATGGAGTTAAATAACGTGATACTGAATGTCCAATGTGTCACTGAAGAAACAAAAATCAAAAACCTTTTGAAGCAAATAATGCTACTGTATGCCCTATGTGTCACTGAGAAAATTACTAAGGAAAAAAAAACTTGAAGAAATGAAAACAAAAAAATCAAAACCCATGAGATGTAGCAAAAACAGTGCTAAGATACGTATAACATCAGGTGCTTACAAAAAAACAGAAGTATCTCAAATAAATGATCTAATAATGCATCTCAAGGACTTAATGAGAAAAAGTGAAAAGCATGAAATGATAATCACACAGCAAAAATAACGGAATTAAAACGAAAAAACTACAAATAGCAACAAGAAAGACCCACTTTCTAAGAAGATGAGCAAAACAAATTCTAAGCCAGACTAGCAAAGAAAAGTAAGAGAGAAAAACCAAGTCAAATTAGAGTTGAAAATAAAAACATGCTAAGAAACAAGTAAGGTGATCTCTTCCTGCTGAAAACACAATCTCTGATCACTATGTGGTGTCCTTTCTCATCTCTTTGGTTATTTTTTCACGTCAAAGTTTATCTTATCTAACATAAGGATGCCTACAACAGGACCTGGCATGGTAGTCTAGTGTCTAATATCCTCACCTTGCACATACTGGGATCCCATAATGGCACTGGTTCACATCCAGGCAGCCCCACTTCCCATCAAACTCCCTGCTTGTGGCCTGAGGAAGTAATTGAGGACGGCCCAAAGCCTGGGGAGCCTGTACCCTATTGGGAGACCTGGAAGAAGCTCCTGGTTCCTGGCTTCAGATTGGTGCAGCTCTGACCATTGTGGCCACTTGGAGAGTGAATCAGCAGATGGAAGATCTTTCTGTCTCTCCTTCTCTCTGTAAATATGCCTTTCCAGTGAAAATAAATCTTTTAAAAAATGAAGAAAAACTGCTACATCAACTCTTTTTTCCATTACCTGGAATATCTTTTTCTTTCACTTTGTTTCTGCCTGTTTTAGTGAGATGTTTCTCCTGTAGGGAACAAATAGATGGATTTTGTTTTTTTAATCCAGTCTACTAATCTATGACATTTGATTGTTGGGTTTAAGCCATTTACATGCAGAGTTAATATGAATGGGTGGTAACTCAATCCTGTCATTTCAGCAATGGTTGTTCATTATTTGATTTACTCTTCTGTTGTTATTTTACTGGGATGTTCTTCACATTTGCCTTTGGTTTTGGTAGGTGTTATTCCTTTTCTCTATAAAGAGAACATCTTTAAGCATCATTTGTAGGGCAGGTCTGAAAGAGCCAAATTCCTTGAGCTTTTCTTTACTGTGGAAGAATTTAACTTGATTTCAAAGACAAAGGAAAACTTTGCTGGATAAGTTATTCTGGGTTGATAATTTATCCCCTTTAAAATCTGGAATATGTCACTTCACTCTCTTCTGGCCTGTAGAGTTTGAGAGGTCAGCAGGAAGTCTGATTGGGGATCCTTTTAATGTTACTATCTTTTTCACATGCATATTTAAGTATCTTTTCCCTGTGTTCAACTGAAGAAAGCTTGATTATCATGTGTCATGGCAAAGATTGCTTTTTGTCAACCCCCTGGGAATTCTGTTCTTCTTCTGAATGTTGTTTCCCAATTCTTTCTCCAAATTAGGGAATTTTTCCCTTATTTTATTGAATATACTTTTAAACGCAGCCTCTCTTTCTGTGCCTTCTGGAACTCCCATATGTCTTATATTCAGTCATTTAATAGTGCTACCTAATTCTTGAATACTTTCCTTAGCTTGACTCAGCTCCTCTTCCAGCTTTTCAAGTATTTCCCCATTTTGGAGAAAACGTCTTCCAAATCTGAGATTCTTTCTTCTGCCTTGTTCATTCTATCACTGAGGCTTTCCACTGAATTTCTAACTTGCTCCATCGTGTTCATTTCAAATAATTCGGCTTGACTTTGTCTCAGTATTGCTATTTCCTATGTGACCTATAATTCTTAAATTCATTCAACTCCTGTATGTGCTTCTCATTAAGAAGCTTCATAACAAGTTTGTAAAATTCTTTATCCCCCATTTTCTTGATGTATTCCTCAGTTAACTCTGAGATCAACAAAGGCTTTTGCTCCTTTGCAGGGGAAGCAGCAGTAATATTCACTGTGTCTGTCTCCTCTTTCGCTCTTGGTCATTGCTATTCTGGATGGAAGATTCCTCTCCTTAGGGCCCGTTTCTAAACTGTGTAGCCCACTGAACTACAGATGGAGTTTACTAATTGAGTTTGGTATTTGGTTCTTTGTTTGCAGTCACTTGTGCCACTCTCTACAGCAAGTATCGGTCCTGGACTCTTGTTTTAGGCTTTTACCATGGTCTCCATGGCCCCAACTCCTGGCTCACCACTTTCAACCCCATGTGATCCTGTGCTGTGGCTGCACCATTTGCCATATCCTGTATAATCTTTCTCCCACTCCTGGCTCAAGCAATGCCTGGCATTAGGGAGACACCAGCTGTCCTACATCACTGGATGCTAGTCTTGCTGGAAGCTGTTGGTCTGAGAGCCACCTGGACCTATTTTGGTTGGAACCTGTAAGATGCAAAGTTGGTGCAATTTTCTCTGTGATACCAGCGCAATGCACTGAGCCAGAAGTGAGTTCTCTCCCGGCTGAGTGCCTGTGCAGCTCACTACAGTTCCTTCTGCCCCACAACCTTTACCTTAGTACACAAAATGGCGCCTGATGAGAGTTCTGGGCCTCCTGGCTATTGGGCCTGGAAGCCACCTTGACTTATCTTGAGTAGAACCTGTAGGATGCCAAGTTGGTACCATTTCCCTGAGGGACCAGTGCAATGCGTTGAGTGCAGAGTGAATTCCCTCCTGGCTCAGCAACTGCACAGCTGTTGTTCCTCCACCCCAAAGCCTTTTCCTCAGAACACAAAATCATACTCCATGTGGCTCTGGTACATGTCTGAGCCATGAAAGCGACCCTGTTCCTGTACCTTCTTGCCTGGGCTCTGTCACTCTGCTTCTGCTTGTGGTCGGATCAAGCAAATCAGCAGGATGGGTAGTTCTATGCCTGAGTTCTCCTCTTGAGTTCCTGGTGAACTTGCCTTCCAACTGGCCACCAGTGGAGCTTCAATCACTGGTGCCAACCACTGCTCCATTGTCTCTGCTGCTTCCCCATGTCCATGGATCTCCAGGTGTCTCTCTGCCATTGGCCTGTCCTCTCCTATTACCCGGGATTGTGGCCTATCTTCTTTACCCTGGCTACTGATTCTCCATCTGTTTAAACATGTCCTTACCCTATTCTGCCATCTTGCCTGTCTCTTTGATTACTAAAGGTAATCTGCTTCCTGCAGATGCATCATTGGGTACCAGTTCATTGACTTTTCAGTTCCAACTGGATGCTGAGGTATGGATTCCCCTAACTCCTTCCACTGTCATCAATGGCTACAGGGCTATGGGGTTCTCACGTCAGTTCCAGCAGGTAGGTAGGCCCCAGTGGTGGCCTGGGGTTGCAGGAGGGTTGGCCAAGAGTCCTCAAGGACTGTATGGCTCTTTGTACCAATCAAAGCGCTGGAGGGTAGAAAACAGTCACAGTAGTACGTGCCCCAAGTTCAATGGGAAAGCAGACTTCCCCACAGTGCCATGTGCCACCGCAGGGGGAAGGAGAGTGTGGAGGTGGAATGGGCCCCTGTTCTGCTTGGGCAGGTGGTCTTACCTCTAAAGTCTTGGGAGTTCATGCCCCTGTTGTTCTCAGACACATGTCCCTGGTAGCACAGCACACTTTGGGGGCTGGAGTCTAGGGGATCACCGTTTGTGCTATTTTACTGGGATGTCTGTGCAGCCCAGGCTCAAGGATTTGCCACGACCTTTATCCTCCTAGAGTGGCAAGAACTCTGGTAGTGATGCCTTTCTACAAGATAATACGAAAATGTGTCTCAAGAGCAGAGGGAGATGCAGTTCCTCCTCTAGGGCAGAGGTCCCATGTGGCTCTGCTGGCAGGACTTGGTGTCTGTGTGACTGCAGATTACTCCCCTAACTAGGATTGCTGGGGCTCTCAGGGGCTCTCCTAGTTGCCCTCTTCCCTAAGGGGTGTCTCTGCGGCCAGGTGGACATTCCCTTTCGAGTCACAGCAGCTGATGTCTTTTGCTCCTCTTTCTGCTGTGGATTCTTTGTCAACTGACAGTGTCTCCATGTCTCCTCCATGAGTTCCAGGGCTCTGCCTCAGGCACCCACAACAACATGTGGCAGTTTACTGGTGCTTTCGGGTCTTGCCATGAAGGTGATAACAAATGGGGTCCCTAGGACCCCATCCTGGACTCTGTCTTGCACTTGGAAAAACTTGTGTAAAAACTTGTGTAAAAACAAGGTAAATCTCTGATTGGGACCCAAGCATCCCAATCAGAGTGCTTGACTGCTCCACTTCCAATCCAGCTTCCTGCTGTTGAAAGCAGACAAAAACCTAGGGCCTGGGCCCCTGTTAACTACATGGGAGACCAGGATGGAACTGCCAACTTCTGACTGTAGCCTGACCCAGCCCTGGCTGTTGTGGCCATTTGGGAAGTGAATCAGCAGAGGAGACACAGAGAGTATGTGTGTGGGGTGGAAGGGGACAGCAGGTGTCTCCTTCTCTGTGCCTTTCAAATACAGGAAACTTCCTTTCAAAAAGAAGACGTGGACAGCAGCCTGCAGCACATCACTTTGAGCCTAGAAGAGGATCTACTGCTGGTCTGGCAATTATTTTCACTTGAGGTAGGATTTGGCTTTTTGCAGATTTTGTCGAAGAGCAGATGTATTCAGTACATCAGGTTTCCATCCATCTTTACAACCTCACTCCTGAGGCTCAGGGACTTTAGCTAAGCCATGCTGCCTGCATGCCCACCACTTAGTTTGATGATGATTCAGAGACTACGATGATATAGAAACAGTCACCATCTCGGCCTCTGCCTCCCAAGGTCCCGCGGTACTTCTCCATACCCAGCACTAATACAGTGTCTCTACTGCCTCCCAGACAAACCTCAAGAAGCATTTAACAGCTGCCCTTTGATAGCCCCCAGGGATTGCTTCTGATGTCCCTTCAGAACCTGAAATCTGCGGACATTGAAGTTCCTTAAATAAAACGGCACTTGGAATTGTCATTGTGGCACAGTGGGCAAAGCTACCGTCTGTGATGCTGCCATCCACATGGGCATTGGTTTGTCCCGGCTACTCCACTTCTGACCCAGCTCCCTTCTAATGGTATGGGGAAAGTAGTAGCGTGTGACCCATCCAAATGGGAGAGCTCTCTCCTCCCCTGACTTCAGCCTTGCCCAACTCTAGCCACTGAGGCCCCTGAGGCCATCTGGGAAGTGAATCTGCTGATGAAGATCTATCTCAGTCTCTCCATTTCTCAATGCAGCTTTAAAATAAACAAACTATATATATAATATATATATATAAACTATATAACTATTTAGTTATATAACCTTCTATCATACTTTAAGCCATCTCTAGATTATTTATAGTTCCTATGACAATGTAAACACTAGGTAAATACTATATTTTTAAGAAAATAATGATGAGGCAAAAATCAGTACACACTCAACCTAGATGCAACCATCATTGCAATGTCTAACTATATAGGACATATCAGCAACAACCTATAACACTCCATCTGCAGTGGGCTGAACCCGTGGCTGCCAGCCTGCAGACAGAGAGGGCTGACAATGTACAGCTTTTGTGCCCACCTATGGGACACAGACTACAGTCTCACTACTTTCCCAGAAGATAGTACTTCTTGGACATGGGCACCACCATGGGTGCCTAGTTTTTAATCGCCACAGAGTTAGATGAAGGTATTAGCCCACCATACATGTTCTAGAAGCTAGGATAAGGTGAAGTTCAAGGGCCCTGATAGAAGCTGTTGGAAAATTGCAAAGAAAATCCACAAAGAGCAGAATTCTCACAGTAACCTAAGGGGAAATAAAATAGACAGACTTTGGGTGCAGGACTGAGACTCCAAGAATATGTTCTAGACAGAAGGAATGCGCCAGCAAGCCTGGGTCTACAGTCCCAGGAAGGCATGCTGGACCCAAACCAAAGACACAGTGCATGCGAACACCCTGAAGGCTGCACCAAGGGACCAAACTCTCAGGTCTCATCCTGACACTGAGATGATGGGTTCGTGAGCACTGTGACAGGAAGGACCCTGTGTTTGTCTAGAAACCAAAGAGGAGGGTGAAAAGAATCTGATCTTACAAAGGAAGGATGAAAGTGCTGTCCGTGTGCCCACAACATCCTGAGCTGTCCTGGCACATCCTTTGTCAGGTGTCTGTACTTGCACAGCCTGTACTCTATGAAGACAGAGAGAAAGGAAAGAGTGTGGCCCCTGTTGTTGGAGAAAGAAGAGGAAAGTTCAACTGGAAGGAAAGAGGCGAGGGTACCACCTCTTGCTTCCTGTATAATCTTTCCCTTGAGGAGGGTAAAATGAAACAAGCAGCTGGCTTCATGGGTACATTATGCACCCCCAAGTCCCCCTTTTTGTCAGGAGTAACCATGGAGCCCTCAAGCATGGTCTCAGAGTTGAAGCTACTTGGAGATGTTAGTATTCTTTTCAAAAAGTCTCTTGAGAATGACAGCAAAATTGAACATAACTGGGTTTCATCATCCAGCACCCTCCCAACCCCCAGGCAGGACAAACCTACCTCACGTCCATAGGTGAATGCGGCAATACATTTAAATGAATAAACCCTGGAAGAGACCATCACAGTTACAATGTGAAACTTGGATTATCCCAGCCACAACCCACAGACACAAGAATATTTATAACTAGGATATGCTGTTGAGTTTCTTGGTACAGTGTGTGGGGGGGTTCAAATGTACAAATGGGATGCATAAACAGTTTTTAAATGCCCACCTGGTAGACTCTGAATTACATTTAGTGATTCTCTATACCTCCACCAAAGCACTTGGCAGAATTCCCAAAGAAAGAAATTAGCAAATATGTTCACACCAGAAACTCAACTGTTGGGCTTGGCAGTGTGGCCTAGTGGCTAAGGTCCTCGCCTTGGTCCCATATGGCCGCTGGTTCTAATCCCGGCAGCTCCACTTCCTCTCTATCTCTCCTCCTCTCAGTATATCTGACTTGGTAATAAAAATAAAATAAATCTTTAAAAAAAAAAAGAAGAAACTCAACTGTTCATAACACACTTATCTCTGATGAGCTCATGTATGTAACAACCACTCCTCTTAAAAATCTTCGGACTTGCTGGAGAGGACTGTATCAGAAATGTCCCAAACCAAACAAGTGTGCTAAAGACCAACAGAGCTCATTTTGAAAGACACTCACAGATCCCAGACAAGCTGTAAACACAGCCGACATCGCCAGGACACCGAGAAGCAAGGGAACCATGCTGAAGAAGCTGTCTTACCTCTTTCGGTCACCAAGTCTGTCATTCAGGAGATTGAGAAAACAGCGACTATCCTACAAAACAAGTCAAATGTTTTCATTAAAAATATATGTATATATCTTATTTAATACTGCCCTGACCAGCACATACAGGTCAGTATGGGCTCCTGCCCAACTACATCCAGTAACATCATGATGCTGCATAAGGGTTCGGGATTATGTTAACTATTCTTTGCCACGAGAAAGAGGCTCAGGCCACAAGCAGACTCCCTTCCTCTGACTGTGATGGTGACAACTGAGGAATACTTGGGAGTTCCCGAAGTTATTTGCACATTTGTATGTCACTGAGCCAGAAGAAGCAACAAGAGAATCACTACCTGCCAGACCCCAGCAGGGTGAGCCTTTCAAGGATGAGTGGCCCAACTAAGAGCTGGGTGCCTCCAGGGGAGACAATTTCAGAAGCTAGATAATTAACGGATCCTATATTTTCTTCCCTTTCACAGCAAATGTGCCAGTGAAACAGAAGAAATTCATGCCAGAAGCCCACGGGAGTGCAGGACCTTTCTATTTCTCTAAATCAGGTAGCTGGAACTCAAAGGCAAGCTTGGGATAGCCCTGACATGACGTCAACATCTCCACCTAGACCACAGGGAATTCTATCAATGGGCTCAGAGCCTGAGAAAATAGAAACATTTAGATGTTAGAAAATCCTGAGGCCCAGAGTGATGGCTCCATGGCTAAAACTTGACCTTCCCAGCACAGGGATCCCATATGAGCGCTGGTTCATGTTCCACATGCTCCACTTTCCTCCCATCCAGCTCTCTGCCTGGGGCCTGAAAAGCAGTGGAGGATGACCTGAAGCCTCGAGACCTGCATTCACACTGGAGACCTGGAAGAAGCTCCAGGCTTCTGACTTTGGATCGGCTCAACTCCAGCCACTGTGGCCACTTGGGGCCTGAGCCATCAGATGGAAGATTGTTCTGTTTCTCCACTTCTCTGTAAAATCTGACATGCATTTCCAATAAAAATAAATAAATCTTAAAAGGAGAAAACTCTGGTTGTGTAGCTTTTGCCCAGAAGGGTACTTTTAGTCTAGATGCTGTTACTAAGGTTTTGCCTTATACTAAAAGCAGCAGCTTTAGGTGTTTTGTTTTTTTTTTTTTTTTTTTTTTTTTTAAAGAGAAGAGGATATGTGTTAGCCATGTGAGACTGGAGACAGATACACACAAAAGCCATGAGCTACTTCTGTGCCACTCAAAGGCAAAATCAAGGTGAGCCAGAAGTATAGAGAAGACCCTGAAAATAACCCTTCCTCTACATACAGATGGTGGTTGGACAGCTCAACACAACCATCCAACACGACTTGGCCACCAGAGCTAGCCCCACCCATAGGAGCCTGTCACCACCCATGGGAGCCTGTCACTACTTCTCCAGTTCCCCATCCCCCTACAAGTCCATTTACTGTTACTATTTTTATTTATTTATTTATTTATTTATTTATTTATTTATTTATTTATTATTGGAAAGGTAGATATATGAGAGAAGCGACAGAGAGAAAGATTTTCCATCCACTGATTCACTCATCAAGTGGTCCCAATGGCCGGAGCTGAGTCAATCAAAAACCAAGAGCCAGGAGTTTCCTTCAGGTCTCCCACATTGGTGCAGGGTTCCAAGGCTTTGGACCATCCTTGACTGCTTTCCCAGGCCATAAGCAGGAAGCTGGATGAGAAGTGGAGTAGCTGGGACACTAACCAGTGCCCATATGGGATCCTGGCGCTTTCAAGCCAAGGATTTAACCACTAGGTTACTGTACTGGGCCCTACATGTCCATTTACAATTGCTCTCCTCATTGAAAACAAAACATTTTTTGCTTGATCCATGAAAATAACTTTGTCTGTAGTCTGTACCATCTCTGTTTGTATTGATGGATCCCTTTCCTTGGAAAACAGGGAGTTTAACAATTTCAGTGAAATCATATAAATGGAAGGAAAAAATTCCTCCCTAAGCCCAACTCATTGCCAAGAACTCAGGGGAGACTTCGCAACTGTTCACTGTTAGGGCAGAACTCTCACCATCTCAAATTCTTGATCCTTAATGTCTTTGAAAGCTTCCGCAATGACGTTATCCTCAAACCACTGCTTGGCAAGTTCCTCCCTCGCTGTTCTAGTTGTCAACCTACACAAGGTTTCGGAAGCTGCAACCTGTTGGTCGTAATCTGGACATGAACACACAGCAGACATGGGTCACTCTGGACAAACGACACAACAAAGGAGTCCCAGAGACGGTGCTTGCTCTGACAAGTTCCATCTTGGTCGCTTCATGCCACACGAACTAACAGCAGAACGTATCCTGGGGTGGGACCCCCAGGCAAGCTGCAACTGACAAATCCTGGGAGAGAAATCTAAAAGATGTCAACAACATATAAATGAATACTGTTTGTGGTTTTATGTTAGATACATTTAAAATTTTTAAAGGAAAGGGCTGGCACAATGGCAACACTGGCTAATCCTCTGCCTGCTGCCACTGGCATCCCACATGGGCACTGATTCATTTCCTGGCTGTTCCACTTCCGATCCAGCTTCCTGTTTATGGCCTGGGAAAGCAGTGGAGGATGGCCCAATCCTTGGGACACTGTATCCACGTGGGAGACCCGGAAGTCCTTCCTGGCTCCTAACTCAAGATCAGCTCAGCTCCAGCTGTTGCAACAAGTGGATGGAAGATCTGTCTCTCCTTCCCTCTATAAAAATCTGTTTTTTAATTTTTATTTATTTTTATTGCAAAGTCCGATATATAGAGAGAGGAGAGATAGAGAGTAAGATCTTCCATCCGATGATTCACTCCCCAAGTGAGCCACAACGGCCGGTGCAGTGCTGATCCAAAGCCAGGAGCCAGGAACTTCTTCTGGGTCTCTAACAGAAGCCGTCCTTGACTGCTTTCCCAGGCCACAAGCAGGGAGCTGGATGGGAAGCAGGGCTGCTGGGATTAGAACCCAAGACCATATGGGATCCCAGTGCGCTCAAGGCGAGGACTTTAGCCACTAGGCCATGGCGCCAGGCCCAAAATCTGCCTTTCAAATTAAAAAAAATAAATATTTTTTTTAATTCAAAGAAAGTTCATCAAAATAGCCATAAAATATTTGTTTAAAAAATAAAATTCTAAGGTCACTTATGATATTCACAATGGACTCTAAAACTGCATAGAGCAAAATACTTTCCATAGAACGGTACTCATATACATTAAGGGCCAAGGTACCTGGCCTGGTTAAGTCACTGTTGGGATACCCATATCTGATTTGCAGTGTTTTGGTTTGTATTCTAACTCTGCTCCTGATTCCAACTTCCAACTAACGCAACCCTGGGAGGCAGGAGGTGATGGTTCAAGGGACGAGGTCCCGGCCACACACACACAGGAGACCCAGACTGGGTTTCTGTTTCCCAGCTCTGGCTGAGGTGGGCACTTGAGGAATAAACTGGTGGATGGGAGCTCTCTGTCTCTGTCTCTCAAGCATTTTTTAAAATTGTGTTTTTAACTAATTTTTAAAATTTAAATTTAAAAAATAAAATTTTCAGCGCTTATGAAAATAGAAAATTTAGAAAAAGTTGCTTAGACATGGAAACTGTGAGTCAAGGAGAAATGAAATGGCCTGGGAACAAGGACACAGGGCACTCTTCTTCATTTTGACTCCATTTGTTTTCAAAAAGAGTATTTACGGTAGATGTGCCAAAATACTAAAATTTAACAAAGTTGCATGGTGAATAAATATGCAATTCCTAATTATTCTTTACAGTGTTCGGTCTGTACCTCTCAAAATAAATTGAAAATCAAATCTCAATACCTCTTTTCAGAGTTTGACCATGATTCATCCTTCCTTCTCCCTGGGTCCCAAATGCTTAGAAAATCCCCTCCAGGGCCCAATATTTAATATAGTAAATATTTACATTCTTACCACCCACAGTTATGATGGTCCTTGCAAAGTCTTTCCTGAAACATTTAAATCAAGCACATTTACTGACAGGAACATCAAGTGGCAAAGTTACATCAAGTGTATCATGCTGACAATATTTTTAAAATCAATCTGTACATTTGAAATGACTTCAAATTCCCCTCACTGACTGTAATGTCAAAACTGTAACGAACACAGTCTCTCACTGGATGAGGTTACTCCTAAAAGTTGGTGGAAAACAGAACTAAAGGGTAGGTTTACTTGGCTGCAAAAAGAGATTCTTGCATATGGAAAGTTGTCTAAAAAGTTCACCAGAAGCAGGGCTGGCATTATGACACAGCAGGTTAAGCTGCTACCTGTGACACCAGGTTGAGTCCTAGCTGCCCCACTTCCAATCGAGCTTCCTGCTAAAGCACCTAGCAGAGCAGCAGAAAGTGACCCAATGACTTGGGCTCCTGCCACTCTTGTAGCAAACCAAAATTCCAGCCCTGGTCATTGCAAACTTTGGGAATAAATTAGCAGATGGAACACTGATTAATCTCTCAAAAAATGTATATATTTTTTAAAAGTTTGCAAAAAAGCGCCTGTTACAAAAATCTGTGGAAACAGTGCTCTGGTACTGTGGGTAAAGACCATTGCTGGCAGTATAGCATCCTTATGGGCACCCGTTCATGTCTCAGTTGCTCCACTTAACCTCCAGCTCCCTACTGATCGTCTGGGGAAAGTAGCAGAAGATGCCGCAAGCGCCTGGGCCCCTGCTATGTATGTGGGAGATCTGGAAGAAGCTTCTGGCTCTTGGCTTCAGCCTGGCCCAGTCCTAGCTGTTGTGGCCATGTGGGAAGAGAAATCAGTGGATGGAAGAGGTGTGTGTGTGTGTGTTTCTTTCTATGTAACTTTCAAATAAACAAATTATTCTCTAAGAAAATTCATGCATGGAATTTCCAGGTTTTCACAACAAAACACATTCTATTTTTAAATTCCATTTTCCACAAGCTTTTAAAGTACCTGTATATAATCAAGAATTTCAAGTCAAGTTTAACAACTGTGACACTAATCTTTCTTCCATGTTACAGTAACTCCCATTTTAAAGAAGAGATTTATTGCAACATCTTGTGATAGCCTAGTTTCTCATACGTGGATTGATCTGTTGCTACTCAACAAACAGCCCTAAAACAGCACCACTTCATTTTACACTTGCAGGTCTCACTTGTGCCTGAAAGTCCAGAACATTCCAGACTTTCCTGAACACACAGATAAGAAGGCAGCATGACCATAGGATTGTGATTTGAAAATTGAGAAAACATCAGAAAACATGAGATCTTCCAATCTCAACATATTAGATATCAGAACATCAATATTAACTCTAAACACATTGAAGATAGTGATTTCACTGTGTCAAATGAAAAAAAAAAAAGGTGTTTTTATTTGTTTTTTAGAAGAAGTCCAGTGCAGAAATGATGAGTGACATGGTTAAACATGACATCAATGCATTGATGATCATTGGTCACCACCTGTACACTATGGTAAACTCACCAGTAACAGCTGCCCAGCCAATAAATGTTGGACTGCCACTGTCAGCCATTTAAAATCACATTTCACAATATTGTGCTAAATTTGCTCTTTCTGCAGTCACACATGACATCCTTACTTCCAAATTTCACGCTGCAATGACTATGCAGGCATAGCGAGGTCACCCAAAATTCCACCACTTCAAAGCAATGCAAACTCCACGGCCTGTTGGGGTGGCGAACAGCTGGTAACCTAAGAGTCCATGCTCTCCGCAAAGCATCCCGCTGGCCACTGTAAGACTGTCTCACTTGACCTTCACAAGAACTTCACTGGGAAGTTACTGCCAACCCCAGTCTATAGGTAAGCAGCATGAAGGACAATGTTCAAGCTGCACTCCACCCACGGAAGTGGCAAAGGTAGGATTGGAAGCCAAGAAGTCTGGCCCCAGGACTTGCACTGTCAACATTCTTCCCAGTCACTGAGTGAGCTCACATACACAAAAGGAAAAAAATCACGGATGGTCAAATAAAGCATTTCACCTTGCCTTGTAAAATCCAAACAACCTGGGCCCGGCGGCGTGGCCTAGCGGCTAAAGTCCTCGCCTTGAAAGTCCCGGGATCCCATTTGGGTGCCGGTTCTAATCCCAGCAGCTCCACTTCCCATCCAGCTCCCTGCTTGTGGCCTGGGAAAGCAGTTGAGGATGGCCCAAGGCTTTGGGACCCTGCACCTGCGTGGGAGACCCGGAAGAGGTTCCTGGTTCCCGGCTTCGGATCGGCATGCACCGGCCGTTGTGGCTCACTTGGGGAGTGAATCATTGGATGGAAGATCTTCCTCTCTGTCTCTCCTCCTCTCTGTATATCCGGCTTCCCAATAACAATAAAATCTATTAAAAAAATCCAAACAACCCATAAAGAAACAAGAACACAGTCAGTCTGCCTCTTCCTCGGTCCTCCCGCGTTATCTAGCACACACGGCAGATGCACTGAGCCTTCACAGAAACCACGAATGATTGCACTCATCCGTGAGAAGAAAGGCTGAACCAACACCACCACAAGAGAGTTGCTCTTAACAACACCACGTACTTGAGGCTAAAGCCACTTAAGATGACATATGCTTTCTGACAAGGGGAGGCTTTTTCTCTCTTCCCGAGGTACAGCTTGCAAAATGAAGTTCAAAGTCCTCACGGCCTTCTCAGAATTGGGGAAGGCATTCACAAGAAAGAAAGAAAACAGAGACCCATGCGTAAGTTTCTTGGAAGCTGCTGGAGCACTTGTTGTCTAGTTTCTTAACTCACCTCCTGCTGAAGCGAATGGCTGATCCTCCTTTCTGTCACCAGGAATCCTAAACTGAGGATGAAGGAATCCAACATCTGCATTTTCCCTGAAAGCATATTTTACAAGAATCAAATGTGTGCCAAAAAGAATTAGGGGAGCTAGTGGTTACGGTGTCCGTGTCCTACAGCACTTGGTCTCAACTCCTTGCCATGCAGTCTGTGGGAGGCAGTGAGGGTAACTGAGTTGCTGTTGCCCTCCAGGGAGACCAAGCCCCAGCTGTCCTGGAAGTTTTGGGAGTGAATCAACAGATGGCAGATAGCTCTGCCTCTCCTATCTGGGGAGGAGGAGGAAGGAGAGGAAGAGAAACTGACAAATGTAGGGGCAACAGCAGCAGGGGGAAAAAACACAGAAGAGGCACCAGGAAAGCAGAGACCAAAGCAGGTGAGGCAGCAGCAGTAACAGAAACAGCGCTGCACAGCAGCTGTAGCAGGAGGAAGAGAAGCCGCAGCAGATTCAGCACAAGCAAGAGGAGGAGGATGGCAGCAGAGCCGGCACACGAGGCAGCAGCTTACACAGAAGCAGGAAACACCACAGCAAACTCCGCAGGTGCAGGCTCAGTACAAAACAGCAACACAGATGCAGTGGAAAGAACGGCAGGGGAAAAATAAGATGCCAACAATGACCAAGGAAATGACTCCCAAATGACATGGAAAGGCAAATCTACAAAAGCCATGGAATGATGAGGTCTGGCCATGAGACAAGATCAAGTCTGTGTTAAAGCCACTACCAGCAGGTGTTGTGGCACAGGAGTTAAGCCCTGGCACCTCAGGTCCATATTGGAATGCCTGTTGGAATCCCAGCCACTCTGCTTCCAGTCCAGCTCCATGCTAACAGCCCCGGCAGTTGAGACCATGGGGGAGTGAACCAGCAGATGGAAGAGGTGTCACTCTGCCTTTCAAATCAACAAACCTCTTGGGTGAGCACTGGTACAGCGAGTTACGTGGTCCCTTGTGAGACCAGCATTCATAACAGCTTGCCAGTTCTAGTCCCGGCTCTTTCACCTCTGATCCAGCTCCCTGCTAATGTACCTAGGAAGACAGCAGATGCTGGCCCAAGTGCTTGAGGTCCTGCTACCCGTGTGGGGAGCAGGAGGAAATCTCAGACTCCTGACTTTATCCTGGCCCAAACATAGCTGTTGTGGTCATTTTGGGACATGGAAAATCAATTGATCTCTCTCCCGTCCCTGGTGTGTGTAACTCTACCACTCAAATAAATTTAAAAGTTCCAGGCCACATATGTATGAATCATGCAGATATCCATGAAGGAAAACGGAACAAGCAGTATGACTCTTCCCTGTCATCATACCTAAAGCAGAACTGATTTCTGATTTCTACACCAACTAAGAATGTGCAGTTCCTTGTACAGTTTCATTTGTCATTACTACTATTATTGTTATCATTTTCTGATACAGTTCCATAGGCCCTAGGACTTCCCTTACTCCCTCCCCAAATTCCCTCCTCCCACAAGTTCTACTATATTATTACTATAGCACAGTTCCTCATAAACAGTCATATGTCCATCGTTGCGGGCATGGACAATGGCAGAGAGTCCCACATCCTATTGTCAAGATACAGTAAACAGTTTCATTGGGAGTCCATCTTTGGAAGTAGAGATGCATACTGCAATACATCCTCACATCTGGATAAGACAGTCTCCATTACAGTTACTATACATCTGCTTAAATGAAAAGCCACAATACAAAATCAACAGGAAGAAATAGAAATTTACAATGCTATGAAGTTGAATAACACGCTACTGAATGACCAATGTGTTGAAGAGAAAGAAAATCAAGAATATTCCTTAACAAAATGATGCTATTGTATGATCTATAAGTCGTTGAAGAATTTAGTGAGGGGAAAGAAAAAGTGTTTTGAAGAGATGGAATTAAAAAATCAAAATCCATGAGATATAGTTTCTGTTAATCTTTGTTGGTGATATGTCTTCTGCAGGCAACAAATAGATGGGTTTTGTTTCTATACTCCTCTCTGCTAATCTATGACATTTGATTGATGCGTTTAAGCCATTCACATTCAGGGTTAATATGAATAGGTGGCAATTTGATTCTGTCATTTTAGCAATGGGTTGTTCATTAATTTAGTCTACTGTTGTTATTTCACTGAGATGTTCTTCACATTTGCCTTTGATTTTGGTGGGTGCGATTTCTCTTCTCTGTCAAGAGACCATCTTTAAGTACCCTTTGTAGGGCAGTTTTGAAAGAGGTATATTCTTTTTACTGTGGAAGAACTGTATTTCATTTACAAAGACAACAGAAAGTTTTGTTGGGTAATCTTGGGCTAAGAATTTTTTGCTTTTAGAATCTGGAATATGTCACTCCATTCTCTTCTGGCCTGCAGAGTTTCCTGTGAGAGGTCTCCTGTGAATTTAATTGGCATTCCTTTATATGTCAGTTGATTTGTTCATGTGCACATTTAAGGGTCTTTTCCTTATGTTTGATTGAAGAGAGCTTGATTATCATGTGTCATGGTGAAGATCACTTTTGGTCAAGCCTGTTGGGAGTTCTGTGTCTCTCCAGGATGTTGTTTCCCAATTCTTTCTCTAGATTAGGGAAATTTTCCCTGATTATTTCATTAAATACATTTTTTTAAAGATTTATTTATTTTATTACAAAGTCAGATATACAGAGAGGAGGAGAGACAGAGAGGAAGATCTTCTGTCTGATGTTTCACTCCCCAAGTGCGCCGCAACGGCCAGTGCATGCTGATCCGATGCCAGGAACCAGGAACCTCCTCCAGGTCTCCCACGCAGGTGGAGGGTCCCAAAGCCTTGGGCCGTCCTCAGCTGCTTTCCCAGGCCACAAGCAGGGAGCTGGATAGGAAGTGGAGCTGCTGGGATTAGAACCGGCGCCCAAATGGAATCCCGGGGCTTTCAAGGCGAGGACTTTATCCACTAGGCCGTGTCACCAGGCCCCAATAAATACATTTTTAAACCCAACTTCTCTTTCTGCACCTTCTGGGAATCGCATAACTCTTATACTTGACCTTTCAATAGTGTCTTTCAGTTCTTAAATATTTTTTTAGCTTGACCTAGCTCTGCTTCCAGCTTTTTGCTTGTTTCCTCCTGGTGACAAGAAATATCTTCCAATTCTGAGATTCTTTCTGCTGCCTCCTCCATTCTATTTTGGAGACTCTCCACTGTACTTTTTATTCACTCCACTGTATTTTTCATTTCTGATATATCAGCTTTCATTTGATTCATTTCCAGTGTGACATATTCCTTAAATTCCTTAAACTATTAAAGTATTACATGATTCTTGTTGTTGATAAGAAGTTTCATAACAAGTGTTTTGAATTTTGTGTTCCCCATTTTCTCGATATCTTCCTCCGTGAACTCTGAGGTTGGCTAAGGGTTTTGCTCCTTTACAGGAGAGTATTCAGTAATATTCATTGTGACTGTGGCTCCTCTTTTACCATTGGTCACTGTACTTGTGCTTCCTTGGGACAGGTTTCTACACTCTGTCACCCACAGGTCTGCAATTTGATTTTATTTATTGTGGTTGGCACACATCTCTTTGTTTGCAGTTACTTGGGCCACTTTTTCCACCAAGTTCCAACTCTGGGTTCTCATGTTAGACATCTACCATGGTCTAGACAGCCCCAGCTCCTGGCTCACCACTCTCCACCTTCTGTGATACTGTGCTGAGGCTGCATCGTTGTCTGTACAACCTTTCTTCCACTTCCGGTTGGAGCAGGTCCTAGGATTAGGGAGACACCAGGTGTCCTATATAGCCAGATTGATGGTAGTGCTAATCTTGCTGGAGCCTATTGGCTGTTAGGTCTGAGGGCCACACAGACCTGTTTTGACCCATATGCCATAGTTGGTATTATTTTCCTGTGGGACCCGTGCAACACACTGAGCTCAATGAGTTTCCCCCAGCTCTGCACATGCACAGCTCACTGTTGTCACTGCAGTTGTAAAGTTTTTCCACACTGTTCAGATTTGCGCCTGATGTGTCACTACTAGGGTTCTTGATCTGCTGGTAGTCAGGACTGAGTTCTAAGCAGACCTGTCTTGGGTGGAACCTGTAGGATGCCACATTGTTGCAGTTCACTGAGCCAGAATGAGTTCATCCCAGCTCAGTGCATGCACAGTGCTGTCCTATCACAGCCTTTGCCTTCCTATACAAAATGCTGCCTGCTTTGGCTCTAGCAGGCAGACTAGGCCCTGAAGTCCATGTTGTTCCTGCACTGCCTGTCTGGAACCTGCCACTCTGTTTCTGCTCCTGGTGAAATCCAACAGATCAGCAGACAGGCAGTTCTTTGGGTTCACCTCCTGAGCTCTGGGGAAACGCCCCTTCCCACCTTGTTGCCAGTTGAGTTCTCACTGCAGGTGCAGTTCAGGTCACTGCTGGCTGAGTGCTGCTGGGGTATCAGTCACTGCCACACCACACTGTTGTGTATGCTGCTTTCCTGTGTCTGTCACTCTCCAGGTGCTCCTCTGCTGTCATTCTGCCTTCTCTTATTTCCTGGAATGTGTCCTCTCTGCTTAACATCGGCTAACGTTTCTCTGTTTAAACATGTCCTTATCCTATTCTGCCATCTTGATTCTCCCTAGTTTCCTTTTGTTTTTCCAAAATACTAATTTTGAGGCCAGTGCTATGGCTCAACTGCCTAATCCTCTACCTCCAATTGCCAGCATCCCATATACGCATTGGTTCATGTGCTGGCTACTCCACTTCCCATCCAGCTCTCTGCTTATGGCCAGGGAAAGCAGCAGAGAATGGCCCAAAGCCTTGGGACTCTGCATCCACATGGAAGACCCAGAAGAAACTCCTAGCTTCTGGCTTTTAAATATATACGTATGTATTTTTTTCCATTGGAAAGGCAGATTTACAGAGAGAAGGAAGATCTTTCACTCTGTCTCTCCATCTACTGGTTTACCTTCCAAAAGGCCACAAGAGCCTGAGCTAATCCAATATGGAGCCAAGAGCTTCTTCCAGGTCTCTCATGTAGGTGCAGGATACTAAGGCTTTGGGCCATCATCTGTTGCTTTTCCAGGGCATAAATAAGGAGCTAAATAGGAAATGGAACAGCTGGGACAGTGCCCGCATGGGAATTTGGTGCTTGCAGGTGAAGGGTTAGTGTGTTGAGCCACTACACTGGCCCCACAATTTCCTCTTATTTCCATATGCTTCTTACATTTGTGTATTACAATAAAAATTAAGATTGTGCAAAGGTTTAGTCTGACAGAGAAGCAGATAGCAGCAGTGTGAAAGTGCTGTCATCAGTTGGTTCATTCTCCAACTGTCCACTCACTCCAAGTCTCTTTACATGAATATTGGGGCTACAAATGTCCAAATACACAATGGAAAATACTTTTTCTGCCAATTTTTAAAGACCACAATTATCATTTATGAAGTTAACAAAAAAAAATTAACTTGAAGATATGTGGAGTCCACTGACAGATGGTGAAGACCTCTGACAAACACAGCACAGCTGGTAACAAGTCTGAAATCCCCCGTGACCAGACATCGTCAATAATCACTCTTGAACATGAAAAATCAAAAAGGTGTATCACACAAAAAGAATGTATCTGTTGCAAGAGGTCCCCAGTTTCTGAAATGGTCCAATGTTTTAAATATACCTTGGAGTTCATAATAATTGAAAGTATCAAAATCGTCTTTTCTGTGAGCCACGTTGGAAAAAAAAAAAAATCAACCACCTAGTCCCCAGTTTCCTTTTCTAGAATCCTTACCTTTATACTCTTAAAGGAGGAAAGCAGCCAAAGCAAATTCAGGTCAAGTCAGCAACAGCTACACTGGCCTGGTTTTCCTCTTGGTCTGCCTCTAGGTTTGAGTAACTGTGGTGGCATGAGGAGGGCTTTGTGGCAGATGGCACTTCAGTGGCCACATGCCAAAGAGATTACCCAGAAACAGGAGAGCTGAGACGGCCAAACTTCCCAATCCATCCTCTCAGGACCTACCAGCCCCCGCTGCTGCCTCAGTGGGAACCACAGCACTGACCATGCTGCTGGTGTGCAATGACCAACCTGGTTTTTCACGACTTGAACAAAGCTTAGCAGCCATTTAGCGACAGCAGCAACTACAAACACAACCAGGCAAATAAACAGGTTTTCACAACAAAATGTATTTCAGCACTATCATATGCTTTCTCAATAAATTCAAATATATTTAACCCCACTTTCAATAGTCTCTGTATTGTAATATTAATTAAAATAGGTAGCCAATTGGTAGCTAATAATAGACTTACCTTTTCTACTGCATCTGGAAATAACCTAATAAAAAGAAAGGTTTCAGCTATTATTCTAAAGCAGCATTCTAAACTGTAACGTTCATGTTAGAAGAGGTAGAGGGTGCCCTTAAAGAACTTTTGAGAAAGCTTATGTGAACCTCAGCCACCTGAATACAATGAGCAAGTGGCTATTTGTACATATGTAAATAAGCCATTTTTCTTTTAACACGGACATGTGTGTTGATGTACAGTTATTCTTTAAATGATACTCTGATAATAAAGTCTTTTAATGAAACGCACATCTTACAGAAATTCAGGCTTTGAAAATAACCTCGAGGGTCCAGCTCTGTGGTGTGGCATGCTCCCCCACCACCTACAAAGTGGCCTCCTGGATGGCAGCTGTTCTGAGTCCTGGCTGCTCCACTTCTGATTCAGCTCCCTGCGAATGCGCCTGGGAAAGCAGCAAAGGATGGCCCAGGTGCTTGGGCTCCTGTACCCGTGGAAGAGACCTGGATGAAGCTTTGCTATTCCTGTCCACTTCCAAAGGGGCATGCACAGTCAAGTTCCCCAGAGCCTTACCATAGCAGTGTCCAGGAAGTCTTCTGTCGCACTGATCAGAGATACATCTGAGACCAGGTCTTCCATGGTCAGAAATCCTGTCATCCTCTCAAACCAGGAAACTATGTAGCTGAGACAGAAAATGCAGATGGAACCACACAGGACTGAGTAATTGCAGCCTAGTCAATGAAAATTCTCTAGATTTTCTCAGGCGACCAGAATGGGACTAAAGCTCCTGTTCCCTGCACATGTCCAGGTAGGCCTGGATCTCACATCTGCCATGCAGAAGACTCATGATGGAACCAGTAACCTCCAGGAGCCTCCTAAGCTCTCGGGTTCTCAGCAGGAATTGAAGACTTAGCCAGGATGGATGCCAGAAAGCTTCAGAAGGGACTGGCAAGACAGGACTGAGCTCAACGGATCTTCTCAACACAGGGGGAAACGTGCAGAAAGCAACCTGTCAACAGAGATGCAGAACTGAGAACGGCTCCACCCAGTGCCACCCTGATGGCACTCGATGGGCCCAGGCCTGGCTACCTTTCTTAGGTCAAACACAGCTGGCTAAAACAAGGTCTGGCTTTTCATAGAAAAATATATTCGATTTCATATTATGTTGCTAGGATGGAAATAATTTATAACAAACTTTAAAAAAAAAGACTTATGTTTATTAAAAAGGCAGACATGGAGAGAAGGAGAGACAGAAAGAAAAATCTTCCAACTGTGGGTTCACTCCCCAAATGGCCCCAACAGCAGAAACTGAGCCATTTGGAAACCAGGAGCTGCTTCTGGGTCTCCAGCTGTCCTTCTCTCTGCAAATCTCCATTTCCAACAAAAATATCAGTAAGTCAGAAAAAACAAACAAAACTTCTGTCACCTTCCTAGAATATATTTACTCAATAAAGCAAAGGCCATCTGAAGACCATTTTTTGCTGAGACAGGTCAGAAGAGAAAACGGCTCTTGCTGAGCAGGAGTTTGGATAAATAGCTCCTTACAGAGCCTTGAACACTGCATTTCAGAATCAAGCACCCTGCTGAACATCACAAACAAGCCTCAATGGGAACTGGGACAAGCTGGCACTATCTGAAAATTCCCTGATCCTAGACCCAGGAAATCAAAATTGCTGGTGACAGAGCCCAGGCAATGGTTAACTCTCTCCACGTGACTGGTGACTGTAACATAGGCAAGGTCTGAGACATTTCCTGCATTTACATCAGAAAAACCTTCACTTTAGATTCAATCACCTGGGGGCCTAGAGTTGTGGCACATTGGGTTAAGCCACTACCTGTGGTGCTGACATCCCAACTGTTCTGCTTCCCCTGTCTCCCTGTTACTACACCTGGGAAAGCAGCAGAGGATGGACCAAGTGCCACCTGCTTGGGAGACCCAGCAGGGATTCCCAGCTCCTGCTTTTGCCCTGGCCCAGCGCTGGCTGCAGTGGTATCAATCGACAGATGAAACATCTTTCTTTGTGTCCCCTCTGGCACTTTGCCTTCCAAATGCATTAATGCCTAAGTCTGTGGGCACACTGAGGTAGATGCGGGCAGCCAAGAGACCTTAGAATTTCTCACCTCTGGTGCAAGAAGCCAAGAGAAATAACTCCCTCAGGACATTCTCTCTCCCCTGCACCCCCGTCAGGGTCCCTAAGGAGACAGCCAACAACCATCTCCATCCCTTGGCACCACTGTAGCCTGGCAAGGAGTGGCACACCTTCTCTCTCTACTCTTCCAACCCTCTTCCCCTGTGGACAGAGGAGGGAAGGCAGGAACATTTTTCTCAGCCATCCCACTGCCCCCCAAAACCCAACCCCCTCCATCCTAATCAAAAGTCCACAATGGTCTGCAACCTCCTCACCTTTGTAATAAATATTAAAATTTAGAAATGCAAGTGGTATCCCAACAGCAAGAAACATAATTATGTTCCAAATCATCCACTGTCTATAAAAAATATTACTGAGTCCTTTAGTGCATTAAAGGAAACAAAATGGTATGTTTAATTCAAAGCTCAGAGAAACATTTTTGGTGCGATGATATCCAAAAATCAAAAGAACTGAATCATCTGTCTTCTGAAACTCTATTTTCTCCATCCTTAAATTCATGATTAAAATTCCATGCTCTTTTATGTTAATGTGATCCAACTTACCCCAGGACCTCCCCTCAAGAAGTGACCTCAACTGAGGGAGGTTAGTTCTTAAAAAAAAAAAAAAAAAAAAAAAAAAAAAAAAGATTTGAAAGAGTAACAGAAGCAGGGACACACACATACATACACACACACATGGGCAGCTCTCTCTCTCTCTCTCTCTGAGAAAATAGCTCCTTCTCCTTGCTTTTCTCCCCCCCTCCCACCCACAGAAAGCTGCTGCGCTGGCAAAGCTAGAACTGCATCCTGGTCTCCCACATGGGGTGCATTGGTCCAAGCACTTGGGCCATCTTCTGCTGCTTTTCCCAAACACATTAGCAGGTAGCTGGATTGGAAGTCGAGCAAGTTGGTGCCCATGCTTGGCATTACAGAAGGTGGCAAGCACTGTCCACTATCCCATGAAGCTATGCTTTAAAATACCTCGGTTCAGCACAGTGTGATAGCTCAGTGGTTACATCCTGGCCTTGCAACTGCCAGGATCCCATAAGGGTGCCGGGTGGTATCCTGACTGCTCCACTTCCCATTAGCTCCCTGCTTGTGGCCTGGGAAAGCAGTACAGAACAGCCCGAAGCCTTGGAACTTTGCACCTGCGTGGGAGACCCAGAAGAAGTTCCTGGCTCCTGGCTTCGGATCAGCTTAGCTCTGGTCATTATGGCCACTTGGGGAGTGAACCATCAGATGGAAGATCTTTCTGTCTTTCCTTCTCTCTGTAAATCTTTGCAATAAAAAAAATCTTTTTTAAAATAAAATACCTTGGTCACCACTCCAGCTCTCCCCATCAAAAACGGTTTTTTGTCACCATTCCATCTCCCTCCCCACCATATATTTGTTGAATACAGATGTAGCAAAGTGGGGATACAGATGTGGCACAGTGGGGATACAGATGTGGCAAAGTGGGGATACCAATGTGGCAAAGAGGGGATACAGATGTGGCAAAGAGGGGATACTGATTTCTTCTCTGATTTGGTCTCCATGGGACAGAATAATGTAACACAACTAAACCCACCCTAATCCTTCAGGTTACCCAGAGCTTCAAGCAGTGACAAGGTGACACTTATCTTTGGGATCAGTCCCTGCTGAATTAGTAAAGGCTCATCTTCTTCAGGACCATCCATGAAGAACTGCCGACCACAGGTGAGCAGCAGGAAGATATGCCCAAAGGCATGCTCATCCAGCTCCTAGGCAGGAGACCACACTGCGTCACCACTCACGTCGGCAGTTCAATGCAGGTACTTTGGGCACACCAGAAAGCAAAACATACTTGCCTTATTGATGGAGCTATCGAGCTTTTGTAAGAGCAGACGACTGTATTTTTGGGGGGAATAGCTCTCTTTCTGTTCAAAGTATTCTTTGACTTTCTGAAATCTATTACAATCAAATGCGTCGGTAATGAGTGACTGAAGCTGGAAAGGCAACAGTGTGCAAATTACTCCTTACCCCAGAACATTCTATAATATATCTAGTTCATATTATCTGTAATAATTCAATGTGAAATAGAGGTCAGCATGGAACAATGTTGAATAGGAGGCAATCACGTAACAAGTGATCGAAGTTTCTCTGCTTGTTAATACTCAGAGGCAGCAGAGAGCCTGTCCCGTGATGCTGACACACCCTAAAGTTGGAGACCCACTTGACTGGAAACATGTGATCCTACAGGTGAAAATTCTTAGCAATGCTGGCAATCTTATAACCCTAAAATGCTCATAAAGTCACACAAATGATCCTAGTAGAAAAAAATTAAAATTCCATTACAAACAATGGAAGCTGATGAATTCACAAATTGGCCATTTTGAGATTGATTTGTTTTCTAACTAAACATTATCCAAGACCTGTTTTAAGTACATACACTTGTGTAACATTCTTAACTATCACCTCTAAAGGATGCCTGGAGCTGAGGTCAAACCTCCGGAGAGCACCCAGCGGGGCCTCCTACTCTCATCCTCTACCTCCTATCCTGCAACTCCTATCCTCTACCTGGCAGCCCCAGTCCTGCCTGCTGAAAACCCTACCATGGCTCTCCCTCCTCTCAGAATCAACCTAAACCTTTGGCTGTCATCTGCAGGTCTCTGTGTGGTCTGATCTCTGGCTGACTTCTAGGTCAACCTTCCCTTGCTGCCGAGACCTCGGATAAGCCAAGCCCTTCCCAGCACAACTGTTCCAAGGCCAGGCTGCAGTCTCCCTGCCCCTTTCCCTGTGACTGGTTCCTCCCCATCTCAGCTTGTCAGGTAGATCTTCCAGGGCTACCTGTTGTAAAGGAAGCCAGTGCCTCCTTGCATCTCCAAAGCTTTCCCATTCTGACACCTAATTCCTCTTGGCTGGGAACCTGCCTCCCTGACTCTGCCACAATCATGTGGGCAAGCACTGCTTGAGCTTGGTTCATTTCTGGCTGCTTACATCCAGCACAGCACTAAGGCACAGGATCCTGCAGCCTAGGGTGCTCAGGGTGGCTGATGGTGAAAACTGACCAGAAGCGTGGATACACTGGATGGGGGAGATTCAGGAAAGGATAGATTTCTCTGCTTCTGGCTTGAGAACTGAAGGGACCATTGTGCTGATGGCCCCTGGGGAACAGGGAAGGGGCTGGAACTTACCCACACAAAGAACAAGAAACAGTCTTTACCAAGAAAGCAGCTTGTGCAAAAAAAACACTTAAACATTCAAAGAATCCCACTTCAAAGTTTTTTTAAGCCTTCTATTGTTTCCCTCAACACAAAATTTTAACTGTACGTTCCACTTTTTTCAGGTCAGAGTAAAACAGCATTTCAAAACAAAACTTTACAAATACAGCAGGAAGATTACCAGCAAAGTGCATCCTAATTGAACAAGTTTACAAAAAAAAAAAAATGCCAAACTCCATCGTGCCGATAAAGCACAACTATTTAGAACCAACCATTGTCAAATGTCAGGTTGCAAAGTACAAACTAAACAAAGGGTCTCTACTCAGGAGTCTGTTTTCCGTACAAATTTAAACAGCACCGAAGGGCTCCCATACTGAAAATTTCAAGAATCAAACCACAAGAGAAATGTCCAGAAACTTTGATAATTGTCTGAGCTCTCTATTTTTTTTTTTTTTTTCAGGAAACAAGCCCTGGTTTTGCAACACCTTACCACCACATTAAAAAACTCCATGTTCCCTGCTCACTTCACCCTCACAATGGAATTGGAAAGTGTGAGACACACAGTATTTTAAAGTCCACTTTGAAGTCTAGACAGAGGTAACGGTGCTACTTCTTGAACTTGACCAAAAAATTCCCCAACGGTGTACTTTTGTCATATTCTATCACCACTATTTACGAACGCGAAAACAAGGGATATGAAGTCAAAGACCCAAATCCAGACTGACTTTTTCACCAACAGAGTATTCTAATTAACGCCAATTAAACGAATGTTGCAACTCGGGCAGAACCGCACCACGGGTGCCTTAGGAGGTCTTCACTTAGTCGCAAAAGTTTTCTGGAGTCCCAGCGTTTGGGACCATGGGTCTGGACCCAGAGAGAGCGACTTGAAAAAATCTGCCTGGTAGCTTTCTAACTTGAATCCCCCGCCCCCCTTCTGGAGTGCTGTAGTAGCCAGGAACTAGATCACCTTTCCACTGCCGCCCAAACACTCAGACTAAACCTAAGGAGCTTGAAGCCACAGACCGGACCCGCTGCCCCATCCCCTGAGCTCAGAGCCTCCCCGCCAGCTTAAACCTCAGCCCGCCAGGCTAGTGGCCGAGAGACCAGGGCTCAGTGGACTCCGGGTTCCACTGGGGTCACTCACCCGCGGCATTGTGCTCCTCCGGGCCCGACGCTGGCCTTCCCCGGTCCCTGGTCCCTGGTCCCAGGCTCCTGGCCCCTGGCGCGCCGCTCACCTGAGCGCGCACACCTGCGCTATTCTCCATTCCACCTCCCATGAGTCGGGCGGGTGGAGGACGCTGGGTAGCAGGTGTCTGGATTTAGAGCTTCTCCAGAAATACTAGTTGATGGACAGGCCGCTGAAACCTACAACAACTCTGATTGAAATCAAGACACACGCGCACCTGACTAACCAGTGCACTCAGGTTGGGACACCTGGGCGCGCGCTCACAGGCGCACCCGCAGAAAATGGTGATCCCTGGAACAGGATCTCGGTGAAAGCTTTCCCTCCTGGGTGGAATTACGAAGCCAGAGCTGGTGAAGCATTCTCTCTATGCTTCAAAGCCCTTAGAGCTGATTTTTGTGCCCTGATTGGAATGGATCCAAGCTACACTCTTCCCTGCCAAGAACCAGGCCTGCCCCTAAAATTACAACAATGCTCCTGAGACCATAGAGATATTTTCATTTTGCTTCGCTTAAATGCCCTTCTGCGTGCGTGGCAGAAAAGGGGTGTTTGAAAAAAAAAGACAC